>NC_057803.1:238727143-239065898 GCF_018294505.1 Triticum aestivum
AATAGCTTATTGAAGGGAATTATAGAGAAAGGAGTGTACAAAAGCCTTGCCGGGAGTAAGCAATTCGAGGAAATTGTGCGCAAGCAAGGAATGCACCGGAAGAATCAAGGTGTTGGTTTTGAACGAAAGTTCAATGCCAATGGAGTTGAATGGGAAGAAGATCAATACCCCAAGACAAAGTTTGTCCCTCAACAAGAGAAGTATACTTCTTTCAAGGGGACACAAGCTCAAGATGATCTTCCACCACAAGACTACGAGCAAAAAGGCAAGGACAAGCTTCAAGAGGAAATTGATGCATTTGAAGAAGCTCCTAAGACCTTAGTCAAGTGGATTCCCAAGACTACCTCAAGTTCCACTTCATCAAGTACGACTACAACTCCAAGGATTCCCATTAAGATGATGTGGATCCAAAAGAAGAAGAACTAGAGAGTTCTTGAGGGTGACTCCGCCAACATACTTCACTCTTATCATTTTGGCAAGAACAAGTGCAATCAACTTCCACATCTTGCACTAGTTCAAGGAGTCACAAACCCTCTTGTTGGTAAGACAAGGGACAAGGTAACCTAAAAGTTTTCATGGACATCATCTTTTGTGTGCATCACTCTATGTCTATGGATATCCTTGTTTGTTCCTTGTGGGACTAACCCATGTAGGTATTGAAAGTGCAATTCACTCAAATGGATAGCTCCAAGAGATCTACATCAACATTGAGCATCCACATCTTCAATGTCTACATGAAGTCATCATCGACAAAACCCAAGGTTAGTTCATCCCTCTTAGGGGGGATATCACATCTAGGGGGAGGTTTACTCTAAGACTTGAGCTAAAGCAACTCTAAAGATGTGAACAAAACAACGCTTTATGTAAAAGTGGTAACCCCACTTGAGCTTAAACGATGAGTATGACCTACGATCAAGTGTTCTCACTTGACTCCTAAGTCAATATACTCATATATAGATGACCTAGTCATCGCAAATTGCTTGATAGATGCTAGAATTGGTTGTGCATGCCTTGCCACATATTTCATTTGCTATCTTATTGTGTGAGCATGCTGATTGCATATTTTACTCATTCGAGGACATCCACTTGTTGTTTTGATTGTTCGGCTTTATCTTCTTTTGCCAAGTGGATGGACAAGAATGCCTAAGAACCTCCTCTAGCTATCTATGCTTTTCTCGTCTCAAACTCTATTCATGCTGCATCACAAAATTTGATCAAGTCAGATTCGAACCACTCTGTGTGAGGAGCGCTCGGAGTCCCCGATTCGTCATAGACTTAAACTTCCAAAACCTCTTTATGAATCTCGGTCTGACCGATACTCCATTTCGGTCCTACCGAGATCATTAAGTTGATCTAGGTTTTCGATCTTGGTGCAACCGATTTGAACATTTTGGTCACACCGAGTTTCAGTAACTGCACGCAGTTATGAATCTCGGTGCCACCGAGTTGTTCCACTCGGTCACACCGACAGGGTCGGGCTATATATAGTCATGGGCAGAATTTTGGAAATTTCTCCGAAACCTCTTCGCACGCGCATAGCTCGCTCTGCCTCCTGGGTCTCCGGATCGTCCTCCTCGCCGCCAGCAGCCTCAAGTCGCTGGTCTCCACCGCCGTCAACGGATTTCTGCCCCGCCGTTGCCGCCGTAGCAAGTCCACGCCAAACTAGGGTATGGACTTGATCTTTGTGCTATTCCTCAATCTGATTCCTAGCACATTGTGATCATCATGATTCTTGCCATGATTGAAACACTTCTATCCAGTCAAAACGTTCATAGATTAGGTTTAATTCGAAAATTTTAGGGTTAGGTTTCCGCGAAACCACCTCGGACCCACCGAGTTGAAAAACTCGGTCCCACCGATCTGGCTTTTGCCATTGCACAAGTGAAACTCGGTCTGACCGAGAATAACTTATCGGTGCGACCGATTTTGGAATTCTGTGAAACCCTAGCAGTCTCGGTGCCACCGAACTATGACTCGGTCCTACCGAGTTCACCAGTTCTGGTGCCAAAACTGCTTCGGTGTCACCGAGTTTGAAAAACGGTAGATCCGAGATGCTTTTTGTGGAAAACTAAAACTAAGTTTTTGAATTAATCTTTTGCAAAAATCTCTGCTTTTTGTGATGCTCATCCAATCTATCTCTTCTATAATCTATTCACAGGGTCAGCAGTCAGTTTGCAACATGTCTGATCAAAGTGACAGCCAGAACCTCTCAGAGCAGCAAGTTGTGATGAGTGAGGGCACTAGCCCCTCAAGTTCTTCTGATGATGGCAGCAGAAGCACCCCCAGCAATCTGCCTAAGGCTGCCACACGTCAAAAGAAGAAGAGAACGTCTGATTCTGAAGATGAGGACTATGTGGCAGAGGAAGAGGCCACTTCCAAGAGAGTTGAGCCAGCTCAAGGCTCAAAGCCAGGACTGAAAGTCAAGAGGCCGGCAGGCAGGCAACCAATGTCAAAGGCTAGAGCTTCAACTGAGAAGCATGCACCTGCTCCCATTGAGCCCATTGCTGCTGAGAGCAAGAAAAGGAAAGAGAGGGTAAAGAAGACTGTAGCCAAAGTGCTTGGGAGAGCCCCCATCATGGTAGAAGAGGAGGAGGAAGAAGAGGCAGCTGCACCAGCGCCCAAGGCACCCAAAGTTATGGGAGATGCCATAAGGTCAGGGGGAGCTGCATCCAAGCCCAAGGAAGCTCCTAAGGCTGCATCAAAGCCTAAGACAGCTCCAAAGAGAAACACACGAAGCATCCCAACTGCAGAAAAGAACAAGGCCCCAGTGCCTGAGACAGTTGCAGAAGAAGAAGAAGAGAGTGTCCTTCGGAAGCTCAAGCCCAAGATCCTAGACCACAACGATGCTCATCCTGTGGCTGAGGATATGAAGCTCAGGAGAGACTCAGGGCTCAGGAAATGGAGAGAAGCAGATCCATATGCTTCTAGGAGAAGGACTACCGTGGATTACAGGTTTCACACCAAGGAGCAGCAGGATTTCTATGAGACGGTGCTGCTAGATAAGAAGCCCATTGTCTGTGATATGCGATGGGTTGAATGGACATATATCAAGGAGAATGAGGAGCACTATCCTGGAGTATTTGACAGCTTTAGTGCTTGTGGAGTAGCTGACTTTGTTGGGCAGAAGCTCACAAAGTGGAATGAGGAACTTATCATGCAGTTCTACTCCACAGCACACTTTTATCCGGATGGCAGGATTACTTGGATGTCAGAAGGTACAAGGTACCAATCTACAGTGGCTGAATGGGCACAGATCATCAATGTCCCAGAAGAGCAAGATGAGGACTTGGATATCTATGCCAAGAAGAAAATGGATCATAACTCAATGTCCAACATGTACAAGGAGATCCCCAATGAAGCACTTGACACATTCAAGTTTGGCTCAGTGCATTATCTGCTCTCAGGTTTGCCCACTATCAATTGGATACCAAGGCACACTCTGTTGCCTAAGTCTGGAGATCACAAGATGATCAGAGGTCAAGCGATCAATTTGCTACATGTGTTTGATGTGCCTCAGAAATTCAAGGTCATGAGTCTCATTGTGGAAACCGTTAAGAGGACAGCTGCAGATCAGAAGAGGAGCTATGGATATGCCCCTCAGATTCAGGAGCTCATCAATTCCAAGATGGGCACGGGCGTATATTTGTTGGATAAGGAACACCTGCCCATCCGTCCAGATTTCGAGGATAATGAAGTAGTGATGACAGAGAATGAGCCATCGTCTGCACAAGCATTTGCAAAGAAGGAGAAGGCGAAGAAGGAAAAAGCTGCCAGGATGCCTACTCAAGACGAGGCATCTGACTATTTCTTGAAGACCAAGCAAGAGCAGCTCAGTTACTTGATTGCATCCATGCTGAGAATTGAGCAAAGTTTGGCAAACCTCACTAAAAATCAGCAGAGCCTAGAGAGGATCATGGAACAGAAGTTCTATGACTTGGATGTCAAGGTAACAAAAGTACAGTCTGCAGTGGAGCAGCTCCAGGAGGACATGAATGAGAGGAGAGGCAGGACCACGACTCAAGCATTTTCTAGAGTGCCACGAGGTCCGAGGTCGTCTGCACTGCCAGTTGCTGACACCAGAGCCACTACTTCAGCACCAGCTACGGCCTCAGCTCCAGTGTCTACTTCAGCTCCAACTCCAGCGACTACTTCAACATCTACAGAAGCCTTCATCCTTGGAGTGATCCGGACTCCACCACCACCTGAAGATCAAGCCTGAGCGTCGATTTAGCACTATGCATTCTCTAGGAACTTTTTGGTAACTTGTTGCCAAAGGGGGAGAAGATGTATAGATCATAGGCTTCGAGAGAGAGAGTGTGCTTTTCTCTCTTGCTTTATTTGGTGGTTTTTTTCGAACCTTTTCTGCTTTTGAGTGCTTGATACTACGTCCTTATGCTTGTGAGACATCGATGATCATGTGTTTGATCATAAGCTACACTTAATGTTTGCTTAATGCTTGCTTAAATATTACCATTCTATCTATCGTTTGTGATCATTCACTATTCTTGGTGATGAGTGCATGTATTTCAATCTTATCATTTTGAGCACTCCACCAAGATGTATGTGACATGGAAGAGTAACCCATGACTCTAACTCTTTGTGCATTTGCAGTCCAAAGCAAATTTTAAATATGCACAAATTTAGGGGGAGCTCTTACTTATCACATACTTCTCAAAGCGACGACATACTTCATGCTTATTATCATTTGTCAAAGCTTTGATCTATATGTTGTCATTAATTACCAAAAAGGGGGAGATTGAAAGTGCAACTATCCCTAGGTGGTTTTGGTAATTCATAACAACATATAGCTCATTGAGCTAATACTATTACAAGATGATTATTTCAGGAAAAGCTCAATGATTGGCATGGCATGGATGTGAAAGTGGAACCCTCAAAATGCTAAGGAAAATGGATTGGCCCAAGCTCAAAAGCTCAAGACTCTTCATTTCATATTTTAGTGATCCAAGATCACATTGAGTCCATAAGAAAAGCCAATACTATTAAGGAGGGATGAGGTGTTGCTTAATGAGCCTCTTGCTTCATGTGCTTAGTGATATGCTCCAAAAACCCTCAACTACTTTCCCACATCCACATATGACCTAAAATCTAAGCCAAACTCGGTCCTACCGATTCTTCCTATCCGGCGCCACCGAGTTTCACTTGTCATTAGCCACTGCCAAACCCTAGCAATTCGGTTCTACCGATAAGGATCTCGGTCCCACCGAGATGGGGTTGCAAACTCTCTGTTTCCCTTTCGTAACTTTTCGGTCCCACCGAAAGAGCGAATGGGTCCCACCGAGATTGCAATGTAAACTCAGTGTTTCCCCTTTGTAACTTTTCGGTCTCACCGAAAGAGCAAATCGGTCCCAACGAGTTTGCCTGACCAACTCTCTGGTTAGCTAATTACCAAATTCGGTCTCACCGAGTTTGTGTAATCGGTCTCACCGAGATTACGTTATGCCCAAACCCTAACCGAATCGGTCCTACCGAGTTGCATGTCAGTCCCACCGAAATTCCTAACGGTCACTAGGTTTACTATTTCGGTTAGACCGAGTTTTCTGATTCGGTCCCACCGAGATTGGTAAATTGTTTGTAACGGTTGGATTTTGTGTGGAGGCTATATATACCCCTCCACC
The DNA here is from genome assembly GCF_018294505.1 of Triticum aestivum. NCBI lineage: Eukaryota > Viridiplantae > Streptophyta > Magnoliopsida > Poales > Poaceae > Triticum > Triticum aestivum. Next base: position 238,732,780 of record NC_057803.1, read on the forward strand.
TCTTTCTCATTTAGTGAGAGAGCCATCAGAACACACACATTATTCCAACTCATTTGTTCTGAGAGAGAACCACCTACTCATGTGTTGAGATCAAGACATTCCATTCCTACCATATGAATCTTGATCTCTAGCCTTCCCAAGTTGCTTTCCACTCAAATCTTCTTTCCACCAAATCCAAATCCTATGAGAGAGAGTTGAGTGTTGGGGAGACTATCATTAAGCACAAGAGCAAGGAGTTCATTACCTACACACCATTTGTTACTTCTTGGAGAGTGGTGTCTCCTAGATTGGCTAGGTGTCACTTGGGGGCCTCCGACAAGATTGTGGAGTGAACCAAGGAGTTTGTAAGGGCAAGGAGATCGCCTACTTCGTGAAGATCTACCGCTAGTGAGGCAAGTCCTTCATGAGCGATGGCCATGGTGGGATAGACAAGGTTGCTTCTTCGTGGACCCTTTGTGGGTGGTTGCTTCTTCGTGGACCCTTCGTGGGTGGAGCCCTCCATGGACTCGCGCAACCGTTGCCCTTGGGTGGAGCCCTGTGTGGACTCGCGCAACCGTTACCCTTCGTGGGTTGAAGTCTCCATCAACGTGGATGTAGGATAGCACCACCTATCCGAACCACGGGAAAAACATCAGTGTCTCCAATAGCGTTTGAATTCTCCAAACCCTTCCCTTTATATTCTTGCAAGTTGCATGCTTTAATTTCCGCTGCCCATAAACTCTTTGCATGCTTGCTTGAATTGTGTGATGATTGCTTGACTTGTCCTAAAATAGCTAAAATCTGCCAAGAACTAAAATTGGGAAAAGGTCAAGTTTTTATTTGGTCAAGTAGTCTAATCACCCCCCCTCTAGACATACTTTTGATCCTACAACGACACTGCGGTAGGCCCTACAATAACAAACGACCCCAACAATGCTGGCGCTCCTCCATAACTTGATATTCTTCAGGGGCGTTAGTCCTCATTTTCAACCCTTTTGGTCATTCGATGACAAAGGGGGAGAAATTTGAGTTAGTCTTCAAGCGGGTCTACTTTTATGGGCGTTTTTTTTTCTAAGTTAAAACTCTCGTTCTTTTGAAGACTTTGCTGGATCAAGTTGTAATCTTAAACTCTATGGTGGCCTGATACTTTTGCTGTGATTTCCTACATGCTTATTCCTTATTAATGTTAATGCACGCATGCTGGATTACACCAGTCACCATATTTCATCATGCATTTCAAATTCTTCATATTATATGTCAAGTGTGCTTTGCTTCAAAAGCAAATTCCTCACTATGCACATCTTCAGGGGGAGTTCTTCTATATCTTGCAATAAAATTCCTCAATTCCAGTATTTACACTTCATATGTTTATCCCTATTGAAAACTTAACCTCTTTTGTCATCAATCGCAAAAAAGGGGGAGATTGTAAGTGCATCTAGTGCCCCTTTGTGATTTTGGTGTATTGAAGACTTATAGGTTAAGGGACTAATATGTTTATGAGTGTACACAGGTCTATAAGTCTGTGAGGAGTTTGATATTTACAGAGAAAGTCGACCCCTAAAAATGAAGTTCTTCAACTGAAGACTTTGGCTCTCTGAAGACTTTCTGAACACCTTGAAAGTGAAGAAATTGGTGCAATCTTGATGACTTGGTATTCATTCGAGGAGCATGAAGCATGAAGACTTTTGTTTTCGCAGTTTCATTTTCTCTTTCTTGAGTCATAGGAAACACCGTACTGTTAAAGGGGGTCGAGGAAATACTAAGGAAAATTTTCCATGTGATGCTAAACTCAAATCCTACCTACCAATCCTTTCGAGTGAAGCCATTGGAAATCTCATATAGTTCAGTCAAATTTATTTAGTGACAGAGACGAAGTTCTTCTGGTCTCTGAGGAATTTGTTCTGACTGAGGAGTTAGGAATTTGCCAGTGCGGATTGCCTACACAGCGAGGAACATGATATCCCTGAGGAATTTGATACTCAAAATTCCGACCGTTGTTGGGCTATGCGCCAGTAGTCCCAAAATATCTACCCACTTAACGGTCATATCATTGAAGGGCATTTATGTCTTATCATGTCGGGCTGCTCCCTAGCTATAAATAGCCGCCCCGTACAACCACTGGCTGGTTGGCTACTCTGAGAGAAACTGACACTTGTCATTTGAGAGCATCCCATCCTCCGAGGACTTTGAGTGAAAATCATCAAGTGAGTAAAACCCAAACCCAAATACCTACAAACCCAAAGTGATTGAGCATCACTGAAGAGATTGATCCTACGTGGATATGACGCATGTTACCTTTGAGGACTGTGCATCTTCCAGATGGTTAGGCGTCATGGTCGAGAGCATCCAAGAGGAAATTGTGGATTGCCGAGTGACCAAGTCTGTGAAGGTTTGGAAGTCACCTGAAGACTTACCATGAGTGATTGGGCGAGGTCTATGTGACCTTAGCTCAAGGGGAATACTGTGAGGACTGAGTGTTCTGAACTACGTGTTCAGAACTGGGTGTCTGGGACTGTGTGTCCTCAAGTTTAAATACCTAGCCGCCCTAACCAGACATACAACTGTCACAACAGTTGGAACTGGTCTACCAAATCATTGTCTTCACCAATTTACCTGGTTCCATTTCCTCAACCCTTCCATTTCCTATTTTATGTGTTGAGTGCTTGTTCATATCTGTTTGAAAACTTTGACTGAAGACTTCCTCTATTTCCTCAGTTCAATTTCTTCAGTCTGTTTGTCTTATCCTGTGTTAACTCCTGTGTTTATGGTTTCTGTACTCTGTACTTGTTTTCATTTCATCATGGAGACCATGCTCATGCACTGCTATGTTTACTTCTGAGTACTTATTCCGCTTCAAGTAGTTCTTCACTCAGGAATTTCCTCACCCGCAAATTCCTCAGTGAAGAATACATAAAAATCACCTATTCACCCCCCTCTGGTCAATGTAACGCACTTTCACATCCCCCACTGGAGATATAGTTTAGTACGTACTCCAAATATTATACACAGACTCCAAGAATGCAGCCGAATAAGAGGCCTTATTGCATGATCTTTGGATGGCTGTCTCCATGGGCATACAACGCCTGGAAGTGCGCGGGGACTCGAACCTCGCAATATCTCAAATAAATGGAGGTTTCGATGCCAAGTATCCGAAGATGGCGGCTTACCATAACGCCGTTCTCAAAATGTCGGCTCGTTCGAGGGGCTCGAGTTTCACCATGTGGCTCGAGAAGGTAATCAAGCGGCGGATGTCCTTGCTCGCATCGGCGCCAAGCGCGACCCCGTCCCACCTAACCTATTTTTGGAAAGGCTTTTCAAGCCATCCGTGGTGTGGCAAGGGGATAGTGGCAACATCAGTCCGGATCCGACCATAACCCTAGATTCCGAACATACCGATATCATCGGAGGCTCAGCCACCGAAATAACATCGTCGGCCCATCTTATCATGGCAGTCATTTCCCCATGGACCGAACCCTTCTTGGCCTACCTCAATAGGCAAGAGCTCCTTGAGGATCAGAATGAGGCTCGCTGCATTGTTCAGCGTTCGAAAGCATATAGGGTCCACAAAGGAGAACTCTACAGGAAAAGCGCTACCGGAGTACTTCAAAGATGTATCTCCGAGGAAGAGGGGCGGCAGCTCTTGGCTGAAATTCATGCCGGTCTCGGTGGTCACCACGCCACATCTCGGGCCCTTGTAAGCAAGGCATTCCGTACAGGTTTCTACTGGCCCACGACCCGAGCAGATGCACAAGACCTTGTTCAACATTGCGTCGGATGCCAGCTTTTCGCTAACAAAAGCCATATGCCACCCACCGCCCTACAAACAATCCCCATCACTTGGCCTTTCGCAGACTGGGGGCTTGACATGGTTGGACCCCTTAAAGGAGGCAGCCATAAGAAAAAAATTCTGCCAGTCATGGTACATAAGTTCACTAAGTGGATAGAGGGCAAACTAGTCAAAACGGCCGAAGCCGGACCAGTGATAGACTTTATATCCGGTGTTGTTCACCGTTACGGTGTCCCACATAGCATCATCACCGACAATGGCTCCAATTTTATAGTCGATGAGGTGAAAGCCTGGTGTGCTAATCTAAGCATTAAGCTCGATTATGCCTCCGTCTATCATCCAGAAACAAACGGTGAAGTCGAACGAGCCAATAGTCTTATTATGAGCGGCATCAAACCCAGACTAGTGCGGTCTTTGAAAGAATTAGATAAGCACTGGGTTGAGGAGCTCGACTCCGTACTCTGGGGGCTACGGACCATGCCCAATCGCACTATCGGATATACACCTTTTTTCATGCTGTACGGCGCAGAGGTTGTGTTACCCTGCGACATTATTCATGACTCACCTCGAGTGTGCATGTACGAAGAGAGAGAGAGAGAGACCGAGCTTGATCGGCAGGACAGCTTAGATGCCCTGGAGGAGAAGCGCGACGTTGCAAAAGCCCGTTCCGCATTTTATCAATAACAGGCCCGCAGATATCAAAGCAGAGAAGTACGGGCCAAGACTTACAATGTTGGCAAATTCGTTGTACGCTTGCCGAAGAAGAAAAAGGACAAACTCAAGCCCAAGTGGGAGAGTCCCTTCATCATTGACGAAGTTCTCACTGGAGGAGCGTACTACCTGCGTGATGCATCAGACAACCGCCTTGAACCGAACCCCTGGAATGCGGCCAAACTCCGAAGATTATATGCCTAGCGTCGAACCCTTCGTGTGTTTCCTTCTCCCTATTGTTTACATTATTTTTTATCGTCTCCTTTTGCCCTTTTTTATTAGCCTTAAAGCTTTCATGCGGCTAAACCATACACCTATGACGTACACATTCTCAAATGTGTACGTCCATTATACCTGGGGGATTCTTGCACAAAAGCTTATTATTGTTATTTTTCGAACATCAAGCTCATTACATATGCATTTTTTCCTCATATGTGCCTTTTCTTCGCCATTATATGCATCGATATGACTTAAGTTTTGGCCAAGCTGGGTTGCCTGGCTCCTGCGCTTATGCCCTACATTCTCGTTACTGCCGGGTCATCCGGATATGTACCTCAGATTGGGTGAGGCCGAAAGCTAGCGTTCTTAAGGGAATATTCGGTCGGCGGACTAAAGATGTTTCACATTTCCTCCACTATGAACCCCCGGATGTTACCTATACTGCGATGTTTTCAATCATAGTTCGGACAAGCATATTAACGCATGCACACCCAGGGAAAGGTACCCTTAATGGAACTATTCTCTCTGGAAGTTGTTTCTTACAATCACAATGTAATATAACATAGCTAGCTGGATACAACTTGTCTGTTCAAGCAACTATGACCCCTACATCTGGTTTCCACGCATACCCTGGTCTATTTTACCGCTCGAGTATTCGGAAACACTCCGCACCTTCGGGTCCAGAGGTCGAAGCAAAAAGGTCGGCCACGACAATCATTTTACAATCCGTCTAGGAACAAATATATCAAGGAAACTACATAGTCACTTGGACTCAAAAACTTCCTCCTCTATACCGTCTAACAGGCTGTCTAGCTTACAATCCTCTTGGGAATATTTGGCAGCTACTTCTACTTGGTCATATACCAAATTAACGAGCATTTCTTTCCCATCTGACCCTAGCGGTCCGACCCGGGCCATATGATTTGGATTAAGCTTGGTATACCGTGTTTTTACCATGGCCCATGCCTCTCGCGCACCTTCCCGGCAGGCTGATATCTTCCATAATCAATACGCCACCGTGCCCCTTTACACAGCTCCACGAGCTCCGCCATACCTCCTGGAGGAGAGGCGGATGGTCATAAAGCCTTGGTGAGGGAGTCCTGGATTAGGGGGTCTCCGGACAGCCGGACAATATCCTTTGGCCGGACTGTTGGACTATGAAGATACAAGATTGAAGACTTCGTCTCGTGTCCAGATAGGACTCTACTTGGCGTGGAAGGCAAGCTAGGCAATACGGATATGTATATCTCCTCCTTTGTAACCGACCTTGTGTAACCCTAGCCCCCTCCGGTGTCTATATAAACCGGAGGGTTTTAGTCTGTAGGACAACATACTATCATACCCTAGGCTAGCTTCTAGGGTTTAGCCTCTCCGATCTCGTGGTAGATCAACTCTTGTAATACTCATATCATCAAGAATAAATCAAGCAGAACGTAGGGTTTTACCTCCATCAAGAGGGCCCGAACCTGGGTAAAACATCGTGTTCCCTGCCTCATGTTACCATCTGCCTTAGACGCACAGTTCGGGACCCCCTACCCGAGATCCGTCGGTTTTGACACTGACATTGGTGCTTTCATTGAGAGTTCCTCTGTGTCATCGCCGTTAGGCTTGATGGCTCCTACGATCATCGATAGCGATGCAGCCCAGGGTGAGAGTTTTCTCCCCGGACAGATCTTTGTGTTCGGCGGCTTCGCACTGCGGGCCAACTCGCTTGGCCATCTGGAGCAGATCAAAAGTTACGCCCCTGGCCACCAGGTCAGGTTTGGAAGCTTAAATTACACGGCCGATATCCGTGGAGACTTGATCTTCGATGGATTCGAGCCCCTGCCTTGTGCGCCACGCGGTCACGATGAGTACGATTTAGCTCTACCATCGGACCGTATTCAGGATATCGCACCGGTAGCCGCTCCGAGCCTCAATTTGGAGCCAGTTGCACCATCCATGGACGGGTGGATAGACCCCGTCACGGAGGCCGTATCCTTAGCGGCGATCGAGCCGAATATCGACCTTACCATTCACGAGAGCAACGTTGCCAAACTACCATATCCTTCTCCGGCCACGGGCTCCGAACCGCCTACGCCCATCGAATCCGATTGGGCGCTGATCATGGAGTTTTCCTCCACGGATATTTTTCAGCACTCGCCCTTTGGCGACATACTGAACTCATTAAGGTCTCTCTCCTTGTTAGGAGAGTCCTGGCCGAACTATGTCTGGCAGGATTTTGATGCGGATAACAAAGAAATTCGCCGCCCACCCACCACCCACTTAGTAGCCACTGTCAATGACTTAACCGACATGCTCGACTTTGACTCTGAAGACATCGACGGTATGGACGACGATGCGGGAGGCGAACAGGAACCACTGCCCACAGGGCACTGGATGCCCACTTCATCACATGACGTATACATGGTGGACACACCCAAAGAAAATAACGACGAGGAACGGAAGGATGCAACAAAGGGTGGTTCCCTCGAGCAGCAGTCAAAGCGGCGGCGTAAACGCCGCTCCAAATCCTGCCTCGGCAGAAATAATGATCACATAGAGCCAGCGTTAGAGCAGGGTGAACCATTGCCCGACCACGGCAACACAGAAAATCAATCCGAACAACCCAACCCCGTCGAAGATAACAGTCCGGGCGACATCACACCGGATAGGCGCCAGGAGCAACATAATGCCCACCAAAGGCTTGTTGCCACGGTGAGGAGTCTGAAAAAATAGAAGCAAAGGCACAAGGTTGCACAAGACACACTCAAAATCAAATGGGGTGAAGTACTCAACACTGCAGGGAAATACGGTAGTAATCACCACACCAAGAGCTATCCAAAGCGAAAGTTGCTACTTGAATTTGAAGAGGAGGCCTTAGATCCTCCACAATTAAAATATAAAACGGCCATCCGATCGGATAGACGACCTCATAGCCAACATAAAGCGGCAATCGACGCCGCACATAAACCAGTACGCGATCAGCGTAAGGGCTCACATCAAAAGGACGACGCAACCAGATCCATCTATGGGCCACGCAGGCGCGCTCCAACATACAATGCAACACAACAAACATCCGAATACCATGGTCCACCCAAATACAGGGGTGCCGCACACCCTCTATGTTTCACCGACGAGGTGCTGGATCATGAATTTCCAGAGGGATTCAAACCCGTAAACATAGAGGCGTACAACGGAACAACAGACCCCGGGGTCTGGATTGAGGACTACATCCTCCATATCCATATGGCTCGAGGAGATGATCTCCATGCCATCAAGTACTTACCCCTCAAGCTCAAAGGGCCAGCTCGGCATTGGCTTAAAAGCCTCCCCGAAAACTCCATCGGAAGCTGGGAAGAGCTCGAAGACGCCTTTCGGGCAAATTTTCATAGGACATATGTTCGACCACCGGATGTAGACGATTTAAGTCATATAACTCAATAGATGGTGAGTCAGCCCGAAAACTTTGGAACAGGTTCCTCACTAAAAAGAACCAAATAGTTGACTGTCCGGACATCGATGCCTTAGCAGCCTTCAAGCATAGCGTTCGAGAAGAATGGCTTGCCAGACACCTCGGTCAAGAAAAGCCGAGAACAATGGCAGCATTAACAAGCCTCATGACCCGTTTTTGCGCGGGCGAGGACAGCTGGTTAGCCCAATGCAGCACCAGCGACCCAAGTACATCCGAAGTCAGGGATGGAAACGGGAAATCACGACGCAGCAAGAATAAGCGCCGGAATAAAGAAGACGGCCCGAAGAGCATGGCAGTAAACGCCGGATTTAGAAGCTCTCGGCCAGGGCAGTAGAAGCCGCCCTCCAAAGGCAACAAAGATGAATTGTCCAGCCTAAACAAAATTTTGGACCAAATATGTCAGATCCATAGCACCCCTGATAAACCTGCAAATCATACCCGTAGAGAATGTTGGGTCTTCAAACAATCCGGCAAGCTCAACGCCGAAAATAAGGGGCAGGATACACCAAGTGAAGACGAGGACGAGCCTCGCAAGCAAAGCACAGGGGAACAGAAGAAATGCCCACCAGAAGTCAAAATAGTCAACGTGTTACACGTGATAAAAGGGAGAGACAAAGCGGCACCTTTAGAGGAACATGCCCCAGGGCCTATCACCGCGGAGCTCCGCCACTGGTCGTCCCAATCGATCACCTTCGACCATCAGGATTACTCGGCAAGTATCCGGTGTGCAGGATGGGCTGCCTTCATATTAGATCCAATAATTGATGGATACCACTTCACCCGAGTCCTGATGGACGGCGGCAGCAGTTTAAATCTGATATATCACGACACAGTCCGCAAAATGGGGATAGACCCAACAAAAATTTGCCGCAGCAATGCTACCTTTCAAGGAGTAACGCCGGGCCCGGAGGCTCACTGCAGGGGCTCCCTGCTACTAGAGGTTATATTTGGCTTCCCCGATAACTTCCGCAGCGAAAATTTAACTTTCCACATCGCTCCGTTCCAAAGTGGCTATCAAGCACTACTCGGACGCGAAGCTTTCGCTCGCTTTAACGCAATACCGCATTACGCTTCCCTCAAGCTCAAGATGCCCGGTCCACGCGGCATCATTACAGTAAATGGAAATATTGAGCGCTCTTTGCGCGTCGAAGACGGTGCGGCCGCCTTGGCCGCCGCACACTAAACGGCCTCACCAATTCAAGCATTTGACAGGTCATTAAGACCATGGACACAGCTAGACGAGTCCGGCTCAGCTATATGCAATTAATACAGGTTTGATGGCTATACCCCTATTACAATACAAGGGGCTCAACGCATGCGCAAAAGTGGCAATAAAGCTCACCTTTACTCATTTTCAACTATATATTGTTTATTTAGTATAACTTAACTTTTGCACGGCAACTTTTAAATTAAGTTCCTCTCTTTTTCAGATGACCATCGTGCTACACCCGTCCAGGATACGACACAACGGAGACACATGCGCAGACGTGCAGCAGGGGCCCATTCCAAGGATTCTTTGTAGATTAAGACCCTGCCTAAACCTTTTTACTGTCTCTTGTTGATTTACATCCCTCGGATTCTCAGTACAACCGAGAAGGATGATGATGTCTTGGCATGTGGCCACGCCAGAATAATGCACGTACGTGGACAACAGGGGCTTATTACAAAGGGTAATGTTTAGACCCGGTTTACACCATAAAGATCGAATACCTTTGGGAGTGTTCTGTGTCGCGAGTTTGGCCTTATATGCATCAGCTCCGAATCATGTCTTTGGTAAAATGTTGGGTTTGCCCGGCTCCTGTGTTTTGCTGCCTTACGTTCCGCTCTATCGGTTAAGGCGGCACCAGGAGAACTACTGCGATTGTGCCCTGGTTCATCCGGACGAGCACCATAGTAGAGAAAGCCGAAAACTGACTGTCATGATATAGCGTGAGACTAGTCAACCACTCAATGACCTATTGGAATCCTCGAGATTCCTCCGCATTAACGAAGGGCCGTTTCCCGGCCAGGCATGTACGCACCCCGAATCCGGACGAGTGCGGAGCCACCAGGGGCTATATAGTAGCCCCACTGTCAAACTCCTATGGCTAAGTGAAAGTGTTAAAGAATTATAGTCCGGTTGCCTAGTTCGCTACGCTATCACCTCCTTATTAGGACCAAGACGTTGGATTAAGTGTGAATACGCGTCTTCTGCGAACACCCCCACATTGTATGCGTGGGGGCTGAAGCCGACGACTGCAATCTTTCAGGTTATATACATGTATACATAAACGGCCGCACAGGAGGCATCACAATACTTTCGGGCAAAAGTATAAATACAGCCTTGATAAATTCAATATAACGTTGTTTTTACAATGGGAATACATGTCACTCAAACATAACATTCTTCGAGCACTGGGCCTCTATCGTACGAGCGCCCTCAAGAACTTCTTCAAAATAGTGCTCGGTAGCCACTCGGCCTATGGCCGAACCCTGCGCCGCGAAGGTGGTGGCATCCATCTCCGCTCCAATATGTTTTGACATGGGCAAGGGCCATCCGTGAGCCTTCTATGCACGCCGACCTCTTTATCGCATTGACGTATGGCACCGCACCAAGGAACTGCTGCAGCAAGCTAAAATAGCTGTTCGGCTTCGGCCTTTCCTGCCACAGATGATCCACGACAGACCTCATGGCGAGTCTAGACAATCTATTGAGTTCGACCCATTTGGCAAGTTGATCAGTCAATGGAAGCGGACACTCTGGAACGTTGAACTGCGACCAGAACAACTTGTCCACTTCACGATCTGTTTGATCTCGGAAGTATTCGGCCGCATTGACAGCGCTCGCCGCTAAGTCTAGATATGCGTCGGCCGAACTCCAGAGCCGATCCAGAGGAGCATACCGCGGATCGCCGAACTTCCTCCACAGCATAAAGGGCTTCCCAGCCACAATATCCCCGGCTTCACGCAGTTCCTCCTCCTTTGCTCTCATTGCAGAGCGGGTGTCTTTGTTCTCCATTGTGGCCTTTTCGAGGTCCGTAGCCTTCGCCCGGCTTTCTTCTTCAAAAAACTGGCAGTGGTCGGCAGTGTCTTTTAACTTCACAGCCATTTTGGCCATTTTCTCTTTGCTCTCGCTATGCGCGGCCTTCTCGGATCTCAACTCTTCGGCCGCCTTCAAGGCGGCCAGATTACTACTTCTTGCTTGCTCCTTGGCTCGGGCATGCTCCGCCCGCAGGGCCTCCACGGTGGCAGCTCCATCTGCAGTCACAACATATTAAAGATACTGGCATCACGCTGCTCTTACTATGTGACATTCACTATAAATATCACCTACCCTGTACCTCGTCAAGCCGCTTGTTAACAAGCTCGATGTCGGCATCCGCCGCATCAAGTTGCCGCTTTAGTTTGGCAACCCCATAAGTCCGGCTAGCCACCGGAGCTCCAGCCACCTGCACATAAAGGCGGACTGGTTATTACCTGGGATTACGATCCTCTACTCTCCGCCATTCTTGATGACAACCAGAGTCTCAGGGGCTACTATCTACAAGGGCACACCTAAAAATGTGCAATACCATCACAAATGTATACCATTTCACGTACCTCAAAGCCCGTTAGTAGACTCATAAAGGATTCATGCAACCCGTTTCCGGTGGACAAAATCATTTCAATCACCATACACATTAATGTACGGTGCTCTTTTGAGATAGTCGCTCGCTCTAGCAGACCCTTCAGTACGTCCGACCGCATACCAGATGGTGCCGCACTCTTTTGATTGCTCTCTTCAAGAGCCAGATACTGAGGGCTTCGAGTGACCATGGGATTATCTTTTGGCCTTGCCGGATCCGGAGAAACTCTCTGTGATGACACTTCAGGCCACCCGCTTCTTGAGCCAGGGAGTCCGGGGGAGGCGTTTCGCTCCCCATCATCTCCGAAAGAAGATCCCCCGAAGACGAGCTCTGCTAAGAAGGGCTCAGATCTGAACTACAAGATAGATGCTTCGGTTATTTTCCTCAGAAGTAAGGTAGTACATCTTCACCACTAAGTAATTTTTGATTACTTACAGCTCGTTAGATGGCTGATCCCCGCACAGACTTTGTGCGGCAAGAGCACCCTCCGAGGCGGGACCCTCTAGTGGAGTTCTCTTCTCCCGTTTGGAAACCTTGGTTTCCGGATCATCATAGGTAGTCCTCTTCCTCCCCGGGGCGAGGGGATGTCTGATTCTTTCCCTTCGTTATCCTCCCTCACAGAGGCGCTCGTTCCCTCGGTTGGAACAGGTAGCGATGGAGGCCCGCTTTGGCCCTCTCTATTCCCCCCTTTATCTTCCTTTGAGGGCACCGGGCAAGGTGCTGGCTCGAGCATCTTTTCCAGCACCGGATTGTCCAAGCCTTCGGGAAGGGGGGCCGAACACCGGATCATCTTCGCCTTTGTTATCTAGTCCTGGTCAAAGAGCGATCCTTCAGAATGATGTCATGATAAAAGAGAGACAGTGTGTTCTACTCGAGGAATACTTACTTGGGCTGCGGTGCGGTTGCTGCTCAGGCCCACGTCCTCGGAGGTGTCCGGACACTCTATTTAGGGTCCAAAGAATGACTTGTACATCTCCTCGTGCGTCAGGCCGAGGAAATTCTGAATAGAGCACGTCCCTTCTGGGTTGAATTCCAATAAACGATGGGGCCGGCGTTTGCAAGGCTGGACTTGACGAACCAGCATGACTTGCACTACCATAACCAAACTAAAATCTCCCTCGAAGAGATCCCGGATGCGGCTCTGCAGTATGGGCACATCCTTGGCTGGACCCCAGCCCAGCCCCCTGCTGATCCATGACATCAGTTGTGGTGGAGGGCCCGAGCGAAAGGCGGGGGAAGCTACCCACTTGGCACTTCTGGGAGCGGTGATGTAGAACCACTCCCATTGCCATAATCCGGACACCTCTGGAAAGGAACCTTTTGGCCACGGAGCTCCGGCAATCTTGCTCATTAATGCACCCCCGCACGCTGCATACTGCCCTTCAACCGTCTTCGACTTCACATCAAAGGTCTTGAGCCACAAGCCGAAGTGAGGGGTAATGCGGAGGAAGGCCTCACATACGACAATAAATGCCGAGATGTGGAGAAAGGAATCTGGGGCTAGATCGTGGAAATCAAGCCCGTAATAGAACATCAAACCCCTTACGAAGGGATCCAGAGTGAGGCCTAGTCCTCAGAGGAAGTGGGAGATGAACACGACATCTTCATTGGGTTTAGGAGTAGGGACGACCTGCCCTCGGGCGGGCAGCCGATGTGAGACTTCGGCGGTCAGGTATCTTGCCTCCCTCAACTTCTTGATATCCTCTTACGTGACGGAGGAGGGTATCCACCGGCTCTGGAGGCTGGATCCGGACATGATTGAAGGTCCGAAGCACCTGACCTAGGCTTTGGGTGTTAGAACTCGAGGCGGGGGAAGGATTCGATTGAGCACGGGAGGAAAAAAGTAAAAGCCTTGACCCTTTATAAAGAGGGTGAATATCAAGTGTCCTCCTCGTGGTCGTATGGGACTTGCCTAAAATCTAGGAGTCCTAGGCGTGGTTGGGTTACCCACGACCGTATTGATGAGAATCCCGTAATAAGGGGGACATGATCTCTGCTTTGACAAAACGTGTCAAGAAACTGCCTCGCGTTATGTGCGGGGCTAGTTAAAGAAAAATGGTTCAAATAATCACCGAGCCATGGCGTGATGTCATGTTGCCAAAATGTGTCAGGAGATTAGATTTGTGGAAATATTATTCTCTCTACGGTGGTATGTGGAACTTATTTTGCAGGGTCGTACACTATCCTTGTATTCAAATTCTTCCGTGGTGTATTCGGAGGAGGAACCCGCCTTGCAATGCCGAAGACAATACTGCGTGCCGGACTCATCGTCATTGAAGCCTGGTTTAGGGGCTACTGAGGGAGTCCTGGATTAGGGGGTCTCCGGATAGATTCGGAGGAGGACTCTACTTGGCATGGAAGGCAAGCTAGGCAATACGGATATGTATATCTCCTCCTTTGTAACTGACCTTGTGTAACCCTAGCCCCCTCCGGTGTCTATATAAACCGAAGGGTTTTAGTCCATAGGACAACATACTATCATACCCCACTACACCACAACACCTAATTAGGGGAAGTTAACTGCCGGGAGAAATACCCAACCAAGGGCAAATGAACTGCCAGGAATTGAATAACTGCTGATAGAAGTACTTACAGTCAGAGAAACTGCCGGGAGAAGTTAACAAACGAGGGCACCCAAACTGCTGGCAACGATGTCCACTTGGCAGGTCATCCTATCTGCCGGCCCAACTAAACCGCGGCTTGTTGTCTGCCGGGAGTATATGCTACGCGTAACCAAAGTAGTTGGGCCGTTTCTAAAAAAACAACTGGGCCAAGCGCGCTCGTGCTGGACAAAGGGCGCGCAAGATGGAAATATTCACAAGGGTTCCTTTGGTCGTCGGCTTGAGCACCACCAGTTCTTTCCCAAATCTTGCAAAACCTAACCCTCAACCCCAACCACGCCACCGTCGCCACCAACCACTCGACCGCAGCGCCGGCTTCCTCCCCAAACACAGTCGCCGCCGTCCGCCTAGTCATCGCCGAGCACCCTTCACCGCCTCGTCCCCATCCCCCACGCACCCAGCGCCCACATCCTCCCGAGGAATGCCGCCGACCGCCCTCCATCCCCACCACAACAGCGACCTCCTCCACAGGTTTCCTCCCTCGAGCAGGCCTCCTCCTCCTTTAGCTTTCTCCCCCGAGCAGGGCCTCCTCCTCCACGAGCATCCTTACCCGAGCACTAAGTTGGGCTGCCTCCTGGTTCCCTCATCCGAGCAGCGGACCTTCCTATACGGCCCCTCTCCCAAGAAGCTCCACCTCCTCTACATCCTCCCCCAGGTGCAACGCCACCTCCTTGCTCACCGAGAGCACTTGGCTAGTGAGATTTCAATCTTTGCAAACTTTGTTCCTTTTTTCTTCTGAGCACTAACTAGAACAACTTCAGAAAGTGTTTGAGTTTGTATGTCACTATGTTCTGAAGATAACGACCAGCTTTGTCATCCGATAGCCCAAGTTTTTCTTATGGTGAAGTGATCTTCCATTGCAGCAAATGGATGCTCCAACTACGTAATAAATCAGTGAAACCCGGTAGGTGTACTACATGCAAGCTTTCGGAAATTAAGTTTCAAGGTCATGCTACAAATATTGCTAGAGAACTTCTTTCTGTCTATTTTTCTGCACATGTAGACTGAAAGTGAAGTAACGCTTCTAGAGTTTAATAGTTTTAACTAGTGAATGTGTTAGTTTTATGAAAATAGATATATGGGGTTTGATCTGGAATTTTCTTCTGTAATTTTCTATTGCCAGTTTGCCGCTGCTCCCATTCATGTGATTCAGGAATTTAATTATCAGTAGTTGTCTATCATAGTAGAAATCCCTTCAAGTGTTGCAACCTTTATTATTGAATTGAAAAACATTTGCCTGATAATTTAATTTTCTAGAGTAAAATGAGAGCAATTGGGTTGTGTACTGTCGCCCCTACTGGAAATTGCATGGCATCATGACTTATTGAATTACCAGATCCCCTGTTCTTAAAACTGTTTTTATTTAGCTTAACGCTTAAGAACAAATTCAACCAAAGCTATGTTCACGGAGATGGTAAATATCTTAAGATGTGCCTGTGGTTCAGATTTTAGAAAATACCTACTCGCAGTGTCACATGCAAGTAATATGACCTTGGTAGTACAGTACCTTGTCATGCAGGGCCACAAGTAATATAAGACTATTGTTTTGTTGCTGATAATTAGAACGTTTGGATGCTCGTTGTTTAGGTTCTGCGTCTAGTTTGGTAGTAGTGCTGGTGTGTGTGGCTTAGTTACTGATGTTTTGAGGTACCCCTGGAGGGGGATGAACTTGAGATATGTGATGTTTTGAGTAATGGAAATTGGGAGATATGCTCCTAAGTATATTTTTAAAAAAAGAATCAGGTCATGGGGCTAGCTGACTACCATGCTCTTTTCTCCTATATGTAATTCTTACAAACTATTCCCTAATTTTCATTTGATGCTTTCACTGAAATAATATTTTGGATTGTTTGTTTTGTGATCGGTGTGCATCTTGTTTGTCCTCTCCACCAAGCAGTGTCGACTACTCAATACAAGCACATAAGCTTATGCCCTTATGAAGTTATGATTATATATTTACCAAAGACTATTATGGTTAATAGCTTTAAAGTCTTTGCTTCTATATGCAGCTGAGAATGACTTATAAGTTCATGGCAAAAGCAGCAACATCAGTACGTAACCACAAGCAAGCTAAGGGGGTAATAATCTTGGTATTTAAGTCTTAGATTCAGTATTTTGCTTTTTGGATACATGAACATTGAAACTTATTTAGCATTTCGTTTCTTATATGCTTCATGCAAATAAAACTGCAGTAAAATATGAGCCGAGATTTTGCTTGGCATGTGTATGTATGCATGCCCTGAATTTGCTTAGTATTTTTATGCATACAACTATTGGAAGCTTTTACATGTCCTGGAACTGAGCTTTTGCATGCCCTGTGTTTTCTGAAGCTGAGTCTTTTGTTATTGGCTAGTACTTGAAACGGAGTCGCAGGCCTCCTACCATATAACCATTTATGAAGTGCATATGTGATGCCTTATCTTGTATTCCTACAAAGAGTCCAGTATATTTTTCATGTGTAAAAAGTGGCTGACCTGGCATTACACTGTTAAGTATTTTGTACACATCAGGAATCTTGTTGTAGATACACACTGAGCTGAAAATGTTGCTAGCAGAAATAGGTTTTCTGTTAGCTACGCATCTGGTTTAAAACATGGTATGACTACTTGCTTTGGAATAGTAACACCTTGATATTATCTGATCCTATCTCATGCATATTTTAGTTATTTCTAGACAAAGCTTTAGGAACCGAGTTCACTACAACTCGAAGTCTTGTGCATGGAGGAGAATTGAGATATTTGCGCATTCTGTACTAGTCAAAAGGTATGTGTAGATATTCTGCTCATTCTAGTTCATGCTGCTACTTTATTAAGGTCTTCTTTTATGAGCCTCTACCTTGTGCAAATAATATGATTACTTAGCAGCCTGGTTTCATAGCTTTGAATCTCATGTGAATAAACTATATGTCTAGGTGTTTGCTGTTCTTTGCTTAACTAGATATGGAAGTATAGACAACAAGCTCATGTACAAGATGGAAATTATGATGGTTATTTAGTTTATTTCATTGGTTCTCAGCATATTAATTGATTGTAACGTTCTAGCTTTATTTAATAAGAAGATGTAAAAGAAACAACAAGTAATCTCCATTTTTTGTTCTATAATATAGATAGTTTACCAAGCTTCTTAACTTATAGCAGATCTACCATCTTCTCCTTTCAGGTTGGCATCATGGTTGGAAGATCTTGTGTGCTACTCTCTACACGATATTTCTTCTACATGATAGCACTTGACGTCTACATGATAGCACTTGAAGTCTACATGATGTTTCTTGTATTCATAGCTCAAACCATTTGTTTAGCTTAGTTTGAACAAAAAATATTATTGTCTTACATGTAAATAATGTTTACTAATGTAGCTGGATGCTACTGAACGCATGTACGAAAGTCAAAATACTAAGTGTTAGTCATTATGTGTTTGAGAACTGCCATTGAATCTTGAGTGAATTCCTGTATGAATAGAAATCAAAAGAAATATAAATGCTACCAAATTCCTGTATGAATAGAAATTGAAAGCAACATATACACTACCTGGATCAGGAAAAGTGTCAGGGTAAGTAAAAAACAAGGGCAGACTATCTGCCAGGAATTGCATTACCGGCATATACTTCTATCTGCCGGGAAAACGAGGCTTCTTGGCAGTGTAACTGCCGGGAGATCTGTATCTGTTGGGAGATCTATTTCCTGGCAACCGTTCTCGTGGCAGTTCTATCTGCCAGGAGAATGGCTATCCTGGCAGTTTATCTGCCCTCTTAGGGGACTTCTTCCGGCAGATTGCATGTCGTTACATCCGTGTTGTGGTGTAGTGCCCTAGGCTAGCTTCTAGGGTTTAGCCTCTTCGATCTCGTGGTAGATCAACTCTTGTAATACTCATATCATCAAGAATAAATCAAGTAGGACATAGGGTTTTACCTCCATCAAGAGGGCCCGAACCTGGGTAAAACATCATGTTCCCTGCCTCCTGTTACCATCCGCCTTAGACGCACAGTTCGGGACCCCCTACCCGAGATCCGCCGGTTTTGACACCGACACTTGGCAACACTATGCATTGCCTGCCGAAATCGCTCGTGTATCTGGGACAACTCTTGTAGCAGGTCGCCTTGAGAACCGGACATTTCTTCCTCGGGACGGCTAGTCAGCATACCTGCAGACATAAATCTGTCAGTTTCGGCCCTCGCCGAATTATAGGGAGGCAAGTTTGAAAAGCATACTGAATATGACGCCTTGTAGCCTCCTATTCTCCTTGACGGTGTGAGCTAGCTAGGCTCAAACATCTTTTAGTTCTTCGCCCAGTTGGGTATGGGAATCCTGCAGCTTGTTCTTTTCATCCCTGACCCGCGTTAGCACACGTTCGCCTGCCACATGTTGCGTTTTGGCCTCTTGTTCATCAACCGGGGCGTCCTTTACTTTCTCTCTCAAATGCTTTACTAATTTTGTCAGCAGAAACACAACAGTATTAATACAACTGGTATATGATTATACTTCTTTCTGCTGGGGAGAAACATTACCAGGTGGTGCCTCCTTGGATTTTTCCAATTCGGGGGTAGCCGCACTTAGTTGAGTCTGACATTTTCCAGCTCTTCAGACATCAGGCTATTCTTCTCCATCATTTCCTGATTATACAATGATCCTTAAATCAGTTGTATCACCTGCTTTAAGTCTCGGGAGCTACTGGTGTATGATTATTAAATCTACACTTACCCGCATATCTTTTAGATGCTGGTCCGTGGCTCTGGCAAGCCCATCCCGAGCAGCTCGGATGTACGCGTAGGCCGAGCTGAAGGCATGGAATGCCTCCTTTGAAAAGCCGGGGTCATGGAGAGTGCACCTCTGACGGTGATGATTCATGGCGCTCTCCACTTCAGAGTTCATGACGGACATATCGTTTGAATCCTCTATGGAAGAATAGTTCGGTGCCACTCCCGTGTCAGCCCCCGTCCTTAGGGCAGGGTCGGGAACCTGACTAGTGGATGCACGACCGGCAGGATCCCTAGACATAGTCTGGCGGACACTTATCCTAATAGAATGCGGCGATTGGCATCACGATTTGATGTGGCGATCAGGAGATGTATTTTTGAAAAGAAAGCCTTACCTCTTCGATGAAGTTGATGCCGTATTATCGTTTGCCTTCCTCTTCGAAGATGTGCTTGGCGCGGGCGCCGCTCTCCTCGGAGATGCTTCTGGTGCATGTTGTGACATCGAGCGCCTCCCCTTTGGAACACGAAATAGTGCGGTGGGTGAGGCATAATAAGGAAACTCTTTCGAAGAAGGTGTCTCTTAAATTACTTACATGCGAAGCAGGGAGGAGGCAGGGATAATCAGCGATGATGGGTACTTCCATACCATCGTAGCTCGTCTGATAGAATAATCCATTCTCGAGCTCCACAAATATGTCCAGATCTTCTTCGAATCTGGGGTCGAGGTCCCGGTTGTGACCCTCCGGCTGGGGGGCGGGGTTATGGATCCCCTCGGTAGCCTTCCACCATTCCTGTTGCGAGTGGATAGGTTACTATCCATTAAAAATGATTCAGTGAGAGGAGTAAAATGGTGTGATTGGAACTCACCCAGCTAGGTGGATTATACATGGAAAATCCATCTCAGTGTTTGAGACGAGTGAAGTCCTCCTTCTCCCCTTTGTATAGTTCGGCCAGTATTTTGGCTAAAGCAGCGGGGGTTTTCGGACTCTTTCGACTGCAGCGTGAGGTGTCATCTTCCCCATTATAGTGCCACATGGGAATCCCTCTATATTAGATTGGTTGGAATCCCTGCGCTATAGAAATTGCCATTACCTCAATTTTTGATAATCTGGACTGGGCGAGCATCTTGATCCTGCCCATTAACTGACTGACTTCTGCACTGTCCTCCTCCTCGAGGATCCGAGGGCGCCAGCTGTGGCGTATCTTCAACGGAGCGCTTGAAAATTCGGGAGACCTATCCGGACTGGGTCAGGAAGAGCGACATCGCCAACATAGAACCATTCGGAAGGCCACTCTTCGGACGCCTTCTTCGG
Source organism: Triticum aestivum (assembly GCF_018294505.1). Lineage (NCBI taxonomy): Eukaryota > Viridiplantae > Streptophyta > Magnoliopsida > Poales > Poaceae > Triticum > Triticum aestivum. The sequence goes on from NC_057803.1 coordinate 238,753,162, forward strand.
CGTGCCGGACAAGTATCCGGTCCCGGTGATGCGCCATAGCTCGGCTCCCCCTACTTCGAATATTGATCCCCCTTGATTATGAGGGAAGAGGCAGAATAGTTTCCTCCATAGTTCAAAATGGGCCTCACAGCCCAGGAATAGCTCACACAGAGCAACATAATCCGCGATGTGCAGGACGGAGGCAGGAGTGAAATTGTGCAGTTGGAGTCCATAATACTCCATAAGTCCTCGATGAATGGGTGGATTGGAAATCTAACGCCTCTTAGCAAGTAGGGAATGAAGCACACTCGTTCCCACCTGGACGGATTGGGGAAACTCTCTGCCTGAACCCCACTGTTAAAGGACGTCAATCATGCTCGGACGGGGACTAGATCGGCGGGGGAAGAAAGCCCTGTGTTTGCAGCTTTGTCAGCTGACCGTGAGATACAAAATATCTCTCCCAATCACCTTTCTCGGAGCCATGGAGACGGGAGGAAGAGCTGGGGGCGCTAGCCATGTTGCAGTGGTTCCTCCTAGCAAGCTCTGAGGATTTTTCCATGGGGTGTGGAATGGATCTGGGATCCAGTCCCCTTAAATAGAGGCCTTTGTTTTGTGGCTGGAGGGGGGTTATGCAAAAATGCCCCGACCTATCATATTCGCTCAACTCGTGTAGGAGAAGGTGTGGAGGCACAAAAGCCGATGGGTGCGACATTAAATGGAAGGTTGAATACCTCTCTTTAAGTCGGGTGTTTTGAAGTGATCAGAGGAGGAACCCGCCTTGCAATGCCAAAGAGAATCTGCGTGCCTGACACCTCTTCATTGAAGCCTGGTTCAGGGGCTTCTGAGGGAGTCCCGGACTAAGGGGTCCTCGGGCGTCCGGCCTGTTGGACATGGGCCGGACTGATGGGCTGCGAAGATACAAGACCGAAGACTCTCACCCATGTCCGGATGGGACTCTCCTTGGTGTGGATGGCAAGCTTGGCATTCGGATATAAAGATTCCTTTCTCTGTAACCAACTATGTATAACCCTAGTCCCCTCCGGTGTCTATATAAACCGGAGGGCTTAGTCCATAGAGACAATCATAATCAGATAGGCTAGACTTCTAGGGTTTTAGCCCTTACGATCTCGTAGTAGATCAACTCTTGTAACCCCCATACTCATCAATATTAATCTAGCAGGACATAGGATTTTACCTCCATAGAGAGGGCCCGAATGTAACACCCACAATGCGGCTATATCTTCCACGTGTTGGGGCATGACTTAGAGGCATAGCCGCATGGTACTTTTGTCGCTAGAGGGGTAATCTTCACACAATCCCATGTACTGAATAAGAAAGGGATAAAGAGTTGGCTTATAATCGCCACTTCACACAAATACAAGTTAAACATACATCAACCAGAATACAATCAAGGTCCGACTATGGAACCAAAATAAAAGAAGAAAACCCCAAATGCTAGATCCCTGATCGTCCCAACTGGGCTCCACTACTGATCATTCAAAAAAGACACAAAACAACGACCAAGATCTTCATCGAGCTCCCACTTGAGCTTGGTTGCGCCACCTGCACTGGTATCATCGGCACCTACAACTGTTTGGAAGTATCTGTGAGTCACGAGGACTCAGCAATCTCATGCCCGCGAGATCAAGACTATTTAAGCTTATGGGTAGGATAGGGTAATGAGGTGGAGCTACAACAAGTACTAAGCAAATATGGTGGCTAACATATGCAAATAAGAGCGAGAAGAGAAGCAACACAACGGTCTTGAAGCTAGAAGTGATCAAGAAGTGATCCTGAAACTAATTACGCACAACCATAACACAAGAACCGTGTTCACTTCCCGGACTCCGCCGAAAAGAGACCATCACGGCTACACATGTGGTTGATGCATTTTAATTAAGTTAAGTGTCAAGTTCTCTACAACCGGATATTAACAAATTCCCATCTGCCACATAACCGCTGGCACGGCTCTCGAAAGTTTATACCCTGAAGGGGTGTCCCAACTTAGCCCATCACAAGCTCTCACGGTCAACGAAGGATATTCCTTCTCCTAGGAAGACCCGATCAGTCTCGGAATCCCGGTTACAAGACATTTCCGCAATGGTAAAACAAGACCAGCAAAGCCTCCCGATGTGCCGACAATCCCGATAGGAGTCGCACGTATCTCGTTCTCCGGGCAACACCGGATGAGAGTAGCTACGAGTAAAACCAGCCCTCAAGTTTCCCCGAGGTGGCCCCACGGGCAGCTCGGTTCGGACTAACACTTAGAGAAGCACTGGCCCGGGGGGTGTTAAAATAAAGATGACCATCGGGAGCGCGACTCCCAAGGGAAAAGTATAGGTTGTTAGGCAAATGTAAAACCAAGGCTGGGCCTTGCTGGAGGAGTTTTATTCAAAGCGAATTGTCAAGGGGTTCCCATAACACCCAACCGCGTAAGGAACGCAAAATCAAGGAACATAACACCGGTATGACGGAAACTAGGGCGGCAAGAGTGGAACAAAACACCAGGCATAAGGTCGAGCCTTCCACCCTTTACCAAGTATATAGATGTTGGGGAACGTAGTAATTTCAAAATTTTCCTACGCACACACATCATCATGGTGATGCATAGAACCGAGAGGGGAGAGTGTTGTCCATGTACCCTCGTAGACCGTTAAGCGGAAGCGTTATGACAATGCGGTTGATGTAGTCGTACGTCTTCACGATCGATCGATCCTTAGTACCAAACGTACGGCACCTCCGTGTTCAGCACACTTCAGCTCGGTGACGTCCCACGAACTCACGATCCAGTAGAGCTCGGGGAATAGTTTCATCAGCACGACGGCGTGACGACGATGTTCATGATGTTCTGCAGCAGGGCTTCTCCTAAACACCGCTAAAGTATGACCGAGGTGGATTATGGTGGAGGGGGGCACCGCACACGGCTGGGAGTGATCATTGTGATCAACTTGTGTGTCTAGAGGTGCCCCCTGCCCCTGTGTATAAAGGAGCAAGGGGGAGGCCGGCCGGCCCTTGTTGGCGCGCCTAGGAGGAGGAATCCTCCTCCTAGTAGGAGTAGGATTCCTCCCTTTCCTACTCCTACCAGGAGGGGGAAAGGCAGGGAGAGAAAGAGAAGGAAAGGGGGGCGCCGCCCCCCTTCTCCTAGTCCAATTCGGACAGGGGGAAGGGGCACGCTGCCTGCCCTAGGCCGGCCCCTCTCTCTTTCCTTTATGGCCCAACAAGGCCCATTAGTCTCCGGGGGGTTCCGGTAACCCCTCCGGTACTCCGGTAAAATCCCGATTTCACCCAGAACTATTCCGATGTCAAAATGTAGGCTTCCAATATATCAATCTTTATGTCTTGACCATTTTGAGACTCCTCGTCATGTCCGTGATCAAATCCGGGACTCTGAACTACCTTTGGTACATCAAAACATATAAACTCATAAAATCGATTGTCACAGAACTTTAAGCGTGCGGACCCTATGGGTTCAAGAACTATTTAGACATGACCGAGACACGTCTCCGGTCAATAACCAATAGTGGAACCTAGATGCTGTTATTGTTTCCTACATATTCTACGAAGATCTTTATCGGTCAAACCACACAACACTATACGTTGTTCTCTTTGTCATCGGTATGTTACTTGCCCGAGATTTGATCGTCGGTATCCCAATACCTAGTTCAATCTCGTTACCGGCAAGTCTCTTTACTCATTCCATAATACATAATCCCGTAACTAACTCATTAGTTATCATGCTTGCAAGACTTATAGTGATGTGTATTACTAAGAGGGCCCAGAGATACCTCTCCGACAATCGGAGTGACAAATCCTAATCTTGATCTATGCCAACTCAACAAGTACCATCGGAGACACCTGTAGAGCACCTTTATAATCACCCAGTTACGTTGTGACGTTTGGTAGCACCGAAAGTGTTCCTCCGGTATTCGGGAGTTGCATAATCTCATAGTCATAAGAACATGTATATGTCATGAAGAAAGCAATAGCAGTAAACAAACGATCAAGTGCTAAGCTAACGGAATGGGTCAAGTCAATCACATCATTCTCCTAATGATGTGATCCCATTGATCAAATAACAACTCATGTCTATGGTTAGGAAACTTAACCATCTTTGATCAATGAGCTAGTCAAGTAGAGGCATACTAGTGACACTATGTTTGTCTATGTATTCACACATATATTATGTTTCCGGTTAATACAATTCTAGCATGAATAATAAACATTTATCATGAAATAAGGAAATAAATAATAACTTTATTATTGCCTCTAGGGCATATTTCCTTCATAGATGCATTAATTAAATTAATAGATATTGTGATATCCCAACATATCCATGTTCCAATATGGAACAAACTTCAGCTTCACCTTCAACTAGCAATGCTATAAGAGGGGCTGAGAAAAAGCGATAACTTTGCCAAACAACGGTTTGCTAGGAAGGTGGGTTAGAGGCTTGACATGGCAATATGGGAGGCATGATATAACAAGTGGTAGCAAGCGCAACATAGCGATAGAACGAACAACTAGCAAGCAAAGATAAAAGTGATTTCGAGGGTATGTTCATCTTGCCTACAAAGTTCTCAACGTTGTCGAAAGCTTAATCCTCGAAAGCGTACTCAACAGGTTCCTCGTTCACGTACTCGTCTACCGGCTCTACCCAAGGCAAGAACACAAGCAATGTAACAATGATCAATCACAGTGCAATGAACAAACAACATGATGCAAGACATGGCATTATATGCAAGATATGATATGCAATGCATATGCGTGCTCCGGAAGGGAAAGAATGATCGAGGCATCAACTTGGAAAACCAGGTATGCCGTTGGAAAGATGAGATGATTTCGGTCGAAGTCGATATAAGGATCACCGAAAACGGATGCATGGTTTGCAAATGACAAGCAACACAAGAATGACGCAAAACTGCGGTTAACAACATGATAGCACTTAGAATGCAAGAAAAACTAAGCTACTGCACTCGAACATAGCAACAAAGCATATGGCAATGATGTAAAAGATATGCTTGACAAAACATGAACACTGAGCTATGGCTAAATCACACTAGAGCAGGTTCAAACAAGCATGGCAAAAGTGCACAAGATATCAACTTCACAGACTTTGTGAAAATACTAACATGTCAAAAACAACATCAGAAAACACTGCTTAGAGCTAGCAAGCAACATGCTACGGGAACATATCATAGCAACCAAAGGCACGGAATGATTCTACTAAATGCATAGAACAAAAGTACCTTACTGAACATGAGCCAAAAAGGCACAGAAGATATGATGGCACCCATGTAAACATAGCAAGTTTTATTAACAATTTCAGACTGAAAAACAGAGCATGGCATAAATAGATTTATGATATCAACTTTAGGAGCTCATGCCTCTCACCACAAAGCATTAAATGACAACATAAGCATACCAACAGCAAGATGACATGTTCTTGAAACTAACCGTGGCAAGAGCAAGTTCATAGTGTGCAAGGATCACTAGCAACAACCATGACAATATTGATTAACATGATAACAATCTGCCAGGAACATTTTATAGCAAAAGAAGGGCAAGAAAATGACATTCTAGAGCACTCCACAATTGCAAACAGGGGCAGGAATGGATATAGAATAACCACATGATCAAAACATCCTTACTGAAGTATCTCAAAATAAGCATGAATCTCATGGTAGCATCAAGTTTACATGGCATCAAAATAGCTGCAGGAAAAGGACTTAGCAAAAACCTAAGTCCCTGAAAACAGCAACATCACGGAGCCCAGTTTGCATGCTTGTGCTAGTCACCACATAGACCACAAATATACAAGGCTTGCACCTCTTTAATTATGGCATGTTGTAGTTCAAAACACATGTAGACCTCATGCTCATAGAATGCACACATCAAATGCAACAAAAAAGACAAATCACCATGTTCTGTTAAGAACCAGCAGTTAACATTTTATAGCACTCTTGCAACAATGAAAATGGCGTCATATTGGACAGTAACATGCATGGATATACTGCTAACATGAAGAGGTTAACGAGATGAACATTTCGACATATCGTATGCACGATTTGGAGATACGGTCACCAAGATGTGGCATGTGGAACAAGGCATACAAATAATGCAGATTCAGGGACTTAGTGGAAATTTCACCTCCGGAAAGTCAACGGGACGGGGACGTTCTGGGATGGAGAGATCCGGGATGGCAGGGAGGCGTTTGGTTCGGGGACGGGTGGATCTCATCCCACCCGTCCGCATCCGGCGCCGGTGAGGTTCGGTCGCCAGCGGGAGGAGGCAAGGCGGCAGAGCTCCGGCGAGCTCGGCGACGGAAGGAGGCGGCAGGGCACTTGCAGGACGACGGCGGTGGCGCGCGAAGGTGAGGGGTGCGGGGCAGCGAAGGCGCGCCGGTGGGGAAGCGGCGTGGCGGCACGACGATGGGCGGTGCACGAAGGCGACGGGTGCCGGGTGGCGGAGCCTGGGAGCGGCGTGGGCGCGCGCAGGCTTCGGCGGTGGAGAGATGGGCCTCGCGGGCCCGATTCGGGTTCGACAGGCCGCGGCGGTGGGAGGAGCCGGCGGGGCCGACGTGGCACGCTCCGGTTGGCCGGGAGCGGGCGCTGGGGTGAGGTGGCGCGACTTGATTGGTCGAGGGGACATGTCCGGCAGACATGTCCGGCGCGGTTGGACATGTCCGGCGGCACGAGGAGGAAGACGCTAGGGTTTCATCCGCGAGAATTTGGGGGAGGGGACTAATTTATAGGTAGAGGGAGGTAGGAATGTCCAAATGAGGTGCGGTTTTTTCCCACACGATCGTGATCCGACGGCGGAGAACATGGAGATGGTTTACATGGGTTATCGTGCTGTTTTGGAGGGGAGTTGGGCTGCAACACAAAAGAGGATTTTGAAGTTACCTGGTTAACCGTTGGGGTATCAAACGGACTCCAAATGGAACAAAATTTGACAGGCGGTCTACCGGTGATGTACCAAGGCCACTTGACAAATCTCGGCCCATTCAGAGAATGTATAACTCCCGCTCAAGAAAAGAGACTAGAAGGGTGCGCCGGTGCATGTGGGAGTGTCGGATTGCAAAACGGACAACATGGAAAATAACAGGATGCATGAGAAGAACATGAATGCAAATGCGATCCACATGATGACATGATATGAAATGCATGACATGAACAAAAAGCAAAAGAAAGACAAAACCCAACCACGAAGGGAATATCTATCGCATCTCCGGAAAAGGCAAGACTCGGAGTTATAAATATGGAAAGTTACATCCGGGGTGTTACAACACTCCACCACAACAAGAGGATCTCTTCCCGTGATCTAGGATGGCATCGGAGGGAAAAAAGAAAAGGAAGAGGAGAGGTAAACTAAGTTGCTTCTTCGACAAACGAGTGAAACCACGAACCTTGAGAGGTTGAAAAGTTCAAAGAAAGAACGCAATGAAGTTGAAGACAATTGAGAGCACTGCAGTATAAAAGAGCAGGAAAACTTGATAAGATGAAAAGAACTAGAAAAGAAGACATGACACTCTGATTAAATGGATAAGCACGAAAAGAACAAGATCCTCACAATTCGAGATGGTGAGTGAAGAGAGCAACACCACAATGCCTCCGAAAGAAAGAATAGAAGGTAGATCATTGGAATGAAAGAATGAAGAAGAAAATGCCAACTTCTGCCACAAAATATCTTGGAGAGCACCCTTCCAAGAAGGTTATAACGGAGTTGTTGGAAAAAACGAACAACAAAACGAATAAAATTGTAGTGGGGGTTATGGTGAACTTCTCAAAATTGAGGCGAAATTCTGCCACTACGGAAACAAAATATTGGATTGATATCAACAAGGAGACGAGAAACTTATTTCACCAGTGTGATGCCCCCGATTTGACCGTACACCAATCATACACGCAAATGTGTATGATCAAGATCAAGGACTCACGGGAAGATATCACAACACAACTCTAGACACAAATTAAAATAATACAAGCTTTATATTACAAGCGAGGGGCCTCGAGGGCTCGAATACATAAGCTTGATGTCGGTGTCAAAACCGGCGGATCTCGGGTAGGGGGTCCCGAACTATGCGTCTAGGCGGATGGTAACAGGAGGCAGGGGACATGATGTTTACCCAGGTTCGGGCCCTCTTGATGGAGGTAATACCCTACGTCCTGCTTGATTGTTCTTCATAATATGAGTAGTACAAGAGTTGATCTACCACGAGATCAAAGAGGCTAAACCCTAGAAGCTAGCCTATGGTATGATTGTTGTTCTTGGTCCTACGGACTAAACCCTCCGGTTTATATAGAAACCGGAGGGGGCTAGGGTTACACAGAGTCGGTTACAAGGAAGGAGATCTACATATCCATACTGCCAAGCTTGCCTTCCACGCCAAGGAGAGTCCCATCCAGACACGGGATGAAGTATTCAATCTTGTATCTTCATAGTCCAACAGTCCGGCCAAAGGATATAGTCCGGCTGTCCGGGTACCCCCTAATCCAGGACTCCCTCAGTAGCCCCCGAACCAGGCTTCAATGACGATGAGCCTGGCGCGCAGATTTTCTTCGGCATTGCAAGGCGGGGTCTTCTTCAAACTCTAAGTACCTGCTAAATAGTGTCCGGCTTCTCATAAATGTTGTGCTTCTTGGCTTCTGCATCCAATAATGGCCATCTTCCACGTGTCAAGCGAATATGAGGAGCCAGGGTGTTTTTACATTTACCACCCCATCCATGTGAATGAACTGTCTATTAAAGAGACAAGGATCCTCAGACCCAAACCACACCATCCTCCCTCAGCGAGCATTCATCGGAGCGCGCCCAAAAAAATCCATCCCAACATGGCCGGCCAGCGCAGCTCCTCCTCTCGCTCCCGCAGCCCCAAGCCCGGAGATTGGGAGAAGTGTTCCATCCCGCACAGTCAATTAGTGAAGCTACAGACCCAGGGATTCCTCCCTCCAGCGTAAATGGTCCCGGTTTGAGCCGGGCTCGCCACCTATAATGGCGGGGAGCAAGTGGAGAGCTTTCCCAACCCCTCTAAGGGAGAGCGGGTATGCCTTGTCCCTTATTTGTTAAGGGGACTCGGATTTCCAATCCATCCATTTCTCCGAGGGCTCCTGGAGTTCTACGGCCTCCAGTTGCACAACCTCACCCCTGCCCCCATACTGCACATCGCTGGTTACGTGGCCCTTTGCGAGCTGTTTCTGGGTTGCGAAGCTCATTTCGCGCTGTGGAAGAAGTTGTTCTGCCTTGTGCCCCGTACACAGAGGGGATCAATATATCAAGTGGGCGGAGCCGAAGTATGGCGCATCGCCGGGACCGGATACCTATCCGGTACCCCGAAAAAGACGTCCGAGGACTGGCCTTCGGAGTGGTTTTATATGGAGGATGTTCCTCTCCCGGATCCTATCCGGATTGGTCTTCCTGAGTTCGACAACGCCCCTTTGAAGAAACGCCTAAGCTGGCGCCCACGGAGCCCACAGGAGGAAGATGATAGAGACGTATTTTATCTGATGGGCCGGATAAAGTTGCTGGCCAAATCAGGACTGACCATAACCGAGGTTATGGCAATATGCATTATGCGGGGGGTGCAACCACTTCAATATCGAGGCCACCCCATGTGGCACTTCAACGGGGAAGATGATGCCACTCGCTGCGGGCGCAAGGGACCGGACTCAGTTGCTGCTCTAGCAAAAATTCTATCCGATCTGTATAAGGGGGAAGAAGAGGAGTTCCTCCGCATCAAGCCACGGGATGGATTCTCCATGAACAACCCTCGAAGCTGGGTGAGCTTCCGCTCTTTTTACTTCCATCCTACCCTTGTTTTCGTGATAAATATTTACCTTGCCGTTTCATCACAGGAACTGCGTAAGGCGGTAGGGGAGATCAATAGCCCACCTCCACAACCGGAGGATCCTGAACGGGTCCTCGACCCCGGCCTCAAAGAGGATCCAGACATATTCGTGGAGCTGATTGATAGGATTTTCTATCAGCTAAGCTGTGATGACGCCATGGTGGCCATTATAGCCGACTACCCTGGGCTACTCCCAGCCTCGCAGGTAAATGAGACCGGAGTCCCAACCTTTGAAAAGGATTTCCTTTTATGCACTTCACCTACCGTATACAAACGGTGTTTTATAGGGAAGGCCCTCGGGACGCCATGCCGAGCCCGCGGCGACTCGCCAACAAGGGGTTTCAAAGCCGGACAGGCTAAAAAGGAAGGCGGTCCGGACGGAGACGCCGGCGCAGAGGTATGATGCAACACCTCACTCCGTGGTTGTCGTCTTTAAAAACATAATAACACCCGTGTTTCCTAGAAGGAAGAACGCTCGCCGGACAATATCCGGAGAGGTCGCCGATCACGCCTCTACCAGTCGGGCTCCAGGACCGGACATAGAGGCGGAAGCTAACACGAGGCACACGCCGGATGCTCCTTCTACAGAGGATGCGGATAAGATATCCGCTAGAAATTCCGAAGTGGAGAGCGCCATGAATCATAGGCGTCGCTGAGCCGTACTCCGTGACGCTTGTTTCTCCCGAGAGGCGTTTGATGCATTCAACTCGGGATATGCGTACATCCGTGCTGCTCAAAATGGTCTAGCCAGAGCCACGGACCAGTATGTAAAGGATGTACGGGTAAGAAAATTTGATGAGTATATATATCAGTAGCCCCTGAGACTTGAAACAGTTGGCACAACTGATTTAAGGATCATTTATTGTGCAGGTTCTTACAGAGAAGAATACTCGACTGTCACAGGAGCTGGAGGAATGCAAGACCCAACTTCGGGCCGCCGTTGCCGCATTGAAGGAACCTGAAAAGTCCCCAGTTGGTAACATTTATTTCAAAGAATGATAGGTACCATATAGTGTGCGACATGGCTGCAGATCTAACAATAGATATTGTAGATGACTCCAGAGAGAATTCGGAGGACCAGCATCTCGTACGGCAGCTAAAGGCTGGTGAACATGTGCTGACTAAGGTCATGCGGGAGAAAAACAATCTCCAAGACGCCAATACCAAGCTGAGCGTGGAACTGAAAGATGTTCGAGCCCAGCTTGCGGACTCCATGAAGGAGAATAAGCGGCTTCGACGCGGCATTTTCAGTAAGTGCTTGAACGAACCCTTAAAAGAGTGCGGCGGAGAAGCCGGCTAACAGAGTTATGTCTGCAGGTATGCTGACGGGTCGTCCCGCGGAGGAGATGCCCGGATCTGCGGGTGATCTTCTACCCGAGCTCTCACAACTGCACGAACAAGTTCGACAGGTGATGCAAGGTATTTCCCAGGCATTGTGGCCATCCGTCTCCCTGTAGCAGGCATTGGAGAGCTTGCAGAGAAGCTCAAGGGAGCACGGCGGCGCTTCCGATTATGGAAGATATCGGTCTGCCGTCAAGGTGCCAGGGAAGCCTAGGCCATGGTGAAGACACGGTATACCAAGGCTGACCCAAACCACATGGCCGAGGTCGGACCTGTGGGGCCTAATGGGAAAGAGATCCCCGTTAGCTTAGTGTATGGGCAAGTAGAATTAGCCGCAAAGTATTCCCAACAGGATTGTAGGCTAGACAACCTGTTGGATGGTATAGAAGAGGAATTTAGTCAGTCTACATGACTATGTAATTAAAGTGACATGTATAATGCCTTCTAGCCGGATTGTAAATCATTTGTCATGGCGGACCTTTTTGCTTCAACCTCGGGACCCGATAGCCCGGAGTGTATCCGAAGAGTTATATAAGAACCGGGGTATGCGTGGAAACCAGGCGTAGGGGTCATTAGTGCTTGAACAGACAAGTACCCAACTAGTTATATTATATTACATGGGTAGTAAGAAACATCTTCCAGAGAGAATAGTTCCATTAAGGGTTCCTTTCCCTGGGTACACATGCCCTAAAGTGCATGTCCGGACTGCGAGAGGAGACACAGGCAAAAACATCTGGGGGCACATATGGAAAATAAATGAAAATCATCTTTTGTTCACCGATCGAATATTCCCTTAAGAACACCAGCTTTCGGCTTCACCCAGTCTGAGGTACACATCCGGCTGACCCGGCAGTAACAATCGCAGAGGTGCTCCCCTTATGCCCTAGCTGAATTAACGGGAACGTAGGCCATAAATACAGGAGCCAGGCAACCCAGCTTGGCCAAAACTTAAGTCATATTGATGCATATAATGGCGAAGAAAAGGTACATACAGAAGAATAACACATGTGTGGGGCATGAAGCCCAGATAAATAATGAAGCTTCTGTGTAAGAAGCCCCCAGGTATAATGAGCGCGGTTAGCGCGTCAATAGTGTGCAAGCAAGTCACAAGTTGTCCCTTGAAGGCCTTGAAAGAGAATAAAATAAAGAAAGAGAAAAAGGACAGATAATGTATATGAAAAAAATGGACAGAGGAAGGAGATGAACATAGAGTCCGGCACTAGGCGTAGAATCTTCGGAGCCTGGCTACGTTCCATCGGTTCGGCTCAAGTCGATTATTTGATGCGTCCAGCAGACGGTACGCTCCACCGGTCAGAACTATGTCAATAATGAGGGGACCTTCCCATTTGGGCTCGAGCTTGGTCTTTTTCTTCTCCGGCAGGCGTAGAACTAGCTCGCCAATGTTATAAGTTTTGGCCCGTACTTCTCTGCTTTGGTTTCTGCGAGCCTATTGCTGATAGAATGTGGAACGGGCTTTTGCCACGTCACGCTCCTCCTCCAGGGTGTCTAGACTGTCCTGCCGATCGAGCTCGGCTTCTCTTTCTTCGTACATGTGAACTCGAGGTGAGTCATGAATTATGTCGCAGGGCAGAACCGCCTCTATGCCGTACACCATAAAGAAGGGTGTGTATCCGGTAGTATGATTCGGCATGGTCCGCAGCCCCCAGAGTACGGAGTCAAGCTCCTCTACCCAGTGCATGTTAGACTCCTTTAAGGACCGCACTAATCTGGGTTTGATGCCGCTCATGATAAGAGCATTTGCTCGCTCAACTTGGCCGTTAGTTTGTGGGTGATAGACAGAGGCATAATCGAGCTTAATGCCCATGTTGCTGCACCAGAGTTTTACCTCGTCGGCCGTGAAGTTCGTGCCATTGTCAGTGATGATGCTGTGGGGGACACCATAATGGTGTACAACCCCGGATATGAAGTCTATCACCGGTCCGGATTCGGCCGTTTTAACAGGTTTGTCTTCTATCCATTTGGTGAATTTATCCACCATGACCAGTAAGTATTTTTTCTCATGGGTTCCCCCTTTAAGGGGTCCAACCATGTGAAGCCCCCAGACTGCAAAGGGCCAGGTAATGGGGATTGTTTGGAGGGCGGTGGGTGGCATGTGGCTTTGGTTTGCAAAAAGCTGGCAACCGACGCAGCGTTGGACCAAGTCCTATGCATCTACCCGAGCCGTCGGCCAATAAAAACCTGTACGGAAGGCCTTGCTTACAAGGACCCGGGCTGTGGCGTGGTGGCCGCCGAGTCCGGCGTGAATTTCTTCCAAAAGCTTCCGCCCTTCCTCTTCGGAGATGCACCTTTGAAGGACAACGGTAGTGCTTTTTTATACAGCTCTCCCTCGTGGGCCCTGTAGGCTTTAAATCGCCGCACTATGCAGTGTGCCTCATTTTGGTCCTCGGGAAGTTCCTGCCTAGTTAGGTAGGCCAGGAATGGTTCTATCCACGGGGCGATGATGGCCATTATTACGTGGGCTGAAGGTGTTATTTCGGTGGCAGAGCCTCCAATTATGTCAGAGTGTTCTGTATCGGGCATTTTTGCCAGGTCCGGACTATTGTTACCGGTGTCCCCTTCCCATACCACAGATGGCTTAAACAACCTCTCCAAAAAGATGTTGGGGGGACCGCATCGCATTTGGCGCCGATGCAGGTGAGGATATCCGCCGCCTGATTGTTTTCCCGAGCCACATGGTGAAATTCGAGCCCCTCGAACCAAGCTGACATCTTTAGGACGGCGTTGTGATAGGCCGCCATCTTCGGATCCTTGGCATCGAAGTCTCCATTTATTTGGGACATTGGGAGATCTGAATCCCCACGCACCTCCAGGCGTTGAATGCCCATGGAAACTGCCATCCGAAGACCATGTAACAGGGCTTCGTAGTCGGCCGCATTGTTGGAGTCTGTATACAATATCTATAGTACGTATTGAACTGTATCTCCGGTTGGGGATGTCAGGACGACGCCAGCCCCCAGACCAGCCAACATTTTGGAGCCGTCGAAGTGCATGATCCAATTAGAGTATGCGCCGTACTCTTTAGGGAGTTCGGCTTTCGTCCATTCAGTGACAAAGTCGGCCAATACTTGCGATTTAATGGCTCGCCGGGGTTTGTAAGTTATGTCGAACGGGAGGAGCTCAATGGCCCATTTGGCAATCCGGACCGTGGCGTCGCGGTTGTTTATAATATCATTAAGTGGCACTTCCGAGGCTACTGTAATTGAACACTCTTGAAAGTAGTGTCGCAGCTTCCGGGATGCCATGAATACCGCATAGGCTATCTTTTGTTAATGTGGGTACCGTGATTTGCATGGAGTGAGGACAGTGGATACATAGTATACCGGCTTTTGAAGGGGGAATTTATGTCCGTCCGTTTCTCGTTCGACGACGAGCACTGCTCTTAGAACCTGATGAGTTGCCACAATGTACAACAGCATTGGGTTGGTTGCCAGTATGGCTTTTATTTCTTCCAATCCGGCTCTGGCAGCATCCGTCCACTCGAAGTGTTCGGTGCGCCGAAGGAGGCGACAAAGGGGTAATGCCTTTTCTCCTAAGCGGGAGATAAAGCGGCTTAGAGCCGCCACACATCCGGTTAATTTCTGGATTTGTTTGAGGTCCGTTGGGATAGCCAACTGTGACAGAGCTCATATTTTGGCTGGATTTGCTTCAATTCCTCTACCGGAGACAATGAAACCCAGGAGCTTTCCGGCTGGTACACCGAAAACGCATTTCTCCGGATTGAGCTTGATGTCGTATGTTCGGAGGTGTCACGCCCTCGATGCGGCTATATCTCCCACGTGTCGAAGCACGACTTAGAGGCATAACCGCATTGAAAGCAATGTCGCAAGTGAGGTAATCTTCACACAACCCATGTAATATAATAAGGGGAAAAGGATACATAGTTGGCTTACAATCGCCACTTCACACAATTACATGAATAAAGCATTAGAACATCCAGATACAACCAGGGCCCGACTACGGAGCCAAAATAAAATAAGACTACCCCAAATGCTACACAGATCCCCGATCGACCCCAACTGGGCTCCACTACTGATCAACTAGAACGAAACAACATAAAGGACAAGATCTTCCTCGAGCTCCTCCTTTAGCTCGGTTGCGTCACCTGCTCGCTAACATCGGCACCTGCAAACTGGTTTTGGAAGTATATGTGAGTCACGGGGACTCAGCAATCTCACACCCTCGCGATCAAGACTATTTAAGCTTATAGGTAAGGCAAAGGTATGATGTGGAGCTGCAGCAAGCGACTAGCATAATATGGTGGCTAACTTATTCGCAAAAGAGAGCGGGAAGAGAAGGCAAAAGCACGGTCGAACAACTATGATCAAGAAGTGATCCTAGAACAACCTACGTCAAGCATTACTCCAACACCATGTTCACTTCCCGGACTCCGTCGGAAAGAGACCATCACGGTTACACACATAGTTGATGTATTTTAATTAAGGTCAACTTCAGGTTTTCTACAACCGGACATTAACAAATTCCCATCTGCCCATAACCACGGGCACGGCTTTCGAAAGTTCAAATCCCTGCAGGGGTGTCCCAACTTAGCCCATGACAAGCTCTCACGGTCAATGAAGGATATTCCTTCTCCCGAGACATTCCGATCAGACTCGGTATCTTGGTTCTACAAGACACTTCGACAAGTTAAAACAAATCCAGCAACACCGCCCGAATGTGCCAATAAATCCCAATAGAAGCTGCACATATCTCGTTCTCAGGGCACACTCAAATGAGACATCCTGTGAGTAAAACCAAACCTCAAGTTGCCCCGAGGTGGCCCCGCAGTCTGCTTGGTCGGACCAACACTCAGAGGAGCACTAGCCCGGGGGGGGGTTAGAATAAAGATGACCCTTGAGTCTGCAGAACCCAAGGGAAGGTGGTAGGTTTTTAGTGCAAATGGTAAAACCAAGGTTGGGCATTGCTGGAGGAGTTTTAATCAAGGCGAACTGTCAAGGGTTTCCCATTATAGCCCAACCGCGTAAGGAACGCAAAATCCGGGAACATAACACCGATATGAAGGAAACTAGGGCGGCAAGAGTGGAACAAAACACTAGGCATAAGGCCGAGCCTTCCACCCTTTACCAAGTATATAGATGCAATAATTAAATAAGATATATTGTGATATCCCAACAAAATATCCATGTTCCAACATGGAACAAACTCCAATCTTCACCTGCAACTAACAACGCTATAAGAGGGGCTGAGCAAAGCGGTAGCATAGCCAAAGAACGGTTTGCTAGGACAAGGTGGGTTAGAGGCTTGGTTCAACAATATGGGAGGCATGATAAGAAAGTGGTAGGTATCGCAGCATAGGCATAGCAAAAGAGCGAGCAACTAGCAAGCAAAGATAGAAGTGATTTCGAGGGTATGATCATCTTGCCTGAAATCCCGCAAGGAAGAAGAACGAGTCCATGAAGAAGACAAACGGGCGTAGTCGAACGGGTCCTCACAAACGCGACGTTACCGGAACCAACCCGGAGAAGCAACACCGGAAAGAAGCACAACATAGTAAACAACCATCACATAAGCATGGCACGATGCGCAAACAAGTATGATGCATGTCCGGTTTAAATATGCATGGCATGGCAAGGGGCACAAACAAAACTACAAGTTAAGTGGAGGTCAATATGCAACGAGTTGCATATTGACGGAACACCACATCAATTATTTAGTTCTCTCTCATTTATGTACCCAACAAGATTAAATGTTGTTAGCATGGCAAGAGGGTGAAGCATAATAAAACTATCTAATCTAGGCAAGTTTAAATGAGGCCGGAACAACAAAACAACAAGTCCGGAAACTCCTCATGAGCATATTATAGATTTGGCACTATTCTTCCCTAAACACAATTTAAGATTTGTTAAACATGCAAATTAAAGCCATCATGATAATCTTGGAATTTTTCTACCCCATTTACATATAAAGTTTATTAAATTTGGAGCTACGGTTATTAAGTTAAGAAATAAAGCATTTTAGCATGGCATTATGGGAAATACACACAAACATCATTTTAAACATGGATGAAAGTGATATATTATGAAACTAGACAAAATTCTAAGCAACTTTCATATTAAGTTTGTTTAATTCTGATGCACGGTTTGTGAGATAGGATATGCATGATGTATGAGGGCTTTTCTGTAAATCTGGCAAACTCTGGATAATATCTAAAATCACAGCGCGGGAAAAAAATAACACGGGCCGCATCTGGCTAGGCGAACAGTGCACAGGAGGGCTTGGGGTTTCTCACCAGCGTGGCCACTGGGCCGGCATGAGCTGGGCCTGGCCCGGTCGGTGGGGGAAGCAGGCTGGACAGGCCGGATCTGGCTGTGACTTGCGCTGAGGCCACGCGCGGATATGGCCCCAGTGGTGACTGAGGCGCTCGTCCTCTGCTCGACAGGGAGCAGAGCCGCGGTGACTACAAGGAAGCATGGAGGTGGAGGTCGCCGGCGCTGGGAAGCGGCGGGTCAGCGAGGAGGTCCTGGAGATGGCCGCCGGCGGTGACTGGCGCTGGCAAGCGGGGCGAGGTGGAGGGACTTGGCGCTCTGGCCGTTGCTGGAGGGCGACAAGGAAGCCGAGTCCGTCATGGAGCAAGTACCGTAGCGCGGCGGCGGCTAGCCTGGGGTCTCCGGCGATGAGTGGATGGACAAGGGGAACGGAGAGGAAGCAGTGGTGTGGCGCTGGTCTGCTCGTATCTGAAGAAAAACGGCAGCGAGGCTTCGGACGGCGGCGGCATGGGACTTGGCACTGGGGTCCATGCCTCGGGGCGGCGTGCTCCTCGTTCCCTGCAGCGACGGAGCTGGTGGACCTGGCGTAGCAGGAGTGCCCAGGGACGAACGGGGCGTGGGGTGGACGTGGGAGGATGGGTCCGAGGATGGGCGGCCGGATCAGGGGCGCGGAGGCGAGGATCCATGGAGGAGAAGCTCCATTCAACGGCCATGGCGTCATTCCTGCAATGATGAAGTACAGAGAGAGAGGGAGATTACACAGAGAGGTAGGGGAAGAAGGAAAAAAACGGGAGGAGGGGCAGAAGAGAAGGGGGACGCCGGACGAGGCAACTCCGTCGGGGCTGGTCTGGTGACTCACCGGACGGCGACATTGAGGAGCTCGGGATCGAGCCGAGCCCGATATGGGAATCGAGCAGAAAAAGGCTGATTGGTCGGGCGTGGAAACTGAGGAGGAGCGGGGGGTTGGTTCGATGGAGGATTCGAGGGAGTGTGGGTGGCGGCTGGAGATTGGGCAGCATGGATCCCCAAGAAGATAGTGGCGGCGGTGGACACGGAATGGGTGGGACAAGATCCCTGATTTCTAGGGTTGCCCACTGTTTATATAGCAACGAGGATTTTGGTTAGGGGTATTTGGTCCCTCCGATTTTTATCGGATGGTCGAGAAATACGAGATAGGAAGACCAAATAGGGAAAATGAGATGTTTTGTAGATGTTTGGGGATGATCCAGACACAACGGTGGCGACAGTCCGGGTTGGGTTCGGGACAACTTTCGGACGCGCGCGAGGGGGGCTGCGGGCTGACGAGAGAGGTTATGTTGGACCTGACGGTAGGTAGTGGGCTGTGTAGACGGTCTAGAGAGGAAAGAGAGGGAAGCCCGGCAACAATTTTCGGAGACCGAAAACGTCCGACGTTAGACCGGCTATACTGCCGCTATAGTTATCCGCTGGGGAGTCAAACGGGCTCCGAACGCGATGAAACTTGACAGGCGGTCTATCTACACTATAATAAGACCGCACGCCAACTTTCAACCCATTCCGAGGACATTTTCCAGCCACTTATAAAATACTATTTCGGACATGTCGCGGGCGCGTGCAAGTGTGTCTGGGCTCAGAACGGACAACAGACGGACTGGGGGAATGCGAAAGAATACAAGTTTTGAAAACATGATGATGCAATGCACATGATGACATGACAAAGATGCAACACGCAAGTGAATGACATGGCAAGGACAGCGAATAACTGGAAGACACCTGGCGCAACAGTCTCGGGGCGTCACAACACTCCACCACTATGATAGGATCTCGTCCCGAGATCTAGAATGGCACCGGAGGGAAAAACGGAAGAGAAAGCAAAGAGGTAAAACTAAGTTGCTTCTTTGCCAAACGAGTGAAACCAAAGAACCTTGAAAAGGTTAATCCATTTCGGGAAAAGAATACAACGGAGATGAACGAAGTTGAAAACACTCCGTTAGGAAAGAGGAACGAGGAAGAACAAGGTTGAAAGCACTCCGGTAGGGAAGAGTAATAAGAAAGAACAAATTCGGACAACACTCCGGTTGAAAAGAGATGCAAAGCTTAATAAGGCGAAAAGAACTTGAGCAAAGGGGCACAATACTCCGGTTAAAACAAGATAGGGATGGAATAAGAATGATATAATTTGGACATCACTCCGCCTGTAAATGGAAAGAATTGGACATGATCTTGACAAAACAAGATGATGGGTCGAAGAGAGCAGCATCACAATGCCTCCGGAACAAATGAAAGTATGCAATGAAAAGAACAGAGAAGAAAACAACATGTTCTACCTCAAATGAATTTGAGAGAGCATCCTTAAAAATAAGGATTTAACGGAGTTGTTGGGAAATCAACAACGAAAAGAACAGGCTTGTTGAGGGCTTATGGAAAACATCTCAAGAACTTGAGGTGAAATTCTGCCACTAACGGAAAAAATAGATTGGATTGATATCAACAAGAAGACAAGAAACTTATTTCACCGGGAGGATAAATGAAGAACTATGGTCATCATAATTAGCAACAATCCTTAAGGAATGCTTTAGGTGAAAAATAACCCAAGATAATTCCAATGAAGAGATTGATGGATTTAAGATATTTAATTCTTGACAATGTGTGAATCATGGAACATGAAGTCAAATTACCAGGAATGACATAATACCACCTCTAATGATACGTTAGAAAGAATTGTACTCTGGATAGCAAGATGAAAGAATACTTGAGCTCCTCTGAAAAGAATGTAGATGAACACTTCGAGAAGGAATTAAATCCTTGATGAACCATCATGTAGAACCTTCATGAAGAACTCCGGTAACAAAAGGATAACGAGAAGAAAGAGAAGTTGAAAACACAAAGTGAAACCTTGCAACGATTAGATGGATCTTCATGATGATATAATTGAGAGAACTTGGAACTCCGAGAAAGAAAGACGAATAATTGAGAACATGAATTGGATGAACCTCCGGAATAAGGAATTGAGTTCACTCGATGAAACAAGAATAAGAATTACATTATGCTTATCCTTCACCAATTAAATTGATGACAATCAACGGATTTGGCATACTACTTATTATCGTTGAAAGGATTAAGATAGATATAGCGCAAACTTGAGAAGGTCTTCAACGAACCACCGGAAGGATTGAAAAGAACGAAAGAGTTGATATGATAAACGAATGACGAGAAGTCTTGAACGAACCACCGTAAGAATTGAAAAAAGAACGAATAAAACATAAAGAAACACCGGGAAGAATTAGCAAATACCCGAAGATGCTTGAGAGGATTTAGATACATCAGAACAAAGAGATCACGAGCCGATTAAAGATCACTTGAACGAAGCACCGGTAAAATTTGGAGAATGATAGCTGAAGGCTGAGAATGAATAAGTCTTCTGAAATGATGGGCTTCAGATAAACAAACTGAAAAGACTCCTGAATTACTCCGGATGAGTGAAAAGAATTCTCATAATCAAAAGAATTATGAGGGGATGACAACAAGCTAGAATCACGAATCTTGAAGAGAATGTAGCCGCCTTGAGAGAAAAATCTTCTTCGGTCTTCAAAATCTGAGAATGACGACGAGAAACACCACCGGGAGAATGAAAGCGAAGAGGTTGAGCCAACAATGAAAAGAGTTTGAAAGATCTTGGGGAAAGACATTTGATTGATGATGATTCATTCTTACGTCAAACTTCAAAAAGAATTTAGGATAGCTCCGGGAAAATTAGAAGAGTCAGGTAATATCCTGGGAAAAGACCTGTGGGTTAGGGCCAGTCAAAAGAAACACCGTTGAAACGATTCAGAAGATAGATTGCGCCGGTTGAAATAAATGACTTGAATGAGATAACACCCTCGAAAGAACTTGAACGAATGCAGAGTGGAAACACGAATCTTTGAGGTATCTTCAGCACTCCGGAATAATTGAATAGCGAGAAGAGGATAGTTGAGAGGTGCACCAGCATGAGATGGTATTTGAAATGAGGAAAAAGGGATATGATCAACAAAGCTTGAATTGGATCCACCAGAGAAGAAAGAAAATGAATCAATGATGAACTTGTAGAGCCTCTTCAATTGAACCACCGGTTAAGAACATTGATTGAAAAGAATGAAGAGACTACATAATCATAAGATAGATACTTGATAAAGAAATCTTACTTCTTGAAGAAAAAGGGTGGGTGGGCGGGAAAAACAAAGGCAACTTGGAGACAGATGAAATGAACACCGTTGAGAGGACTTGAGTTGATCTTGCGGATGTTGACAAAGATTGGATCCACTTGAAGAGAAACACGCCGGTAAAACAAGATTTACATGACAATCTCGATGATCGAGAAGGATTGCATTCACATAGGAGTATGAGAACACCGTTTAGGAAAAGTATGGAATCAACATTTGACTTCGAAGCAACTCGAATACCACAACTCAAAACAAAACAAAGGATTGGCTTGCAGAATAAGCCGGAACAAACATATGATAGAGATTTCGTCCGAAGTTTTCGTGGTGGGGCCTACACGGGCTTGATCGTACAGCACCATCATGTACAAGGCAGTGCACATGACATACGAAGCGTCCCCGAGTCGGCATAGCCAAGGACTCTTTAAGGCACAACGAGACCACTGTAAAACCAATCGTGAATAGGCGGACCACTAGACGTCGAACCCCAATTTCATATCATACATCTGTCGGAAAGATATCCTAAGAGCTACTTGAATTCCCACTTATAAACTCCCAAAACTTTCCGGTTATGCAATCAGGTGTTGGGGATACAGGGGAAGCATAATATCTCACCCAAACTAGCAAATCCTACATCCAGCTGTATCCATCCTTCAACACATAACCAAGAAACCTTCGGAAATCATCTACCTCAACCTTCGAAAAGCATCCGTTATACGAGTTATGGCAATAATCCCGAACTCCCGCCCCAGTACTGGGTGGCGTCGAGGTTATCTCACCAACAACTGCATAAAAGATATTTTCGATGTAGGCAAAACTAAACTCAGGTATTCTAGAACTGCAACGATAAAATTATGACGACAACACCTCAGAGTTCAACTCCCCGGGACATTGCCAGAACCCCTAAATGTCAGGAGGCACCAAGAACAATGCTCTCGTCACAAAACCATCGGAATGATTCCAAGATACCCGCGTGACCCTAATTTTTTTTAGTGAAATTAGACAAGAGAAGAGTCAAAACTCTACGTCAGGATGCCTCACCAGAGCGATGAAGGGACTGAGGAGTAAAAAGAAGTCCTAACTCTCCGATATATAATTCCTAAGTGACTCAAAACATTTTTCTAGACTCAATAACGCCAGCGATTCGATCAAGAAGGGGGCTCCTAAGGTCGTGGAAGGCTCTGATTACCAACTTGTCACGCCCTCGATGTGGATATATCTCCCACGTGTCGAAGCACGACTTAGAGGCATAACCGCATTGAAAGCAATGTCGCAAGTGAGGTAATCTTCACACAACCCATGTAATACAATAAGGGGAAAAGGATACATAGTTGGCTTACAATCGCCACTTCACACAATTACATGAATAAAGCATTACAACATCCAGATACAATCAGGGCCCGACTACGGAGCCAAAATAAAAGAAGACTACCCCAAATGCTACACAGATCCCCGATCGACCCCAACTGGGCTCCACTACTGATCAACTAGAATGAAACAACATAAAGGACAAGATCTTCCTCGAGCTCCTCCTTGAGCTCGGCGCGTCACCTGCTCGGTAACGTCGGCACCTGCAAACTGGTTTTGGAAGTATCTGTGAGTCACGGGGACTCAGCAATCTCACACCCTCGCGGTCAAGACTATTTAAGCTTATAGGTAAGGCAAATGTATGATGTGGAGCTGTAGCAAGCGACTAGCATAATATGGTGGCTAACTTATTCGCAAAAGAGAGCGAGAAGAGAAGGCAAAAGCACGGTCGAACAACTATGATCAAGAAGTGATCCTAGAACAACCTACGTCAAGCATTACTCCAACACCGTGTTCACTTCCCGGACTCCGCCGGAAAGAGACCATCACGGTTACACACGCGGTTGATGTATTTTAATTAAGGTCAACTTCAGGTTTTCTACAACCGGACATTAACAAATTCCCATCTGCCCATAACCGCGGGCACGGCTTTCGAAAATTCAAATCCCTGCAGGGGTGTCCCAACTTAGCCCATGACAAGCTCTCACGGTCAACGAAGGATATACCTTCTCCCGAGACATTCCGATCAGACTCGGTATCCCGGTTCTACAAGACACTTCGACAAGTTAAAACAAATCCAGCAACACCGCCCAATGTGCCGACAAATCCCGATAGGAGCTGCACATATCTCGTTCTCAGGACACACTCAGATGAGACATCCTACGAGTAAAACCAAACATCAAGTTGCCCCGAGGTGGCCCCGCAGTCTGCTTGGTCGGACCAACACTCAGAGGAGCACTGGCCCGGGGGGGTTAGAATAAAGATGACCCTTGAGTCTGCAAAACCCAAGGGAAAATGGTAGGTTGTTAGTGCAAATGGTAAAACCAAGGTTGGGCATTGTTGGAGGAGTTTTATTCATGGCGAACTGTCAAAGGGTTCCCATTATAGCCCAACCGCGTAAGGAACGCAAAATCCGGGAACATAACACCGATATGACAGATTCTAGGGCGGCAAGAGTGGAACAAAACACCAGGCATAAGGCTGAGCCTTCCACCCTTTACCAAGTATATAGATGCATTAATTAAATAAGATATATTATGATATCCCAACAAAATATCCATGTTCCAACATGGAACAAACTCCAATCTTCACCTGTAACTAACAACGCTATAAGAGGGGCTGAGCAAAGCGGTAACATAGCCAAACAACGGTTTGCTAGGACAAGGTGGGTTAGAGGCTTGGTTCAACAATATGGGAGGCATGATAAGCAAGTGGTAGGTATCGCAGCATAGGCATAGCAAAAGAGCGAGCAACTAGCAAGCAAAGGTAGAAGCGATTCCGAGGGTATGATCATCTTGCCTGAAATCCCGCAAGGAAGAAGAACGAGTCCATGAAGAAGACAAACGGGCGTAGTCGAACGGGTCCTCACAAACGCGACGTTACCGGAACCAACCCGAAGAAGCAACACCGGAAAGAAGCACAACATAGTAAACAACCATCACATAAGCATGGCACGATGCGCAAAGAAGTATGATGCATGTCCGGTTTAAATATGCATGGCATGGCAAGGGGCACAAACAAAACTACAAGTTAAGTGGAGCTCAATATGCAATGAGTTGCATATTGACGGAACACCACATCAATTATTTAGTTCTCTCTCGGTTATGTACCCAACAAGATTAAATGTTGTTAGCATGGCAAGAGGGTGAGGCATAATAAAACTATCTAATCTAGGCAAGTTAAATGAGGCCAAAAGAACAAAACAACAAGTGCGGAAACTCCACATGAGCATATTATAGATTTGGTACTGTTCTGCCCTAAACACATTTTAGAGTTGTTAAACATGCAAAGTAAAGCCGTCGTGATAATCTAGGCATTTTTCTACCCCATTTACATATAAAGTTTATTAAATTTGGAGCTACGGTTATTAAGTTATGAAATAAAGCATTTTAGCATGGCATTATGGGAAATACACACAAACATCATTTTAAACATTCTAAACATGGATGAAAGTGATATATTATGAAACTAGACAATATTCTAAGCAACTTTTATATTAAGTTTGTTTAATTCCGATGCACAGTTTGTGAGATAGGATATGCATGATGTATGAGGGCTTTTCTGTAAATCTGGCAAACTCTGGATAATAGCTAAAATCGCAGCATAGGAAAAAAATAACACGGGCCGCATCTGGCTGGGCCAACAGTGCACAGGAGGGATGGGGGTTACTCACCAGCGTGGCCACTGGGCCGGCACGAGCTGGGCCTGGCCCGGTCGATGGGGGAAGCAGGCTGGACAGGCCGGATCTGGCTATGACTTGCGCTGAGGCCACGCGCGGATATGGCCCTAGTGGCGACTAAGGCGCTCGTCCTCTGCTCGACAGGGAGAAGAGCTGCGGCGACTGCAAGGAAGCATGGAGGTGGAGGTCACCGGCGCTGGGAAGCGGCGGGTCAGCGAGGAGGTCCTGGAGATGGCCGCCGACGGCGACTGGCGCGGGCAAGCGGGGCGAGGCGGAGGGACTTGGCGCTCTGGCTGTTGCTGGAGGGCGACGAGGAAGCCGAGTCCGTCGTGGAGCAAGTAGCGTAGTGCGGCGGCGGCTAGCCTGGGGTCTCCGGCGATGAGTAGATGGACAAGGGGAATGGAGAGGAAGCAGTAGTGTGGCACTGGTCTGCTCGTATCTGAAGAAAAACGGCAGCGAGGCTTCGGACGGCGGCGGCATGGGACTTGGCACTGGGGTCCATGCCTCGGGGCGGCGTGCTCCTCGTTCCCTGCAGTGACGGAGCTGGTGGACCCGGCATAGCAGGAGTGCCCAGGGACGAATGGGGCGTGGGGTGGACGCGGGAGGATGGATCCGAGGATGGGAGGCCGGATCAGGGGCGCGGAGGCGAGGATCCATGGAGGAGAAGCTCCATTCAACGGCCATGTCGTCGTTCCTGCAGCGATGAAGTACAGAGAGAGAGGGAGATTACACAGAGAGGCAGGGGAAGAAGGAAAAAAACGGGAGGAGGGGCAGAAGAGAAGGGAGACACGGGACGAGGCAACTCCGTCGAGGCTGGTCTGGTGACTCGCCGGACAGCGATGTTGAGGAGCTCGGATCGAGCCGAGCTCGATCTAGGAATTAGGCAGAAAAAGGCTGATTGGTCGGGCGTGGAAACTGAGGAGGAGCGGGGGGTTGGTTCTATGGAGGATTCGAGGGAGTGTGGGTGGCGGCTGGAGATTGGGCAGCGCGGATCCCCAAGAAGATAGTGGCGGCGGTGGACACGGAATGGGTAGGACAAGATCCCTGATTTCTAGGGTTGCCCACTGTTTATATAGCAACGAGGATTTTGGTTAGGGGTATTTGGTCCCTCCGATTTTTATCGGACGGTCGAGAAATACGAGATAGGAAGACCAAATAGGAAAAAGGAGATGTTTTGTAGATGTTTGGGGATGATCCGGACACAACGGTGGCGACAATCCGGGTTGGGTTCGGGACAACTTTCAGACGCGCGCGAGGGGGGCTGCGGGCTGACGAGAGAGTTTAGGTTGGACCTGACGATAGGTAGTGGGCTGTGTAGACGGTCTAGAGAGGAAAGAGAGGGAAAGCCCGGCAACAATTTTGACTGAAAATGTCCGACGTTAGACCGGCTATACTGCCGCTATAGTTATCCGTTGGGGCGTCAAACGGACTCCGAACGCGATGAAACTTGACAAGTGGTCTATCTACACTATAATAAGACCGCACGCCAACATTCAACCCATTCCGAGGACATTTTCTGGCCACTTATAAAATACTATTTCGGACATGTCGCGGGCGCGTGCAAGTGTGTCTGGGCTCAGAACGGACAACAGACGGACTGGGGGAACCTGAACGAGTGCAAGTTTTGAAAACATGATGATGCAATGCACATGATGACATGACAAAGATGCAACACGCAAGCGAATGACATGGCAAGGACAGCGAATAACTGGAAGGCACCTGGCGCAACGGTCTCGGGGCGTCACAGGAGGTTGTCGAATGTGAGCCTCAAGTTGTCTATTAGAGAGTCGATGTGTTTGGTTTTGACGACCACAACATCTACGTATGTCTCTACTGTTTTGTCGATCTGTTTCTCCAGACATGTCTGAATCATGCGCTGATATGTTGCGCCGGTGTTTCTGAGCCCGAAAGGCATTGTGTTCAAACAGAAGGGGCCGTATGGTGTGATAAATGCCGTTGCGGCTTGGTCGGACTCCGCCATCTTGATTTGGTGGTAGCCGGAGTATGCGTCGAGGAAACACAATGAATCGTGTCCTGCGGTAGCATCGATAATTTGATCGATGCAGGGGAGGCGGAAGGGATCCTTCGAGCAAGCCTTGTTGAGGTCCTTGAAATCGACACATAGGCGCCAGGATTTGTCCTTCTTTGGTAACATCACCAGGTTTGCTAGCCAGTCCGGGTGTTTTATTTATCTAATGAATCCGGCCTCCAATAACTTGGCTAGTTCCTCTCCCATAACTTGTCTCCTAGGTTCAGAGAAACGCCGAAGAGTCTGCTTGACCGGCTTGAATCCCTTTAGAACATTAAGGCTGTGCTTGGCCAGCCTGCGTGGGATTCTTGGCATGTCTGAGGGGTGCCAGGCGAATATGTCCCAATTCTCGCGCAGGAACTCTCGTAGTGCGGCGTCCATGGTGGGGTTTAACTATGCCCCGATGGAGGCTGTTTTTGTAGGGTCCGTTGGGTGGACTTGTAATTTGACTATTACATCCGCTGGTTTAAAAGAGGTGGACTTGGATCTCTTGTCAAGTATCACGTCGTCCCTGTCCACTGTGGAGCGTAGCGCAGTTAATTCCTCGGCCGAAAGGGCTTCGGATAATGCCTCAAGGGCCAATGCGGCTGTTTTGTTTTCGGCATGGAGCGCTGTGTCCGGATCACTAGCGAGAGTGATGATTCTATTGGGCCCGGGCATTTTGAGCTTCATGTACCCGTAATGGGGTATGGCTTGGAAAATCGTGAATGCCTCCCGCCCTAAAAGGGCGTGGTATCCGCTACTGAACGGGGCCACTTGGAATGTAATTTCTTCGGACCTATAGTTCTCCGGCGTGCCGAATACCACATCTAGTGTGATTTTCCCAGCACAGCGTGCTTCCCGACTGGGGATGATTCCTCTGAAGGTTGTGCTGCTTTGCTCAATGCGGTTCCAGTCTATTTCCATTTTTTGAAGAGTTTCCTCATAGATGAGGTTTAATCCAATTCCGCCGTCCATGTGTACTTTGGTGAGTCGAAAGTCGTCCACAACTGGACTGAGGACCAGCGCAGCTGGTGTTTGGGCTGTTCGGAATTTAGGTTCGTCACTGGCATTGAAGGTAATAGCAATGTCACTCCATGGATTTATTGCTGCCACATGGCAGATTTCGGCAAGGCTGTGGAGTGTTCGCTTGCACCTATTATTTGATGCGGAGGTTTCAAAGACTAGTAATAATGTATTGTTATCCCCGGGATGGTACTCTCTGGCATCTGGGATGAGAAGATCCTCACCACTTTTGGCCACCTGCCGGAGTACCCAACATGCTCTAAGGCTGTGTGTTGGTATGGTATCCGTTGTACTATGAATTTTGCAGGGTCCATTGAGCCATCCCTCCAATACGGTTCCACGCCCTGTAGAGGGTTTTTGCTTCTTTGTAATTAACTCAGGTGTCTTATGATAGTGCACCCTTTTACTTCGGACTGGGTGTATCTTTGGAGCCGGATTATCCCAAAATTTCGTTTCGGTGTTCCAGGCGCTTTCCATCGCACAGTACTTTCATACTATGGATGCCAAGTCAGCGAAGCGTGATATGTCACGGCGACTTATGGCGTTAAGGATTCCCTTGTCCGTGCAATTATTGCGGAAAAATGAGACCGCGTCTTCCTCGCGACAGTCCTTAACCTTGTTCATCACAAGGTGGAATCTGGCCCAATAATGATGTACTGTTTCCTGGAGTGCTTGCCTGATGTGGGAAAGATCGTTTATGTTTGGGTGGGTGGGTGAATTTGAGTCTGAACCCTTACTCGATCTGAGACCCAGGGGCCGAGGAGTTTCCAATCTTGGAAGTTCGGGTTTTGGGATGTTGCCCGATAAGTCCGACCCACCGCCTGACTCTAGGTTCAGGGCCTGGGTGATGTCCTCCCGTAAACGGGTATCCGGCTCGGAGAGCTCAGGAATCCGGACATAGTTAGTCCTCAAGATAGAGGAAGAATCGCCGCATTGTTCCTCCACCACGCAATATGATGGGTGACCGGTGGAGAGTTAATCTCCCTTTGATCGGGTTTAAGCCCAATCCGATCATAGTCCATAGCGACTCCCAAGGCGGCGATGCGATCCAAGAGCTCATTTAGGGATAAGAGGTCCATTGTATCCATCTGCTTGGCAAATTCCGAGCCGACGTGGAGGCTGTTTTCAACGACCTGAGAAGTCATCGTCGGTGCAGCAGCCGAACGGGCGTTCATGATGAAACTGCCTAGCCGGGGAGTTTGGCCGACAGCCAGGGCTCCCCCGGCGGTAATGTTGTTTTTAACAACGAGACGATGCATCCTTCCTTATGGCGATGGCACAGTGGAAATCTCAATGAAAGCACCAATGTTGGTGTCAAAACCGGCGGATCTCGGGTAGGGGGTCCCGAACTGTGCGTCTAGGCGGCTGGTAATAGGAGGCAGGGGACACGATGTTTACCCAGGTTCGGGTCCTCTTGATGGAGGTAATACCCTACGTCCTGCTTGATTGTTCTTGATAATATGAGTAGTACAAGAGTTGATCTACCACGAGATCAGAGAGGCTAAACCCTAGAAGCTAGCCTATGGTATGATTGTTGTTCTTGGTCCTACGGACTAAACCCTCCGGTTTATATAGACACCGGAGGGGGCTAGGGTTACATAGAGTTGGTTACAAGGAAGGAGATCTACATATTCGTACTACCAAGCTTGCCTTCCACGCCAAGGAGAGTCCCATCCAGACACGGGATGAAGTCTTCAATCTTGTATCTTCATAGTCCAACAGTACGGCCAAAGGATAAAGTCCGACTGTCCGGGTACCCCCTAATCCAGGACTCCCTCACTCGAATACACAAGAGTCATCAGAAGCAACAATATCTGCGTACAGACATAAGTTAAACAAGTTTTCCTTAAGAAGGCTAGCACAAAAGCAACATCGATCGAAAAGGCAAGGCCTCCTGCCTGGGAGCCTCCTAACTACTCCAGATCGTCAACGGCTATCACGTAGTAGTAGGCACCCTCGCGGTAGCCATAGTCATCAGTGGTGTCGTCTGGCTCCTGGGATCCGTCATCTGGTCGCAACAATCAGGTATGGGAGAAAAGAGGTATCAAAGAAACCATGAGTACTTATCCAAAGTACTCGCAAGACTTACATCTGATCTAAACTAAGTATGCATCTGTATCAAACAAATGGTTGTATCTGTGGGCTAAACTGCAGAATGCATAAGAGAAAGGGGAAATCCTAGCCTATTGAAGACTAGCATCTTCAAGCATCTTGTAGCATATAGAAGAGTATAGATCAACACAATGTAAAGTAGTAGTAGTGTTATCAACCTCGGCCAGAGATCCTTTCTCGACTCCCTGCGAGAAAGCAATCCCAGAGCTATACTATCCATTTCTCATCACCATTCATTTCTCATCACAAGTATCCAGTTCTAGTTGTGTCGATCGGGATACAACTCCAAGTGTCCGTTACCGTAGGACAGGCTATCGATAGATGTTTTCTTCCCTGTAGGGGTGCACCAACTTACCCACCACGCTCGATTAACTCCAGCCAGACACACTTTCCTAGGTCATGTCCGGCCTCGACCAAACAATACGCCGCAACCCGACCAAGGATTAATAGAGAGGTCAGCACGCCGGACTAAGCCTATTCCCCAGGGGTCATGGGCCATCTCCCCGGGAACTCCTGCATGTTGTGTACGCGGCCGGTGAGCAGACCTAGCTACCTCCTTCAACAAGACAGGAGCTTACGCAGTCCAACCCTGCGTGTGCCGCTCAGTCGCTGGCGTCTATTAAGCTTCAGCTGATGTATACGACGCAGAACTCCCATACTATGCCCACGTGATGGTTAGTGCTATCAGGCCAGAGGCCCCTCGGATCAAATATCCAAACCGTAGTGGATTAGGAGCATGCGGTAACGAGCAGAGACTCACGATCGATGTGACCCCGTCGCCCCGTCTCGAGTACTTGCGGCAAGGGCTAAGAATGCCCGACCATGCCTTGTAAGTATCTCGCGGCACCTTCCAGGTCAACCCGACTCCACATCACTCGCTATTAAGCCCGCGCGGGTACCCCTCAGGGCCGACCCGTCTTTAGTAACATGGCTCAGTGTAAAGTCATAGTAACCATAGTAACTGTGTGTCTAACACCAAAGGGAAAACCCGAGGAATCACCCCGCCTGAATTCCACTCGATGTTGTCATCAAGGTGAACATAAGAGGATCCACCATCGAGGTTCACGTTTGATGGGTTGCACGACAGAGCCATAACGGAATTGGTTCAGGAGGAAATAACCTTCGATGACCTCGACCGTATAGCTACACTACAGAGATCTCATCAGGAGTGATGTAAGAGGTTCCACCCTCGGCACTCGATGGTAACTCTGTAGAGTCGTAGAATTAGGGGGGTGATGTGCGGTGTCGGGGCCTGGGCGTCGATCACGTTGATCGAGTCATCGAACATAAAGCGAGGCAACTGGGACAAGGTGGGGGTCACTGATGGATCTCTAACCAACCTATACTAAGCAGTTTAGGATAAGCAGGTAAGGTATGAAAGAAGGTAACAAAAACAAGCTATGCATCAGAGTAGGATCATACATAAAGCAGTAGAAGTTCTAATGCAAGCATGAGAGGGAAAGAAATGGGAGATATCGGAATGCTCAAGGGGGGTTTGCTTGCCTAGTTGCTCAGACGAGAAGGACGGGCCGTCGATGACGTAGTCGGTTACCGAGGCCTTAGCAGCGGTCTCGGGGTCTACCGGAGAGAAGAGGGGGAAGAAACAGCAAACAAGTGCAATACTACGGATGACAAAACAAAATCGGTGTTAGGGGTGTTCTAACGCGGCACTACACGCTACCGGCGAAGGGGATAACATCCGGGAATGTTTTCCCGAAGTTTGCATTTTTGGACAGGCGAACCAGAGGGGAAAGGTCCGATGTTTGCTATGATAAGGACATTTGAACGGAGAGCATATTCCGATTCGTCTCTTCGTTTTGAGCAACTTTCATGTATAAAACTTTTTCATCCGAGTTACGGTTTATTTTCTACGAATTTTCAAAGTTTTAAACATATCATGAAAACATTGGAATTTATTTAATTCAAAAGCAACTGAAATAATTTAATACTTGACAGCAGCTAGCCTCAGAGTATGACAGGTGGGGCCACGAGGGTGCTGAGTCAGCAGTCAACTAGTCCAGTTTGACTAGTCAACAAGGCCAGGGGGGCACATGTCATTGGCAGTTACAAACCCCGTCAGCATTGACTGGTCAACTGGGTCCAGCGAGACCCAGTTGTCATTGATTGAGAGTTGTAAACAGATTTTTAGTTAATCTAATTAGCTAAGTGGAGCCTACTATCAGTGGCACATTAGGCTAATGAAATCCCTAATCTAATTAGGCCGGCCCCAGGAGGGGATTTGCTTGCACACACGCATGCGCAGCGCGAGGCGCCAGCGATGTGGAGCGGTGCAGTAGGAAGCGGCGGCGGTCGGCAGCGCGGTGGGCTCGGCCAGGCACCGGCTGTGGCACGTGCGGGTGGTGCCGCTAGGGGGGCACGCCGGCGAGCGCGGCGGTGGACGTGCTGCAGCAGCAGCAGTTCAGCAAGCGGCAGCAGGGTGTGGGCGCCGGCCGGTGACCCGGGCGCGGCGGCCTTCGGCGACGCGGGGAGCTGCAGGGCAAGCGGCCAGCGGGAGGCAAGCAGGTGGCTGTGGCGGCACGCAGGGGCGCTAGCGGTGGGAGTAGCCGCGCAGCAAGCAGCAGAGCCGCCGCAGCAGCGTGGAGCAGGGGCGGGCGGAGAAGCACTCGGTCGGGCGAGGTGCAGTCAACGTCGGGCGTGGCCAGGGCGGCCAAAACACGCAGGAGCGGGGCATGGGCATACGCGGGGTGTAGGGCGCGGGGCATACACGGGCGGGCGCGGTCCTACAACCATGAATCGAAGGGGGAAACGGGGGGAGGTCGAACGAGGTGCTTACTGCGAGTACGTAGGCGAGGTCGGGGAGGCGGGAGGTGGACCGAAGCTTGTCGGACAGCGGTGAGATGGCGACAGTGTCCGACAGGGAGAAGGCTCATCCCTAAGCTTGACGAAGCCCCGGCTCGAAGTGATGGATGTAGTTGAAGGAGACGACAACGACGAAGCTCCTGGATGTCTTGCCGCGATGAGGAAAGGTTGGTGCCCGCAGCTAGTCTGCCGGCATGGCCATGGACGCACTCGGGAGAAGGGGAATCTGGAGGAGGGGAGGCGGAGCAAGAGGGAGAGAGGAATGGAGAGTGAGCGGAGTGGCAGAGAAGGATGGGAGGATTCTAAGGAGGCGTGGGTGGGCGCCTTATCCCCTCCGAGGAGTCATCGTCAAGGTGGTCCGGCGGGGGCGAGCCCCTCGGTCGGTCGAACAGGGGAAGACGATCGCGAGGGGGGAAGTGGGCTGGGCTGCTGGATCTGCCATTATGGCCTAAGGCCCATGGCAGTGAGGGGTAGCCCTTTTTATATTGCTTATTTTTTTCTTCTTTTTTTGTATTTAGTTTGGCGACTGATTTGTATTTATTTGAGTGGCCAACTGAATTTAGTTGAATGTTAAACTTAACACATAATTCAGGCACAACATTATAGGGTTGCATAGAAAGTTTCAGAGCCAAAGGAATTGCTCAAGCATTTTTTTTGGAAATCGAACAAGACAATTAATATGTCATTGGGCCACTTTATATTTTCTTAGGGATTAAAGGGAGAGCCAAATGATGTTGGTTGCCACATGATAATTAGCTAGTGAATATTTTCCACCCAACCAACATTTTTGTTTTGACATTTGAAAATTTATTTGTTTGACTTAAATTTAAAATTTGAACTGGTTTTCGAACTAATGCGAGTTTATAAACACTAACCATGATGATGTGGCACCATTAGGAGGGAATTACTGTAGCTTAATTATCCGGGCGTCACAATGGTCCTCCACTACAAGAAATCTCGTCCCGAGATTTGAGGGGTGGAGTAAGGGGGAAAGACTCGGAAAGGACGGAGCTCAACACAAGATAGGTATCTGGGGGCTATCTCGGTAAACATGGCATAGAGGCATCTCGAGTTGAAATTTAACAAAGTCATCGAGAGCAAGGTAAGGAGGGGCAATAAGATGCTTTAACCAGGTAGGCATTCGTTCGTTGCCTTAACAAGGGGTGAAAGGGGTTCAGAGCAATGGGATTAACTATTGCGTCTGATACCAGAATAGATCATCTCTAGGAAGGTGACACGTGAACTACATACGGGGCAAAGGCGAGGAATAACTTTGACATCGGGTGTACAGGAGAGTCGGGTTTCGATCTTGTGGAATCGTGGGTTATGGGCCCACCTTGTGGTTAAAAAGTAGAAGGAGCTGTGACATCTTGCACAATCATAATAGAAAGGCATGTCGGAGGGTAGCCTATCAGTTATATTGACAACAACATCGGTACCAAGGGAGAGGGACAAAGAGAACTATTTTCCTGCTCATTGAACGAGGCGGACCATTAGGCAAAGTTCTCGTCCATCGGTGGTTACCGGAATGTCAACAGCAATAATAACAAGGTCGTACTAACAAATTATACACCGAGGTGTTTACATAAGCAGGGAACTATTGTTGCATAGATCATATAGATCACAAAAAAGGTTAAACAAACCAATGGAAAGGAAAAATGATTATCAAATCAAACAGTCCAATGGAAAGGAAGATGTGTTTACACATAAGAGTTGGGAGTATATCCTTCCCAAGGAAAAGCGGAGCAGGATATACATGATAGGAGAGCAAGTTCAAAAGCATTTAGATAATGGGGCGAGGGAAGAATCATGATATTACCCATACAACGGTGTGAGGGTAATTGAACGAGAAACATTTTGTAGTATGCTTCCGATGTTCTTGTTCATATTCGGAATACAATAGTCATGCTTCGATGCAGCAACGATATGGTGTCAAGTAAAGATTGGGTTCGAAGATCTCAAGAGATACCAAGAAACAATTCCAAGATTATCTCAGAACGTAAGGAATAACCAAGCACAACCAGGTCTGTGTTGGCAGAAAGTCAAGATGTCATCAATGATATCACAAATCATCGAGGGGTAGGGATGGTAATTCTAGCCATGAATTCAATTGGCATCTCTGAAGAAGCCAATGTGTTGACGGTGATCACGACAATTTTGCCGAGAGACTCTATGAAGATGGCATCGTGCAGAAAAGGAAGGATGAAGTGAAAGGCTATGAGAGCCACGGATTCGGCACAAGGTCGAAGTCAAGCTTGTTGTTTGAGGTGAAATGATAAGATGAGGAAGATCGACGTAAGCTTAGCTCATCATCGGAAGTTGCTCCGGGCATAAGGACCAGGTAGCACAGTTAAAAGTTTACATGATAATGATATAGCTGAGCAAGCTAGGAGTGACGTGATGGAGTATCATTCCAAGAAAAAGAATTCACAAGAGGTAGTGCAATGACGCAATATCCTTGATATAACATAGGGCAATTCTTGAAGGTAGATCGGAATAGTGGTTGGACAGGTGAAATGATCTGCAGAAGACAAGTACTTTCAATTTGTCCGTGAAAAGGAATCAAGGAGAAAATGGTCGGAACCACGTCTGCAAAAGAACAAATCCCGGATATAAGAACTTATACCAAGGGGACAATTAATTTTAAGAGAAGCTTCCATGATAAGATCTACATCGTTTCCATGGGCATGAACACAAAGTTCAAGGTCGACCCCCACTTCTACAATGCATAACCTTTCATTTTACTTCTCGCTCTTGATGAAACTGTAGTATTGTAATTTTATCTAACGAAAAGCCAGTAGAGTATAACCCGCATAACTTTTGAGTTCACACAAATTAGGGAAGGCATAGGTTCAGCCCATCGGGGCATCTTAGGAACATATATCATAAATTTCGAGAATAAATAACACAAGCTCGGTACTAGAGCATGCTTGAGAAAGCGAAGGATACGATTTACCAAAAGCATTATGTATCCAAGGAAAAGCTCACAAGCTTATTGAATATGAAGGACGTTGTCGGATAAAATCCAAAAAAGGGGGGTCTGGTTGTCCACAAGGGATCTGATGTGAGCATCAATATTCAACCAGAGGAAGAAAGAATGCAAGGAGATCAGATTATAGAAACAACTGACTAACTCAAAGCTCAATTGCAAAGGAATTGTGAATTCCAAGACAAGAGATCAGAAGCAATGCTCTGATTAGGGATGGATAGGTAGACTAGCCATAGGGGTACAATCGTTGGCGATTTGATTGGTCGAGATCCAGCACATGTTAAAATGACGTCTGTGCCGGAAGGATGAATTCTAGGATCTGATTGAGGATTGCGAGAATTCGCAACATATTGTATCAACAGACTCAAAATGATGATGACAAAGGCTGACAATAAGATTACTAGACTTATGGTATTAACCATAATGCAAGCAAGCAAGAAATTCAAGAACAATAGGCTGTTGAGGATTTTCACAAGAACGAATGGTATTACGAAGACTTTTGTGAAGTACATGAGTCAACTGAGGATGAGCGGATACTTGATAGGTGCACAAGGTTATCCATAGGGGTATTCAGATGAGAAGGAACTGCAAGGCAGTAAGCTCAAAGGATTCTCGGAAAAAGGAGAGCAGTTCAAGGCATCTTGTAATAACAAGATCAATGGGATAGAATGTAAGATTGGAAAGTGTGTGTAGTTATCCATAAGGATATTTCACTGGTAGGGAATTGCAAAGGTAACAAGCACAAAGTCTCGAGAGAATATCATGGAGTATCTTCGGAATCTTCTGATGCAGCAGGCGATCATCTGAAATAAGGGGGCTCTCCGGGCAGAAGTAGTTACGAGATCCTAACGTTAGAGTTAGCAAAATCGTTGAACCCGAAAGGATGAGAGATCAGAGTCCCAGAGTATAGACGAGGAATAAAAGGTCCTAATACCACCCAATGGCGACGTGGGCCCGTAAGCCACACAGCCATGTTAGTAAAAGTTTTTGTAGTGACTAGACTCGACTTCGGCCAAGGAGTTGGAAAGGGGGCGACCTATAGGTAGTTGGCTCTGATACCAACTTGTGACGCCCCCGATTTGACCGTACACTAATCATACACGCAAATGTGTACGATCAAGATCAAGGACTCATGGGAAGATATCACAACACAACTCTAGACACAAATTAAAATAATACAAGCTTTATATTACAAGCCAGGGGCCTCGAGGGCTCGAATACATAAGCTCGAATACACAAGAGTCAGCGGAAGCAACAATATCTGAGTACAGACATAAGTTAAACAAGTTTGCCTTAAGAAGGCTAGCACAAAAGCAACATCGATCGAAAAGGCAAGGCCTCCTGCCTGGGAGCCTCCTAACTACTCCAGATCGTCAACGGCCATCATGTAGTAGTAGGCACCCTCGGGGTAGCCGTAGTCATTAGTGGTGTCGTCTGGCTCCTGGGATCTTTCATCTGGTCGCAACAATCGGGTATGGGGGAAAAGAGGTAGCAAAGCAACCGTGAGTACTCATCCAAATTACTCGCAAGACTTACATCTGATCTAAACTAACTATGCATCTGTATTAAACAAATGGTTGTATTTGTGGGCTAAACTGCAGAATGCTAGAAGAGAAAGGGGAAATCCTAGCCTATCGAAGACTAGCATCTTCAAGCATCTTCAAGCATCTTGCAGCATATAGAAGAGTACAGATCAACACAATGTAAAGTAGTAGTAGTGTTATCAACCTCGGCCAGAGATCCTTTCTCGACTCCCTGCGAGAAAGCAATCCCAGAGCCATACTATCCATTTCTCATCACAAGTATCCAGTTCTTTTTGTATCGATCGGGATACAACTCCAAGTGTCCGTTACCGTAGGACAGGCTATCGATAGATGTTTTCTTCCCTGCAGGGGTGCACCAACTTACCCACCATGCTCGATTAACTCCGGCCGGACACACTTTCCTGGGTCATGTCCGGCCTTGGCCAAACAATATGCCGCAACCCGACCTAGGCTTAATAGAGAGGTCAGCACGCCGGACTAAGCCTATGCCCCAGGGGTCATGGGCCATCTCCCCGGGAACTCCTGCACGTTGCGTACGCGGCCGGTGAGCAGACCAAGCTACCTCCTTCAACAAGGCAGGAGCTTATGCAGTCCAACCCGGTGTGCGCCGCTCAGTCGCTGGCATCTATAAAGCTTCGGCTGATGTATACGACGCAGAACGCCCATACTATGCCCACGTGATGGTTAGTGCTATTAGGCCATAGGCCCCTCGAATTAAATATCCAAACCGTAGTGGATTAGGAGCAAGCGGTAACGAGCAGAGACTCACGATCGATGTGACCCCATCGCCCCGTCTCGAGTACTTGTGGCAAGGGCTAAGAATGCCCGGTCACGCCTCATAAGTATCTCGCGGGCACCTTGCAGGTCAACCCGACTCCACATCACTCGCTATTAAGCACGCGCGGGTACCCCTCAGGGCCGACCCATCTTTAGTAACATGGCTCAGTGTAAAGTCATAGTAACCATAGTAACTGTGTGTCTAACACCAAAGGGAAAACCCGAGGAATCACCCCTGGTGAATTCCACTCGATTTTGTCATCAAGGTGAACGTAAGAGGATCCACCATCGAGGTTCACGTTCGATGGGTTGCACGACAGAACCGTAACGGAAGTGGTTAAGGAGGAAATCACCGTCGATGACCTCGATCGTATAGCTGCACTATGGATATCTCATCAGGAGTGATGTAAGAGGTTCCACCCTCGGCACTCGATGGTAACTCTGCAGAGTCGTACACCTAGGGGGGTGATGTGCGGTGTCGGGGCCTGGACGTCGATCACGTTGATCGAGTCATCGAACAGAAAGCGAGGCAACTGGGACAAGGTGGGGGTCACTAATGGATCTCTAACCAACCTATACTAAGAAGTTTAGGATAAGCAGGTAAGGTATGAAAGCAGGTAACAAAAACAGGCTATGCATCAGAGTAGGATCACACATAAAGCAGTAGCAGTTCTAATGCATGCATGAGAGGGAAAGAAATGGGCGATATCGGATTGCTCAAGGGGGGTTTGCTTGCCTGGTTGCTCAGACGAGAAGGACGGGTTGTCGATGACGTAGTCGGTTACCGAGGCCTTAGCAATGGTCTCGGGGTCTACCAGAAAGAAGAGGGGGAAGAAACAGTAAATACAGAGCAAACAAGTGCAATACTATGCATCACAAAACAAAAGAGGTGTTAGGGGTGTTCTAACGTGGCACTACACGCTACCAGCGAAGGGGGGTAACATCCGAGAAAGTTTTCCCGAAGTTTGCATTTTCGGACAGATGAACTGGAGGGGAAAGGTTCAATGCTTGCTATGCTAGGGGCATGTGACAGATGAACGGAGAGCGTATTCCGATTCGCCTTGTCGTTCTGAGCAACTTTCATGTATAGAACTTTTTCATCCGAGTTACGGTTTATTTTCTACGAATTTTGAAAGTTTTAAACATATCATGAAAACATTGGAATTTATGTAATTCGAAAACAAAATGAAATAGTTTTATACTTGGCAGCAGCTAGCCTCAGAGTAAGACAGGTGGGGACATGAGGGTGCTGAGTCAGCAGTCAACTAGTCCAGTTTGACTAGTCAACAAGGTCACGGGGGGCCACATGTCATTGGCAGTTACAAACCGAGTCAGCATTGACTGGTCAACTGGGTCCAGCGGGACCCATTTGTCATTGATTGAGAGTTGTAAACAGATTTTGAGTTAATCTAATTAGCTAGGTGGAGCCTACTGTTAGTGGCACATTAGGCTAATTAAATCCCTA
Organism: Triticum aestivum; assembly: GCF_018294505.1. Lineage (NCBI taxonomy): Eukaryota > Viridiplantae > Streptophyta > Magnoliopsida > Poales > Poaceae > Triticum > Triticum aestivum. The sequence goes on from NC_057803.1 coordinate 238,793,196, forward strand.
ATCTAATTAGGCCGGCCCTAGGAGGGGATTTGCTTGCACGCACGCACGCATAGCGCGGGGCGCCGGCGATGTGCAGCGGTGCAGTAGGAAGCTGCGGCGGTCGGCAGCGCGGCGGGCTCGGCCAGGCACCGGCTGTGGCACGTGCGGGTGGTGCAGCTACGGGGGGCACGCCGGCGGGCGCTGAAGGAAATATGCCCTAGAGGCAATAATAAAGTTATTATTTATTTCCTTATATCATGATAAATGTTTATTATTCATGCTAGAATTGTATTAACCGAAAACATAATACATGTGTGAATACATAGACAAACAAAGTGTCACTAGTATGCCTCTACTTGACTAGCTCGTTGATCAAAGATGGTTATGTTTCCTAACCATAGGCACGAGTTGTCATTTGATTAACGGGATCACATCATTAGGAGAATGATGTGATTGACTTGACCCATTCCGTTAGCTTAGCACTTGATCATTTAGTTTGTTGCTATTGCTTTCTTCATGACTTATACATGTTCCTATGACTATGAGATTATGCAACTCCCGTTTACCGGAGGAACACTTTGTGTGCTACCAAACGTCACAACGTAACTGGGTGATTATAAAGGTGCTCTACAGGTGTCTCCGAAGGTACTTGTTGGGTTGGCGTATTTCGAGATTAGGATTCGTCACTCCGATTGTCGGAGAGGTATCTCTGGGCCCAATCGGTAATGCACATCACTTAAGCCTTGCAAGCATTGCAACTAATGAGTTAGTTGTGGGTTGATGTATTACAGAATGAGTAAAGAGACCTGCCGGTAACGAGATTGAACTAGGTATTGAGATACCGACGATCGAATCTCGGGCAAGTAACATACCGATGACAAAGGGAACAATGTATGTTGTTATGCGGTTTGACCGATAAAGATCTTCGTAGAATATGTGGGAGTCAATATGAGCATCCAGGTTCCGTTATTGGTTTTTGACCGGAGACGTGTCTCGGTCATGTCTACATAGTTCTCGAACCCGTAGGGTCCGCACGCTTAAAGTTCGATGACGGTTATATTATGAGTTTATGTGTTTTGATGTACCGAAGGAGTTCGGAGTCCCGGATGAGACCGGGGACATGACGAGGAGTCTCGAAATGGTCGAGACGTAAAGATTGATATATTGGACGACTATATTCGGACAACGGAAAGGTTCCGATTGATTCGGGTATTTTCGGGAGTACCGGAGAGTTACGGGAATTCGTATTGGGCCTTAATGGGCCATACGGGAAAGGAGAGAAAGGCCTCAAAGTGTGGCTGCACCCCTCCCCATGGGCTAGTCCGAATTGGACTAGGGAGGGGGGCGTCCCCTTCCTTCCTTCTCCTTTTCCCTTCCCTTTCCTTCCCTCATACTCCTACTACTTGGAAGGGCTCCTAGTTCTACTAGGAAAGGGGGAATCCTACTCCCGGTGGGAGTAGGACTCCCCTAGGGCGCGCCATAGAGAGGGCCGGCCCTCCCCCTCCTCCACTCCTTTATATACAGGGGCAGGGGCACCCCAAAGACACAACAATTGATCTCTTGATCTCTTAGCCGTGTGCGGTGCCCCTCTCCACCATAATCCACCTCTGTCATATCGTAGTGGTGCTTAGGCGAAGCCCTGCGTCGGTAGAACATCATCATCGTCACCACGGCGTCGTGCTGACGAAACTCTCCCTCAAAGCTCGGCTGGATCGGAGTTCGAGGGACGTCATCGAGTTGAACGTGTGCAGAACTCGGAGGTGCCGTGCGTTCGGTACTTGATCGGTCAGATCGTGAAGACATACGACTACATCAACCGCGTTGTGCTAACGCTTCCGCTTTCGGTCTACAAGGGTATGTGGACAACACTCTCCCCTCTCGTTGCTATGCATCACCATGATCTTGCGTGTGCGTAGGAATTTTTTTGAAATTACTATGTTACCCAACAGTGGCATCCGAGCCAGGTTTTATGCATTGATGTAATATGCACGAGTAGAACACAAGTGAGTTGTGGGCGATATAAGTCATACTGCTTACCAACATGTCACACTTTGGTTCGGCGGTATTGTTGGATGAAGCGGCCCGGACCGACATTACGCGTACGCTTACGCGAGACTAGTTTCACCATCGTGCTACGCACACAGGTGACTAGCGGGTGTCAGTTTCTCCAACTTTAGTTGAACCGAGTGTGGCTACGTCCGGTCCTTGCGAACGTTAAAACAACACCAACTTGACAAACTATCGTTGTGGTTTTGATGCGTAGGTAAGAATGGTTCTTGCTAAGCCCGTAGCAGCCACGTAAAAACTTGCAACAACAAAGTAGAGGACGTCTAACTTGTTTTTGCAGGGCATGTTGTGATGTGATATGGTCAAGACGTGATGAGATATAAGTTGTTGTATAAGATGATCATGTTTTGTTGAAGTTATCGGCAACTGGCAGAAGCCTTATGGTTGTCTCTTTATTGCATAAGATGCAAGCGCCAAATAATTGCTTTACTTTATCGCTATGCGATAGCAATAGTTGCAAGAGCAATAGTTGGCGAGACGACCATGTGACGACACATTTATATAGATCAAGATGATGGAGATCATGGTGTCATGTCGGTGACGATGGAAATCATGACGATGTTTTGGAGATGGAGATCAAAGGCACAAGATGATGATGGCCATATCATGTCACACATTTTGATTGCATGTGATGTTTATCTTTTATGCATCTTATCTTGCTTTGGTTGACAGTAGCATTATAAGATGATCTCTCACTAAATTTCAAGATAAAAGTGTTCTCCCTGAGTATGCACCATTGCCAAAGTTCGTCGTGCCCAGACACCACGTGATGATCGGGTGTGATAAGCTCTACGTCCATCTACAATGGGTGCAAGCCAGTTTTGCACACACAGAATACTCGGGTTAAACTTGACGAGCCTAGCATATGCAGATATGGCCTCGGAACACTAAGACCGAAAGGTCGAGCGTGAATCATATAGTAGATATGATCAACATAGTGATGTTCACCATTGAAAACTACTCCATTTCACGTGATGATCGGTTATGATTTAGTTGATTTGGATCACGTGATCACTTAGAAGATTAGAGGGATGTCTTTTTAAGTGGGAGTTCTTAAGTAATATGATTAATTGAACTTAAATTTATCATGAACTTAGTCCTGGTAGTATTAGCATATCTATGTTGTAGATCAATAGCTCGCATTTAGCTCCCCTGTTTTATTTTTGATATGTTCCTAGAGAAAACTAAGTTGAAAGATGTTAGTAGCAATGATGCGGATTGGATCCGTGATCTGAGATTTATCCTCATTGCTGCACAGAAGAATTATGTCCTTAATGCACCGCTAGGTGACAGACCTATTGCAGGAGCAGATGCAGACATCATGAACATTTGGCTAGCTCAATATGATGACTACTTGATAGTTTAGTGCACCATGCTTAACAGCTTAGAATCGGGACTTCAAAGACGCTTTAAACGTCATGGATCATATGGATGTTCCAGGAGTTGAAGTTAATATTTCAAGCAAATACCCGAGTTGAGAGATATGAAGTCTCCAACAAGTTCTATAGCTAAAAGATGGAGGAGAATAGCTCAAGCAGTGAGCATGTGTTCAGATTGTCTGGGTACTACAATCGCTTGAATCAAGTGGGAGTTAATCTTCCAGATAAAATAGTGATTGACAGAATTCTCGAGTCACCATCACCAAGTTAGTAGAACATCGTGATGAACTATAGTATGCAAGGGATGATGAAAACGATTCCCGAGCTTTTCATGATGATGAAATCGATGAAGGTAGAAATCAAGACAGAGCATCAAGTGTTGATGATTAACAAGACCACTAGTTTGAAGAAAAGGGCAAAGGGAAAGAAAGGGAACTTCAAGAAGAACGGCAAGCAAGTTGGTACTCAAGTGAAGAAGCCCAAGTCTGGTCCTAAGCCTGAGACTAAGTGCTTCTACTGCAAAGGGACTAGTCACTGGAAGCGGAACTGCCCCAAGTATTTGGCGGATAAGAAGGATGGCAAAGTGAACAAAGGTATATTTGATATACAGATTATTGATGTGTATTTTACTAGTGTTCGTATCAGCCCCTCGGTATTTGATACTGGTTCAGTTGCTAAGAGTAGTAACTCGAAACGGGAGTTGTAGAATGAACAGAGACTAGTTAAGGCTGAAGTGACGATGTGTGTTGGAAGTGGTTCCCAGATTGATATGATCATCATCGCACACTCCCTATACTTTCGGGATTAGTGTTGAACCTAAATAAGTGTCATTTGGTTTTGCGTTGAGCATGAATATGATTTGATCATGTTTATTGCAAAACGGTTATTCATTTAAGTTAGAGAATAATTGTTGTTCTGTTTACATGAATAAAACCTTCTATGGTCATACACCCAATGAAAATGGTTCGTTGGATCTCGATCGTAGTGATACACATATTCATAATATTGATGCAAAAAGATGCAAAGTTAATAATGATAGTGCAACTTATTTGTGGCACTGCCGTTTAGGTCATATTGGTGTAAAGCGCATGAAGAAACTCCATGCTGATGGGCTTTTGGAATCACTTGATTATGAATCATTTTGATGCTTGCGAACCATGCCTCATGGGCAAGATGACTAAGACTCCGTTCTCCAGAACAATGGAGCGAGCAACTGACATATTGGAAATAATACATACTGATGTATGCAGTCCGATGAGTGTTGAGGCTCGCGGCGGGTATCATTATTTTCTGACCTTCACAGATGATTTGAGCAAATATGGGTATATCTACTTGATGAAACATAAGTCTGAAACATTTGAAAAGTTCAAAGAACTTCAGAGTGAAGTGGAAAATCATCATGACAAGAAAATAAAGTTTCTATGATCTGATCGCGGAGACAAATATTTGAGTTACAAGTTAGGTCTTCAATTAAATCAATGTGGAATAGTTTCACAAAATCATGCCACCTTGAACACCACAGCATAATGGTGTGTCCGAACGTCATAACCGTACTATTATTGGATATAGTGCAATCTATGATGTTTCTTACCGATTAATCACTATAGTTTTGGGGTTATTCATTAGAGACAGCTGCATTCACATTAAATAGGGCACCATCTAAATCCGTTGAGACGACACCGTATGTACTATGGTTTGGCAAGAAACCTAAGCTGTCGTTTCTTAAAGTTTGAGGTTGCAATGCTTATGTGAAAAAGTTTCAACCTGATAAGCTCAAACCCAAATCGGAGAAGTGCGTCTTCATAGGATACCCAAAAGAAAATGTTGGGTACACCTTCTATCACAGATCCGAAGGCAAGATATTCATTGCTGAGAATGGATCCTTTCTAGAGAAGGAGTTTCTCTCGAAAGAAGTGAGTGGGAGGAAAGTAGAACTTGATGAGGTAAATGTACCTGTTCCCTTATTGGAAAGTTATTCATCACAGAAATCTGTTCCTGTGACTACTACACCAATTACTGAGGAAGCTAATGATGAAGATCATGTAACTTCAGATCAAGTTACTACCGAAACCTTGTAGGTAAACCAGAGTGAGATCCGCACCAGAGTGGTACGATAATCCTGTCCTGGACGTCATGTTACTTGACCATGACGAGCCTACGAACTATGAGGAAGCGATGATGAGCCCAGATTCCGCGAAATGGCTTGAGGCCATGAAATCTGAGATGAGATCCATGTATGAGAACAAAGTATGGACTTTGATTGACTTGCCCATTGATCGGCGAGCCATTGAGATTAAATGTTTCTTCAAGAGGAAGACGGACGCTGATAGTAGTGTTACTATCTACATAGCTAGAATTGTCGCAAAAAGGTTTTCGACAAGTTCAAGGTGTTGACTACAATGAGAGTTTCCCACTCGTATCTATGCTTAAGTCTATCCGAATCATGTTAGCAATTGCCGCATTTTATGAAATCTGGCAAATGGATAAAAAACTGCATTCCTTAATAGATTTATTAAAGAAGAGTTATATATGATGCAACCAGAAGGTTTTGTCAATCCTAAAGGTACTAACAAAATATGCAAGCTCCAGCGATCCATCTATGGACTGGTGCAAGCATCTCGGAGTTGGAATATACGCTTTGATAAGTTGATCAAAGCATATAGTTTTATACAGACTTGCGGTGAAGCCTGTATTTACAAGAAAGTGAGTGGGAGCACTACAACATTTTTGATAAGCATATGTGAATGACATATTGTTGATCGGAGATAATGTAGAATTATTCTGCAAAGCATAAAGGAATGTTTGAAAGGAGTTTTTCAAAGAAACACCTCGATGAAGCTGCTTACATATTGAGCATCAAGATCTATAGAGATAGATCAAGACGCTTGATAAGTTTTTCAATGAGTACATACCTTGACAAGATTTTGAAGTAGTTCAAAATGGAACAGTCAAAGAAGGGGTTCTTGCCTTTGTTACAAGGTGTGAAGTTGAGTAAGACTCAAAACCCGACCACGGCAGAAGATAGAGAGAGAATGAAAGTCATTCCCTATGCCTCTGCCATAGGTTCTATAAAGTATGACATGCCGTGTACCAGACCTATTGTATACCTTGCCCTGTGTTTGGCAAGGGAGTACAATAGTGATCTAGGAGTAGATCACTGGACATTGGTCAAAATTATCCTTAGTGGAATAAGGATATGTTTCTCGATTATGGAGGTGACAAAAGGTTCATCATAAAGGGTTACGTCGATGCAAGTTTTGACACTGATCCAGATGACTCAAAGTCTCAATCTGGATATATATTGAAAGTGGGATCAATTAGCTAGAGTAGCTCCGTGCAAAGCATTGTTGACATAGAAATTTGCAAAATACATACGGATTTGAATGTGGCAGACCCGTTGACTAAACTTCCCACACAAGCAAAACATGATCACACCTTAGTACTCTTTGGGTATTAATCACATAGTGATGTGAACTAGATTATTGACTGTAGTAAACCCTTTGGGTGTTGGTCACATGATGATGTGAACTATAGGTGTTAATCACATGGTAATGTGAACTATTGATGTTAAATCACATGGCGATGTGAACTAGATTATTGACTCTAGTGCAAGTGGGAGACTGAAGGAAATATGCCCTAGAGGCAATAATAAAGTTATTATTTATTTCCTTATATCATGATAAATGTTTATTATTCATGCTAGAATTGTATTAACCGGAAACATAATACATGTGTGAATACATAGACAAACAAAGTGTCACTAGTATGCCTCTACTTGACTAGCTCGTTGATCAAAGATGGTTATGTTTCCTAACCATAGACATGAGTTGTCATTTGATTAACAAGATCACATCATTAGGAGAATGATGTGATTGACTTGACCCATTCCGTTAGCTTAGCACTTGATCGTTTAGTTTGTTGCTATTGCTTTCTTCATGACTTATACATGTTCCTATGACTATGAGATTATGCAACTCCCGTTTACCAGAGGAACACTTTGTGTGATACCAAACGTCACAATGTAACTGGGTGATTATAAAGGTGCGCTACAGGTGTCTTCGAAGGTACTTGTTGGGTTGGCGTATTTCGAGATTAGGATTTGTCACTCTGATTGTCGGAGAGGTATCTCAAGCATTGCAACTAATGAGTTAGTTGTGGGTTGATGTATTACGGAACGAGTAAAGAGACCTGCCTGTAACGAGATTGAACTAGGTATTGAGATACCGACAATCGAATCTCGGGCAAATAACATACCGATGAAAAAGGGAACAACATATGTTGTTATGCGGTTTGACCGATAAAGATCTTCGTAGAATATGTGGGAGCCAATATGAGCATCCAGGTTCCGCTATTGGTTATTGACCAGAGACATGTCTCGGTCATGTCTACATAGTTCTCGAACCCTTAGGGTCCGCATGCTTAAAGTTCGATGACGGTTATATTATGAGTTTATGTTTTTTGATGTACCGAAGGAGTTCGGAGTCCCGGATGAGATCGGAGACATGACGAGGAGTCTCGAAATGGTCGAGACGTAAAGATCGATATATTGGACGACTATATTCGGACATCGGAAAGGTTCTGAGTGATTCGGTTATTTTCGGGAGTACCGAGGAGTTACGGGAACTCGTATTGGGCCTTAATGGGCCATAGGGGAAAGGAGAGAAAGGCCTCAAAGTGTGGCCGCACCCCTCCCCATGGGCTGGTCCGAATTGGACTAGGGAGGGGGGCGCCCCCTTCCTTCCTTCTCCTTTTCCCTTCCCTTTCGTTCCCTCATACTCCTACTACTTGGAAGGGCTCCTAGTTCTACTAGGAAAGGGGGAATCCTACTCCCGGTGGGAGTAGGACTCCCCTAGGGCGCGCCATAGAGAGGGCCGTCCCTCCCCCTCCTCCACTCCTTTATATACGGGGGAAGGGGGCACCCCAAAGACACAACAATTGATCTCTTGATCTCTTAGCCGTGTGCGGTGCCCCTCTCCACCATAATCCACCTCGGTCATATCGTAGCGATGCTTAGGCGAAGCCCTGCGTCGGTAGAACATCATCATCGTCACCATGCCATCGTGCTGACGGAACTCTCCCTCAAAGCTTGGCTGGATCGGAGTTCGAGGGACGTCACGAGTTGAACGTGTGCAGAACTCGGAGGTGCCGTGCGTTCGGTACTTGATCGGTCGGATCGTGAAGACGTACGAGTACATCAACCGCATTGTGCTAATGCTTCCACTTTCGGTCTACAAGGGTACGTGGTCAACACTCTCCCCTCTCGTTGATATGCATCACCATGATCTTCCATGTGCGTAGGAATTTTTTTGAAATTACTACGTTACCCAACAGGCGCGGCGATGGTCGTGCTGCAGCAGCAGCTGTTCAGCAAGCGGCAGCGGGGTGCGGGCGCCGGCCGGTGAGCCGGGTGCGGCGACCTTCGGCGACACGGGGAGCCCCGGGGCAAGCGGCCAGCGGGAGGCGAGCAGGCGGCTGTGGCGGCACGGAGGGGTGCTAGCAGCAGCAGTAGCCGCGTAGCAAGTAGCAGAGCCGCCGGAGTAGCGTGGAGCAGGGGCGGGCGGAGACGCACGGGGTCGGGCGAGGTGCAGGCGATATCGGGCGTGGCCAGGGCGGCCAGACCGCACGGGAAGCAGGGCAGGGGCATACGCGGGGCGCGAGCGGGTGGGTGCCAAGTTCTATCCATGGTGGCCACGGGCGGGCGTGGTCCTACGACCATGAATTGAAGGGGGGAATGGGGGGGGGGTCGAACGAGGTTCTTACTGCGAGCACGTAGGTGAGGTCGGGGAGGCGGGAGGTGGACCGGAGCTTGTCGGACAGCGGCGAGATGGCGACGGTGTCCGATGGGGAGAAGGCTCATCCCGAAGCTTGACGAAGCCCCGGCTCGAACTGATGGATGCAGTCAAAGGAGACGACGACGGTGAAGCTCCTGGATGTCTTGCCGCGATGAGGAATGGCTGGTGGCCGCAGCTACTCCGGCGGCACGGCCATGGACACACTCGGGAGAAGGGGAATCTGGAGGAGGGGAGGCGGAGCAAGAGGGAGAGAGGAATGGAGAGTGAGTGGAGTGGCAGAGGAGGATGGGAGGAGTCCAAGGAGGCGCGGGTGGGCACCTTATCCCCTCCGGGGAGTCGTCGTCGAGGCGGTCCGACGGGGGCGAGCACCTCGGTTGGTCGAATAGGGGAAGACGATCGCGAGGGGGGAAGTGGGCTGGGCTGCTGGACCTGCCACTGTGGCCTAAGGCCCATGGCAGTGAGGGGTAGCCCTTTTATATTGCTTATTTTTTCTTCTTTTTTTTGTATTTAGTTTAACTACTGATTTGCATTTATTTGAGTGGCCAACTGAATTTAGTTGAATGTTAAACTTAACACATAATTCAGGCGCAACATTGTAGGGTTGCATAGAAAGTTTCACAGCCAAAGGAATTGTTCAAGCATTTTTTTGGAAATCGAATAAGACAATTAATATGTCATTGGGCCACTTTATATTTTCTTAGGGATTGAAGGGAGAGCCAAATGATGTTGGTTGCCACATGATAATTAGCTAGTGAATATTTTCCACCCAACCAACATTTTTGTTTTGACATTTGAAAACTTTATTTGTTTGACTTAAATTTTAAATTTGAACTGGGCTTCTAAGTGACGCAAGTTTATAAACAGTAACCATGATAACGTGGCATCATTAGGAGGGAATTACTGTAGCTTAATTATCCATACGTCACAACCGGGAGGATAAATGAAGAACTTGGGTCATTTATGTAACACCCACGATGCGGCTATATCTCCCACGTGTTGGAGCACGACTTAGAGGCTTAACCGCATAGTAGGCATGTCGCAAGATGGGTAATCTTTACACATCCCATGTACTGAATAAGAAAGAGATAAAGAGTTGCCTTACAATCGCCACTTCACACAATACATAAATATAGCATTACATCATCCGGAATATAATCAAGGTCCGACTACGGTGCCAACATAAATAAAGACAACCCCTAATGCAATAGATCCCCGATCGCCCCAACTGGGCTCCACTACTGATCGTCCGGAAAGGAAACATAGTAACATCCTGAATGCTCGTTGAACTCCCACTTGAGTTCGGTAGCGTCCCCTGCACTAGCATCATCATCACCTGCATATGGTTTTGGAAGTAATCTGTGAGTCACGGGGACTCAGCAATCTCACACCCTCGCGATCAAGACTATTTAAGCTAATGGGTAGGAAGGGGTAGTGAGGAGGAGCTGCAGCAAGCACTAGCATATATGGTCTCTAACATACACAAATGAGAGCGAGAAGAGAAGCAAAACACGGTCGAGAAGCTATAAAGATCAAGAAGTGATCCTTAAACTACTTACGTTCAAGCATAACACGAGATCGTGTTCTCTTCCCGGACTCCGCCGAAAAGAGACCATCACGGCTACACACGCTGTTGATTCATTTTAATTAAGTTGAGTTTCATGTTCTCTACAACCAGTCATTAACAAATTCCCATCTTTCCATAACCATGGGCACGACTTTCAAAAGTTCAAAACCCTACAGGGGTGTACCAACTTAGACCATCACAAGCTCTCATGGTCAACGAAGGATATTCCTTCTCCCAGGAAGACCCGATCAGACTCGGAATCCCGGTTACAAGACATTTCGACAATGGTAAAACAAGACCAGCAAAGTCGCCTGATGTGCCGAAAAATCCCTATAGGAGTCGCACGTATCTCATTCTCAGGGCACACCAGATGAGCGCTCCGTACAACTAAAACCAAACCTCGAGTTTCCCCGAGGAGGCGCTGCAAAGGACTCTAGTTTGGACCAACACTCAGAGGAGCACTGGCCCGGGGGTTTAAAATAAAGATGACCCTTGAGTCCGCGGAACCCAAGGGAAAAAGGCTTAGGTGGAAAATGGTAAAACCAAGGTTGGGCCTTGCTGGAGGAGTTTTATTCAATGCGAACTGTCAAGGGGTTCCCATTATAACCCAACCGCGTAAGGAACGCAAAATCAAGGAACATAACACCGGTATGACGGAAACTAGGGTGGCAAAGTGGAACAAAACACTAGGCATAAGGCCGAGCCTTCCACCCTTTACCAAGTATATAGATGCATCAAAGTAAACAAGATATAATAATGATATCCCAACAATAAACATGTTCCAACAAGTAACAAACTCCATCTTCACCTGCAAGTAGCAATGCTATAAGAGGGGCTGAGCAAAGCGGTAACATAGCCAAACAACAGTTTGCTAGGACAAGGTGTGTTAGAGGCTTGGCATGGCAATATGGGAGGCATGATATATCAAGTGGTAGGTATCGCGGCACAACAATAGAGCGAGCAACAAGCAAGCAAAGATAGAAGTGATTTCAAGGGTATGGTCATCTTGCCTGCAAAGTTCTCCGAGTTGACGAAAGCCTGATGCTCGTAAGCATACTCAACAGGTTCCTCGATCACGTAATCGTCTCCCGTCTCTACCCAAAGCAAGAACACAAGCAAAGGAAGAAAAGTCAACCACGATGCAATGCGCAAGCAACATGATGCAAAACATGACATGATATGCGGGATGTGATATGCAATGCATATGCGTGCTCCGGAAGGAAAAGATTGAACTAGGCCTCAACTTGGCAAACCAAGTGCACCGCCGGAAAGATGAGTTGATTTCAGTCGAAATCGATATATAGATCACCTGAATCAGATGCACGGTTTGCAAATAGCAAGCAAAACAAGAATGGCACAATTCTGTGATTAACAACACGATGCCATCTAGAATGCAACAAGAAACTAAGGTACTACACTCCAACATAGCAACAAAGCACATGACAGTGATCTACTCAAGATGCTTGACAAAATATGAACACTGAGCTACGGATAAAACACACAAGATCAGGTTCAAACAAGCATGGCAAAAGTGCAAACGATATCAGCTTCACAGACTTAGTGAAAATACTAACATGCCAGAAATTAACATGAGGAAGCAATGTTTAGAGCAAGATAACAGCATGTTGCAGGAACAGAACATAGCAAACAAAGGCATGTCATGAATCTACTCAAAGCATATAATGAAAGTCCCTTACTGACCATAAGACAAAAACGATCAGAAGATATGATGGCACCCATGTAAACATAGCAAGTTTCATTACAGATTCAGACTTCGCAGAAAACTGGACATGGAATAAACAGAATTATGAAGGCATGTTTGCGAGCTTCATTCACTCAACACAAGGCATTTAATGACAAACTAAGCATACACCCAGCAAGAAGACATGATCAAGAAGCTAAACATGGAAAGAACAATATCATAGCATGCATGGATCAACTACACCAACCTTGGCAAAATTGATTAACACGTAAACAATCTGCCAGGAACATTTTATTGCAAAAGTAGAGCAAGATTTAGTCATGCTAGGGCACTCCATAAATGCAAACAGGGGAATGGATGGATAGATCAGAACCATATGTCCAAATTATCCTTAGTGAACATACTCAAAAGAAGCATGGATCTCTGTGTAGCAACATGAATACACAGCATAAAAATAACAGTAGAGCAAAGACTTAGTGAAATTCTAAGTCTCTGAAATTAGCAATATCACGAGAGCTACTTTGCATGCTTGTGATAGTCACCACATTGATCACAAAAATACATGGCATACACCCCTATAAAGATGGCATGGCATAGCCCAAAACACATGTAGAGCTCATGCCCATATGCAGCACACAATAATCATGGAAAAAATGACAAATGCTCAAGATCTGCTAAGTAACAGGAACTAACATTTTATAGCACTCTTGCATCAACAATTTGGGCATCAAGATGGACTCATACAAGCAGGTCGCAATGGAACAAAATTAAGAGCACATCCAGATGAACAATTTGATATATTACGCGCTAGAAACGGAGCTATGATGACAGAGTTATGATGCGATGAACAGGGGCTCAAAATACTGCAGAAAAAGACTTAGAGGAAAAAGAGAGGTCAACCCTAGTTTTTTTTCAGATCCAGATCCGGGCGGCGTGGTTTATGAGGATCACCGGAGTTGATGAGGGAAGCAGCCGGAGAAGCTTGGGGAGGCGTCAGCGGGGTCGGGGACGGCGGGGTCGGGTCAGTCCCGACCGGATCCAAGCGGTGGCCAGCCAGCGCCGAGACGACGAGCGGCGGCGGGGCCGTGGGGCAGGGGCGGCGGTGGAGGCCGGCGACGGCGCGAGCCGGGCGGAGGATGGACGGCGTGGTGTGCGGGCGGAGCCGGGCTCCGAGGGCCGGCTGCGGGCCTGGCAGGCCGACGACGCGGGGGCGGTGTCGCTGCCACGTGGCGTCACGCGGTTGGCCGCGGGCGGGGGCGTGATTCGTCCGGCGTCGCCCGGACGTGTCCGTCGGCGCGGAGGGGAATTATAGGGTTTGGACTGCGCGAGAAAAGGAGGGGATCACATATATATAGGTAGAGGGACCTAGGAGAGTCCAAATGAGGTGCGGTTTTCGGCCACGCGATCGTGATCGAACGGCCGATAGAATGGAGGGTGTCGGTGTTAAAACCGGCGGATCTCGGGTAGGGGGTCCCGAACTGTGCATCTAGGTTGGATGGTAACGGGAGGCCGGGGACACGATGTTTTACCCAGGTTCGGGCCCTCTCGATGGAGGTAAAACCCTATGTCATGCTTGATTAATATTGATGATATGGGTAGTACAAGAGTAGATCTACCATGAGATCAGAGAGGCTAAACCCTAGAAGCTAGCCTATGGTATGACTGTTTTTTCGTCCTACAGACTAAAACTCTCCGGTTTATATAGACACCGGAGAGGGCTAGGGTTACACAGAGTCGGTTACAATGGTAGGAGATCTACAAATCCGTATCGCCAAGCTTGCCTTCCACGCCAAGGAAAGTCCCTTCCGGACATGGGACGAAGTCTTAAATCTTGTATCTTCATAGTCCAGGAGTTTGGCCGAAGGTATAGTCCGGCCATCCGGACACCCCCTAATCTAGGACTCCCTCAGTAGCCCGTGAACCAGGCTTCAATGACGACGAGTCCGACGCACAGATTGTCTTCGGCATTGCAAGGCAGGTTCCTCCTCCAAGTACTTCATAGAAGTTTTTGAACACAAAGGTAGTGTCCAACTCTGCAAAATAAGTTTCCACATATTGCCATAGAGAGAATAATATTTACACAAATCTAATCTGCTGACGTATTCCGTAGCGTGACATCACACCACGGCCAAGTCTTTATTTGAATCATTTTATTGTCCCACACCGGCGCATTTAGCGAGGCGGCTTCCTTGGCACGTCTTGTTAAAGCAGAGATCGTGTCCCCTTATTCCGGGATTCTCATCAATACGGGTGTGGGTAACCCAACCACGCCATTGACTACGGCGCTTGGGAGATAAGCGAGTTTTACCAGGCTGGTGGGGACGCATAGTCGCGTCTACCCATATAAGGGGATAAGGATCCACCTTTTCATCCACGCCTTCTTCCTCCTTCGCCTATCCATTTCCGCGCACTCGAGCTCCAGTGCCCAAGTCCGCACACCCCACCTCAACCTTCTCTAGTCATGTCTGGAGCGGGAGGCAAGTGGATGGTCTCCTCCATCACGGAGGGACACATCAAAAGACTGAGGAAGGCCGGATACTTGTCTAACGACATTACGCACCGGCTTCCCGAAGAGGGGCAGCTCGTCCCCACCCCTAGGCCCCATGAGAGGGTGGTGTTCCTCCCCCATTTCCTCCGCGGACTGGGCTTCCCTCTCCACCCATTTGTCCGGGGGCTCATGTTCTACTATGGCCTGGATTTCCATGATCTGGCCCTGAATTTTGTCCTCAACATCTCGGCGTTTATCGTCGTGTGCGAGGCTTTCTTCCGCATCCGCCCCCATTTTAGCCTATGGCTCAAGACTTTCAATGTCAAGCCGAAGGTGGTGCGCGGCACCCAAGGGGAGTGCGGAGGCGCCATGGTGGGCAAGATGCCCAACGTCCTATGGTTCGAGGGCTCCTTCGTGGAGTCCCTAAAGGGGTGGCAGTCGGGGTGGTTTTACATCTCCGAGCCGCGCGATCCTGAATGGGTCACAGCCCCCGAGTTTCGATCCGGACCCCATACGCGGCTCGCCTCCTGGAAAGAGACGGGCCCGTCGTGGGGTAAAAAAGGAGAGCTGACCATACTCCAAACATGCGGCACCAAACTCTGAGCAGGCTCTTCGACACGACATACGAAGATGCCTGGAAGGTGCTTTTCAAGGGCGCCGAGGCCCCCGCATCCGCTACCGAGGATCGCGGATTCAGCATGCAGCGTCACGCTCGTGTGGTAAGATGTTTTCACCTTTTACAGGGTATTAGTTTTTCCTAGTTTGAATCCATGTGGGATCTAAGTTCCCTTACCTTTGACAGGATTGGCAGGAGACGTCCGGACAGATCAACTGTCCGGCTCCTTTCCCCGAAGGCCCAGCGGACGCTCGCTTGGCGAAGCTGCTGGTTCCGGAACCTTACATGGTGAGAAGTAGGCCAAGAAGAAGGCCACGGGGACTTGAAAGAGTGCCCGGCGCCAGGAGGTGTCGGATTCACCATCCGACGACTCCAAGGCGCGCTCCTCCCCTGAAGACGAGGAGGAGGAAGAAGAGACCTCTCCCCCCCCCAGTGGGGGGAGGGAAGAAAAGGAAGGCCGCCCCAACCGGGGAGGCCGGAGGGTCCAAGAGGGGGAAGACCCCTCCTCCGGACTACTCCACCAACGCCGACGACGGCGAAGAGGAGTGGCCGCACAGGGCCAAGCCCCTGGCGAAATCGTAAGTATCCGGATACCAGAGTGATTCATAGTATTCCCCCATTGCACAGCTTTTCCTTACGTTGAACATGATTGTGTAGTCCGCCCAAGGCCGGGCTCGACGAGTCATCGAGCGGCTCCCTGGACTCGTCGGATGTGAATTCGCTTCCGACGGCTTCCTCACCCCTCCCTACGGACGATGCCGAGGTGGCGTCCCAACATGTTCCAAACCAGGAGGAGGTGGTCCTGGAGGCGCCGCGAGGCAACCTCCCGGACTCCTGGCGTAAAGGGGATAGAACCCCCAAGGGCTCCAAGTCCGGCCTTGAGCCAGACACCGCGTCGGAACCTTCAATGGTTCCGGACTCCGGTAGGCAGCCTCCTTCCAAGAGGAGCAAGCGTGACCTCCGTCCAACCGGAGGCACCGGACAATTTGCTGGAGACAATTAACGGCGCCTCCATCGACGAGGAGCACCGCACTATTATGAGTGCGGTGATCCATAAGGTTCAGTCCGTCAAGAGCGGACTGACTGAAGCCTGTGCCAGCCTTCTAACAGGCTGTGAGGTAGGTAAAGAATATGTAAAAATATTACCGCATAGACAGTAGCTCCTGATGCTCTGTTCGGCATTCAGAAAGAAAAGCCGAATAGAGGATTTAATAATCGTAGGAGTCTAACATAATCAAGTCAATATGCGTATGCAGGCTTCACTGCTGGCCTCTGCCGCACTGACTGCGGAGGTGGATACGCTGAAGCAGAACCTCGTGCAGTCTGAGAATGAGCTCGGCCATGCCAAGATGCAACTCGAGGAGAAGGAAGGTAAGTAATACCTTGCGCAATTATATAGAGAAGATGTGGTTGCAAAAAATGACAGGACCAATGTGTTATTATAGGGGCCACGGCCGAGGTGGCAACCCTTAAGCAAGCGCTGTCCGAGGCTGAAAACAGGGCGGCCGCGGAGCGCACGGAGAGAGAGAAGTAGGAGGCGCGGGTGGAGGAGGTGTAGAAAGAGCTCCAGGCTCTCGTGAAAAAACACGAGAGTTTGGAGCTTGACTCAAAGATCCAAGCGTCCGAGCTTGCGGCAGCCCTCAAAAGTGCGAAGTCTGCCAAGGCCAAAGCCCAGAAAGCCCTCAAAGAAATTGACGCGATGAAGAAGATAGCAGCGGGTAAGGCATTCATTATGCAAAGCAAGCACGTGAAAGTGAATTATTTGTTACTTACCCGAGTCCGGAGCTCTCCAGGAACATTCGCAGATTTGCCCCGCAGTGCGTCTGATGCCGCCACCTACTACCGAGCAGAGGTGGGAAGCTCGATGGAGAAGGTGTTCTAGTCTCAGTATGCTGAGGCCGAACACATGGTGCCTTTGAGCGACCGGCTGAAGCAGATGGTCGAGCTCCACAAGGTTGTTGAACAGGCCGTAAAGGGCGTCATAGTTCGGTTGTGGCCTGGAGAGGCTATGCCTGGGAGCTACTTCAGGCTCGTGAGGCGGCTGGTGGATGCTTGTCCACGGCTTGAAGTAATCAAGCGCTCCGTCTGCATCGAAGGTGCCCATAGGGCGCTTGCCCGTGCTAAGGTGCACTGGGGCAAGATGGATGCAGAGAAGCTGGTGAAGGACGGGCCGCCGCTGGGCAAGGAGAATCGCATCCCGGAAGCGTATTATGAGGGCGTCCTGAAGGGTGCCCGCCTTATAGCGTATGAATGCTCCAAACATGTAATTTTTGAGTAAACTCGCATTTGTGATCCTGTACACTGAAAACTTGTTCATATGCGCTAAGCAACGCTTTTGAATTTAAAATATCACCTTCTGTGCGGCCGTTTATCAAATTTGAGAGATGGCGAGTCGTCGGCTTCTGCCCCCATGCCACGAGTGCTGGGGTGTTCGGGATAAACATGAGCGCTCTTTTTCCCATTCTTGGGTCCTTCGAGGGAGGGGCTCAACGCAACGAACAAGGCAATCGGACTATAATTTTAAATTTAGGCGAAGCCCCTAGTGTTCGGAAGACCAAGTTCGGGGCGCTATCCACGCCTAGGCCGGACAAAGCCGACTCCTCGCTCTAGGCGGCATAAGTGTTTAGGGACTCGAAAACCTCTCGAACAGCGACCAGCTCTCGCCTCATCATGACAGTTAGTTTTAGCTTTCTCTACTGAGGTGCTTAGCCCAGCTCAACTGGGGCACAATCGTAGTAGTTCTCCTAGTGCTACCTTAGCCGATATAAGGGAACGTAAGGTACCAAAACATAGGAGCCGGGCAAACCCAACTATTGACCCAAGACATGATTCGGAGCCGATGCATATAATGCTATAAGTTCGGGGTGCCGCACTTGTAAAAGTGTTCGGACTTCTCACACCATGTTGTGGGGTACTTAAGCCCCTAGCGTATTGGCCGTACCAAAGTGTACGGGTGCAACATGTCATTAATGAACATATATTCGTAAAAAAGAGGTAATGTGGTAATAGACGTAAGCTATGCATTGTTTATTTAAAAAAGTTGCGATCAAAGCAAAACGATACAAATAGTGCGATAAGCAAAAGATGGGACTATCAAATATGTCCTTTCCAGGGGCGAGCTGCGGAATGTTATGTGAAACAGGTATACTGCTCGTTATAGAGACCACCTTAGAGTTCCGTAGTGCGGCGTAGCTTTCTGCTTCCCTGGTTGTATCGTTTATGCGACAATTGTACTACTGGACAAGCCTTCCGAAGAATGGAGTCCTGAAAATAAGAGAAAATTTAAGAAATCGGCAGCCCCTAGTGTGGTTTAAGCCGCGTTTCGGGCTTGCCATGATGGTGCCCCTCCCCCTGTGCCCATGGTATTTCCAGAGCGTAGTTATGTACGCGCGGCACTAGCTTCGCAAGTTCGCAAGGGCTGGGGTTGGGGCCACATTGCTACGCTTGCTCGGAACGTGCCAGGCGGTCTTGTTGTAGGTTACTCCGGGCACGCTTGACGGTGTCCGGACGTTTAATGGCCGGATTGGAGAATTGCTTTGAGAGGCTGCTTTGTACTTCCGCTGCGATAGCCGCCGTATGCTCCTCCGTTCGGAGAGAGCGTTCGGTGTTCCCATTGACCGTGATGGCGCCTCGAGGTCCTGGCATCTTGAGATTGAGGTATGCGTAGTGCGGCACCGCATTGAACTTGGCAAATGCGGTTCGCCCGAGCAGTGCGTGATAGCCACTGCGGAACGGGACTATGTCGAAGATTAAGTCCTTGCTTCAGAAATTATCCGGAGATCCAAAGACCACTTCAAGTGTAACTGAGCCTATACAGTTGGCTTCTACACCTGGTATGACGCCTTTAAAGGTCGTTCTGGTGGGTTTAATCCTCGAGGGATGGATGCCCATTTTCCGGACTGTATCCTAATAAAGCAGGTTCAGGCCACTGCCGCGGTCCATAAGGACTCTAGTGAGGTGAAATCCGTCAATAATTGGGTCTAGAACCAATGCGACGAATCCGCCATGACGGATGCTAGTGGGGTGGTCCCTTCGATCAAAAGTGATTGGGCAGGAAGACCATGGGTTGAACTTTGGGGCGACTTGCTCCATCGCGTATACGTCCGTTAGCACACGCTTCCGCTCCCTCTTGGGGACATGGGTTGCGTATATCATGTTCACCGTTCGCACTTGTGGGGGAAAACCTTTATATCCACTGTTGTTCGGCGGCCGGGGCTCCTCCTCGTCATCGCTATGCAGCCCCTTGTCTCTGCTTTTGGCATTTAACTTGCATGCCTGCTTGAACACCCAACAATCCCTGTTGGTGTGATTGGCTGGTTTTTCGGGGGTGCCATGTATCTGGCATGAGCGGTCGAGTATTCGGTCCAAACTGGACGGGCCCGGAGTATTTCTTTTGAATAGCTTTTTCCGCTGACCGGGTTTAGAGCCTCTGAATCCGGCATTAACTGCCGTATCCTCAGCATTGTTGCCGTTAATGCGGCACTTTTGCTTGTTGCGACGCAACCTGCCACTGCTGTCCTTGATATCCGAATTACCAGGTCTCTTGGTCATGTTATTGCTGCGATCTAGCCAGCTGTCTTCTCCCACGCAAAAGCGGGTCATAAGTGTCATGAGGGCTGCCATAGATTTCGGCTTTTCCTGGCCTAGGTGCCGTGCAAGCCACTCGTCGCGGGTGTTATGCTTGAAGGCTGCTAGGGCCTCTGCGTCCGGATAGTCGACGATTTGATTTTTCTTGGTTAGGAACCGTGTCCAGAATTGTCTGGCCGATTCCTCTGGCTGCTGAATTATGTGGCTTAGGTCATCGGCGTCTAGTGGTCGCACATAAGTGCCCTAGAAATTGTCGAGGAATGTGGCTTCTAGGTCCTCCCAACAACCAATTGATTCTGCTGGCAAGCTGTTAAGCCAATGCCGAGCTGGTCCTTTAAGCTTGAGTGGGAGGTATTTGATGGCGTGTAAGTCATCACCACGGGCCATGTGGATATGAAGGAGATAGTCCTCGATCCATACCGCAGGATCTGTTGTGCCATCATATGATTCGATGTTCACGGGTTTGAAACCCTCGGGGATTTGATGATCCATTACTTCATCTGTGAAGCATAGTGGGTGTGCGGCGCCTCTGTACTGGGCTATATCACGACGTAGCTCAAAGGAGCTTTGTCTACTGTGTTCGGCCCGGCTGGATTTACTATATCCGGCGTGACAAGTACCGTCTCGTGCCGTGGGGCGCCCATGTGATCCGTAGATCGTTCTTGTTTGCCTTGCCTTGTCCTCCAATATGTCTCGCAGGTCTAGCGCATTTTCCCATGCCTTGGTATTTTTGGAGCGGCACCGGGGTGCGACTTGACTGGAGGGCCGAGAGGCCTCTCTATCGCGGCCACGGGGTGGCCGGTCGGCCACATCATGCACTGGTGATGTAGGTTTAAGTGCTTCCTCCTCTAATTGGGGTAGCAACCTACGCTTTGGGTAGCTCTTGGAGGGGCGTTCGAGTTCATACTCTTCGACCGCAAGGATTTCAGTCCATCTGTCGGCTAGCAAATATTGATCAGCTCTAAGTTGTTACTGTTTTTTCTTGAGGCTGCTCGCCGTGGCCATAAGCCTGCGTTTGAAACGATCTTGTTCGACGGGATCCTCTGGCACGACAAATTCGTTGTCGTCGAGGCTTGCCTCGTCTTCGGAGGGAGGCATGTAATTACCGTCCTCGACCTCTCTGTCTGCCGCTCTCTCATGAGGGCTGGCATCTCTATCCTCCTGTGCTGAATCTTGCTGGAGGTGGTTGTCTTCAGCATTGTCCAGGGTGTTATTATCCCCCGTGCCGGAATCACTGTTTTTGTTTTGGCGGGATGTAGAGCGGCGCCGCTGACGCCGACGCTTAGGCTGCTTCTTGGAGGGGTCATCCTCCGCCGTTCCATCGCCATTGCCTTATTTTGGGGTGTCCACCTTGTATATATCATACGACGAGGTGGATTTCCAGTGCCCTATTGGTGCTGGTTCTTGATCGTCTCCTGCATCGGCGTCCATACCGTCGATGTCTTCGGAGTCGAAGTTGAGCATGTGATTAAATCATCGACAGTGGCTACGAAGTGGGTGGTGGGTGGGCTTTGAATTTATTCATCATCCGCATCCCAACCTTGATGACTTCTCCTGACAAAGAGAGAAACTTTAGTGACTTCAGAATATCGCCGAAGGGCGAGTGCTGAAAGATGTCCGCGGCGGTGAACTCCATGATCGGCGCCCAATCGGGTTCGATCGATCGGGGTGCGGAGGGCTTGGAGTCTAGAGAGGAGTCCGGCTCCTTGGAGTCACGGGCTTCGCAGAGAACAGGGCTGGTGTTCGGCTCGATCGCCGTAGAAATTACAGCCCCTGAGGCGGTGTCTAACCACCCATCCTCGGTTGGTGTGATCGGCTCCGAGCTAGGGGTCGGAGCGGACACAGGTGCGGCCTCCAGGGCACTGTTCGGCGGAAGAGCTAAATCATGCCCATCGTGACAGTGCGGCACGCTCGGCTGTGGCTCGAATCCGTCGAAGATCAAGTCTCCGCGGATGTCGGCCGTGTAGTTTAAACTTCCAAATCTGACCTGATGGCCAGGGGCGTAGCTTTCGATCTGCTCCAGATGACCAAGCGAATTGGCCCGGAGTGCAAAGCCGCCGAATACGAAGATCTGTCCAGGGAGAAAAGTCTCACCGTGGATCGCATCGCTGTTGATGATCGGAGAAGCCATCGGGCCTAAAAGCGACAACACAGAGGAACTCTTAATGAAAGCACCAATGTCGGTGTCAAAACCGGCGGATCTCGGGTAGGGGATCCCGAACTGTGCGTCTAGGTCAGATGGTAACATGAGGCAGGGGACACGATGTTTTACCCAGGTTCGGGCCCTCTCGATGGAGGTAAAACCCAACGTCCTGCTTGATTAATATTGATGATATGGGTAGTACAAGAGTAGATCTACCACGAGATCAGAGAGGCTAAACTCTAGAAGCTAGCCTATGGTATGATTGTTTTTTCATCCTACGGACTAAAACTCTCTAGTTTATATAGACACCAGAGAGGGCTAGGGTTACACAGAGTCAGTTACAATGGTAGGAGATCTACATATCTGTATCGCCAAGCTTGCCTTCCATGCCAAGGAAAGTCCCTTCCGGACACGGGACGAAGTCTTCAATCTTGTATCTTCATAGTCCAGGAGTCCGGCCGAAGGTATAGTCTGGCCATCCGGACACCCCCTAATCCAGGACTCGGTCAGAGGGGGTTTGGATGGGTTATTGGGCCACTTTGGGGGGGGGGGGGTGTTGGGCTGCAACACACATGAGGCCTTTACGGTTCCTCGGTTAACCGTTGGTGTATCAAACGGACTCCAAATGGCACGAAACTTGACAGGTGGTCTACCGGTGGTGTACCAAGGCCGCTTCGCAAGTCTCGGTCTAATCCGAGAACGTTTAACACCCGCTCACGAAAAAAGACAAAAGGAGGCGCTGGCAGGGTCATAGGAGTGCAGGATTGCGAAACGGACAACGGGGAAAATGCTCGGATGCATGAGACGAACACGTATGCAAATGTGATGCACATGATGACATGATATGATATGCATGACATGAGCAAAATGCAAAACAAATACAAGAACCCAACCACGAAACTCATAACTTAGAGCCAAAAATGGCAAGAGTTGGAGTACAAATATGGCAAATTACATTCGGGGCGTTACAACACTCCACCACTACGAAAGGATCTCGTCCCGAGATCTAGGACCGAAAGAACTCCGGATATTCGGAATGGAGGTGGTCCTCGCGTTCCCAGGTGGCTTCTCGGTCGGAATGGTGTGACCACTTCACTTTCATGAATTTGATAGACTTGTTGTGAGTCTTGCGCTCAGTTTCTTCAAGAATAGCAACGGGATGCTCATGATAAGGTATGTCTTCTTGGAGATCAATCTCTTCAAAGTTGATGGTGCGCTCAGGCGTCTTGAAACACTTGCGAAGCTATGACACATGAAACACGTCGTGCACATTGCAAAGTTGGATGGAAGCTCAAGTTGATAGGCGAGGTCGCCTCTTTTGCCAATGATCTTGAAAGGACCCACGTATCTAGGGGCAAGCTTCCTTTTGATACCGAAGCGACGAGTGCCTTTCACTGGAGAAACGCGGAGGTTGACATGGTCTCCTATCTCGAAAGCCAAGTCACGATGCTTGCTATCATAGTAACTCTTCTGGCGCAATTGCGCGGCATTGAGAATTTCACAGATGACTTTGCACATTTCTTCAGCCTCTGTGATTAAGTCATTGCCAAGAAGTTGGCGTTCACCTGTCTCTGACCAATTAAGAGGAGTACAACACTTTTTGTCATAGAGAATCTCGAATGGGGCCTTACCCGAACTTGCTTGGAAACTGTTGTTGTAGGAGAACTCGGCATATGGAAGACAATATTCCCACGTCATACCGAAGGAAATGACACAAGCCCTAAGCATATCTTCAAGAATTTGATTTACTCGCTCGACTTGTCCACTAGTTTGAGGATGGAAGGCTGTGCTGAAGCGAATGTTGGTGCCCATGGCCTTCTGGAAGGAATCCCAGAACTTAGAAGTAAAAATGCTTCCACGATCTGAAGATATCAACTGCGGAATGCCATGTAAGGAGATAATCCTGGAGGTAAATAGTTCTGCCAACTGAGCTGCTGTGATAGATTCTTTGATAGGATAAAATGAGCCACTTTAGTAAGCTTGTCCATGACAACAAATATAGCATCATTTCCACGCTTGGACTAGGGAAATCCAGTCACGAAGTCCATCTCAATGTGGTCAAACTTCCATTCTAGAATGGCAAGAGGTTGAAGGAGACCAGCTGGCCGTTGGTGTTCTTCTTTCACTCTTCTCCAGACATCACATTCATTCACGAACTGAGCAATTTCTCGCTTCATTCGATTCCACCAATACGACTGCTTGAGGTCATGGTACATCTTTGTACTTCCAGGATGAATAGATAGGAGTGAATTGTGAGCCTCATTCATAATGACTTTACGTAGATCACCCTTAGGAACCACAATTAGATCCTCGAAGAAAAGAGTATCTTTGTCATCAAGGCTAGAGCACTTGTACTTGGGTTGGCTCTTGGCAATCCCATTCTTCACCTTCTTCACCATTGCATCAGGAAGTTGAGCCTTACGAATATGATCTTCCAAAGTAGGAGAGACTTGGAGGTTGGCAATAAATCCTTGAGGAACAACTTGGAGATTAAGTTTGCTGAAAGCTTCACAAAGATCCGATTGGAAGGGCTTGAGAATCAAACTGTTGCAGTAAGCCTTTCTGGTCAAAGCGTCAGCAATGACATTGGCCTTGCCTGGAGTGTATTCAATACTCGGATTATACTCTTGAATCATCTCGACCCAACGAGTCTGCCTGAGGTTGAGGCTGGGTTGAGTGAAGATGTACTTGAGGCTCTTATGATCGGTGAAGATGTCCACTTTCCTTCCCAACAATAGATTTCTCCATGTTAAAAGAGCATGGACAACTGCCGCCAACTCGAGGTCATGAGTGGGGTAGTTTATTTCGTTGGGCTTCAACTGGCGAGAGGTATAGACCACAACTTTCTTCACTTGCATTAACACAGCACCGAGACCTTGCAGGGAGGCATCACAGAAAACTTTGAATGGTTTGGATTCATCAGGAGGAGTCATAACTGGAGCTGTGACTAACTTCTCTTTGAGGGTGTTGAAAGCAATGTCACATTCAGGCGTCCAGACATACTTCACATGCTTCTGGAGGAGGTTGGAAAGAGGCTTTGCAATCTTAGAGAAATTCTCAACGAATCTTCGACAATAGCTTGCAAGCCCAAGAAAGTTGCGGAGCTGCTTCACATTCTGAGGCGGTTCCCAATTCACAATTGCACACACCTTCTTAGGATTAACAGTAATGCCCTTGGAGGAGATGATATGCCCAAGGTAGAGAACCTCATCGAGCCAAAACTCGCACTTTGAAAACTTCGCATAGAACTGACGTTCTTTGAGTTTGTCCAGCACCAATCTCAAGTGCTTGGCATGATCCTCCTTGTTCTTGGAAAAGACCAAGATGTCATCGAGATACACCAAGACGAAATCATTTGTGTAAGGGTTGAAGATGAAGTTCATCATGTGAGAGAACGTTGGAGGAGCATTGACAAGGCTGAAAGACATGACAGTGTATTCATAGGAACCATAGCTTGTTCTGAATGTTGTCTTGGGGATATCTTGTTCACGAATGCGAATCTGATGATAGTCCATACAGAGGTCAAGCTTGGAGAATACTTGAGCACCTTTGAGTTGTTCGAATAGCTCATTGATGTTGGGAAGTGGGTACTTGTTCTTTATGGTCTTCTTGTTTAATGGGCGGTAGTCAACACAAAGTCGGTCCGTGCCATCCTTCTTCTTGACAAAAAGAACACCACAACCCCATGGAGAAGAACTCGGTCGGATCAGACCCATGCGCTCTTGTACATAGAGTTGTTTCTTCAGCTCCTTCAACTCTTTTGGTCCATTCTTGTAAGGACATTTGCAAATAGGTTCCGTGCTAGGCTCAAGATCGATGATGAATTCAACTGGCCGGTGAGGAGGCATTCCTAGAAGCTCTTCTGGAAAGACATCTTGATATTCCCAAATGACTGGAATCTGAGAGATGGCATTCAACTTGCCCTTCTCATTGAGAGAAAACAGTCGAATGGTATCATCACGAGCGGCAAAGATGATCAGATCCTCAGACGAGTGTGTCAATTGAATCTGCCTGGCAGCACAATCAAGCTGAGCCTTGTGCTTAGAAAGCCAGTCCATGCCGAGAATTAGATCAATATCTGAGTCACCCAGAACAATTGGAGAAGCCAGAAATTTGTAGTCGCCCATCACGATAGAAACATCCGGGACGCAGATATTAGCTGACATTTGCTTGCCCGGGGACACAATAGATAAAGTTCTAGGCAATTGTTGATAATCACACTCATACTTTGATGCAAAAGGTTTTGAAATGAAACAATGCAATGCACCAGTATCAAAGAGAACTTTGGCAGGAATAGAGTTAACTAGAAGGTTATTCATGATCACTTCTGAAGAGTCCTCTGCCTGAGCTATGTTCATCATGTTAACCTTGACATGCTTGGGATTATGCTTGACCACTGCATTGTTGGTAGATCTCACAGGAGGAGGAGGCGAAAGGCGCCTTTGGTTGAAGCATTTGTTCGCATAGTGCCCTTTCTGCTGACACTTGTTGCACGTAACCTCTGAGAGCGGATGGTGATATGGAGCATTTGACCTTGGAGCATGAGATGGAGCTTTGCTCTGATAGCTTGGGTTGGGTGGGTGGGAAGATCCATTGCCACCTTTACTCTTCTGCTGATAAGGCTGACGGAACGGAGGAGGAGGAGGCAACCAGAACTTTTGCTGCTTAGCTGCCACTTGAGTTGAAGAAGACGATGGAGTTGCATCCCTGACTCTCTTCTTAGAAGCATCACACTTGAGCTGAGCAGCTTCTTGCTTTAGTGCCATGTTGTAGAATTCATCATACTTTGTTGGCTCAAAAAGCACAAGAGCTAATTGCAGATCTTCTCTGAGGCCACCTCTGAATTGATAAATCATGCTCTTCTCATCAGGGACGTCTTGTTTGGCGAAGCGAGCGAGCCTCTAAAACATGATGTTGTATTGGTAAACAGACATGTTACCTTGCTTCAGATTGTGGAACTCCTCGCGCTTACTCTCATCAACACTTTGAGGAATGTGGCGAGCTTTGAAGTCCCTGCGGAAATCATCCCAGGTAATCACACGACCTCCTCTGGAATCTTTGTATTGTTGATACCACTCAGCAGCTTGGTCTTTGAGTTGGAACAAAGCAAACTTGACAAAGCCCTCAGGCCTGACGTTGCAGCACTCAAAATGTTTGCAGATATCCATGAGCCAATCGTCAGCGTCTGTGGCCTCGACACAGTTACTGAAGGACTTCGGCTGGTTTGCGAGGAATTGGTTGAGGGTAGCAAACTGAGCTTGATTGTTGCCTTGGCCTTGATTTCCTTGGTTGCGCTCTTGCAAGAGTTGCAAAAGCATCTGCGTGTTGGTGTTGGTGGCGTCCATGACAGCTTGCCATGCCTCCGGAGGTGGAGGTGGTGGCGGAGATTCCGGATTCTGACGCGTTGGAGGAGCCATCCTGAAGAGGTTGACATCCGTTAGCATCTTGAAAGACATATATTCAAGCTGAATCAATGGATCGAAAATGCAACATATAGCCTTAACATTCAAATATTGGGGACCCCGACTCATAAGTCGTGATCACCTAATGCACGTGTACAGTGATCCCAGAGATCAATGCTCACTAAACACACAGAAGCTGAATAACAAGAGTCTTACATCCATACATACCATCTTACATAAATTAAGACCATTATGGTCGAGTCTTGAGTATAACTTCGCAGCGGAAATCTTCGTTGATAACTTGGACCCATGCCATCTGCCTTAACCCTACAGGCATTCTGACTGGGAAGCATCCTAGCTCGCATGTTCGTCACCGAAGTATTCTTCATCATATCTTGTTCTTTCATGCCTGGCCAATAAAATAACCAGTGGCAAGCCAATGAGTACTTTGAATGTACTCGCAAGCAACCCAAGGGTGATAACATAATAATTATGCAAGGCTCTACTTCTAATTTGGCATTTTTGCGGAAAGCTAGTTTTTCTCATGCAAGTATGATCATGATTTATCAAGGACATGAATGTGTCTGCAACAAGTATCAGGAGGTTAAAGACATCAACATCGAGAAAGAGTTATGAACAACTCATGCTCAACCTCACCGTGACTTTCTCATGAATCACATCAACTGATTTACCAAACCGTGTTCTTTTCCAGAAACTTATGGACATAGTCTAAGCAGCACCACCCAACTGTCCTTGACCGTGGACATGGCTATTCGAATAGTTTTACACTCTGTAGAGGTTGCACACTTTACCCACAAGATCCGGGGAACTTCCGTGTCATCCACGACCCGCAGTACCTCAAGTACCCGGGGTAAGCACCCGATCACTATCTTTCCCTAGACGACCCTAACATAGAATCCACTCGATTGGTAGTAACCCCCGTGCCCAACATTTCACAACTTAAATTGTGGAGCCTCGCTCCCATGTTTGTCACATACCACTGGCACGGGGTACGAATGGTGTGTCCCGTGCCCCATAAAAATGTTCTTGGCCGCCCTACCTGGCACGAACCCGTCCCGGGAGAGCGCAACAACAACTCTCCTGACACTAGTAATGTAGGCTCCAAGCTAGTATCGGCCTAGGTAATCAATAATGCCCTTTCCCATATAAGGCTAGAGTGGTTTTGCATCTAAGGTTGGGACGGTCGACAAATCTTAAATCTAATCCATCTCTGTAAACAACACTTTTATCAAGCCTCGGTACACTACTTCTCCAATAAGTAGTGACCTAGTTCGTCATCATCTCCCGGGGGCATCAGTGGCACCCACTAGGGTTGTTTGCAAGTATGTCAAACCACACTTGTTTCTTTCCATGCATAGCCCTGACACCTTTTGCGTAGTCAACTACTATAGCATATTTCTATAATCCATCAACACAACTCTAAACAAGGATAGAGTCATGAACAATGCAAGTATCAACAGGTATGCAACAGAGGCAAGCCCAGCAAGGTTGCCATTCAAGAACCATCATGCACTCGATGAAACAGTGCAAATGTTCCCGTGATATAAAAGGGTTCAACATGGTCAAAGGGCTGCTTGTCTGGTTCATCAGAGTCTTCAAATCTTCTGGTCCATCTCCGAGTATTTCGTCTACTTCGTCAACTAATGTCGGAAACAATCATAGTAAGCAACACAACTAGGTAGAAAATAAAAGTGCTCTAAAAATATTAATTTGACTTTTCTAGGACATCTCTGGTTATATGAAAAATAAACAGAGTGGTTTCATTGGGATTGGGTCAGTGGATATTCCTGAACATTTCAATAGGATGGAATCAAGGGATTTGTGGATTTGCAAGAAGTGTACATAAACATATTTTTGAAAAATGAGCAAAGGCGCCCATTTAACAAACCATGATTTTAGAAGTATCTAGGAGTTGGTTTCACTGGATTTAGAGTTCAAATGATTTTCCTATGAATTTGCAAAATTGACAAATATGAAGAAATGGCTCATTATTTTGTGTGGTACAGAAAGTATTAAGAAAAATGTTCATAAACTAAGTTATGAACTTACAAGCATCTAGGAATTCGAATCATGGCATTTGGATCAATTTTTAGCTCTCTGTGATTTTCTAAAGTTCACAGAAATAGGAAAATAGGGTTTTTCAAAATATGTGTGAAGAAAAGTTTCCTGGAAAAATGTGCAAACAGCACCATGTGATAGATCATGAATTTATGAACTACTGCAAATTTGAATCATCGAATTTGGAGCTCTGTTGAATTATTTATGGATTTTTGAAGTTGACTAGAAAAAGAAAAAGGAAATAAGGCTTTAACCTTATCTTGCGCACGGGGCGACAGATAGACCATGGGCTGGCCCAGCAGCTCGGCTACGTGGGGAGAGGTGGTGATGTCGAAGGCAGCTTCACGGGGGTGCGCGTTCACGCAGGGGAGGCGGATCCGGCCGAAGCCGTTTCCACTTAAACGGTCAGGTCCACCCGCCGGGTCGCTGACGCGCGGAGCCCAGCAGCAGGCTGTCTTCAACCTCCCGCGCGTGCTCCGGCTGTCGGGGGGAGTAACCGGAGTGCGGGGGAGCTCCGCGGGGGCAGTAGAGATGCAAAGTAACCCATAGGTGGGGAGGAGGGGGCCCAGACGACGAGAATTTAGGCGGTGGTCGGCGGCTCGGCTCCGACCATGGAAGAGGTTGGAGGGCGCGAGGAGGGGAGTGGGTTGGTCCAGGGGATGCACGGGAGGGAGAGAGAGCCAAAGGAGTAGAGAGGGGGCTCGGGGGCGGCCTTAAATAGAAGGGGGCGAGGTGCACAGCGGGGTCGTAGCCGTCGCTGGAGGGCACGGGAGGTCTTGGCTTCGAGTCGGGGGTCTTCCTGGGCGTGGTCTACGACTAGGGAAAGAGAGAGCAGCGAGCGCAAGGCGGGCCAGGGATGCGGGCGGCGATTGGCGGATGCGGGCGGCGCTCGGGCACACGCCGCAGGGGAGAGAGGAGGGCGCAGGAGCAAGTGGAAGACCTGTTGGCATGATGCGGACGCTGAGGTGCATTGACTGGCGCGTGGGGGGAGGCTCGAGGTGGACGGGAGCGCCGTGTCAACAGTCGGGAGCATGCGCGGCTTTTCCGCGCGCACTCACGCGTCCTCTTGTGTCTAATGGCTGCAGGGGAGTAAACAAAGTGGAAATGGCATTGGATGCCTTGGGAAGCCAGTAGAAGAGAGGAGGGGTAGAGAGAGAGTGAAAATGCTGTTGTCCAGAGAAGAAAAGTGGATCCCTTCCCCCCTTCATCATTGCCTCTCGGGCAGGGAAGCACACCAGAGGTAGAGGGGGACTAGGAGAGGTTGTGGGAAGAAGTTCAGCTCATGGAGATTAGTTGAAATGGCCAAAACATGCATTTTAAGTTTCTACCAGAAGGTGTTTGATGTAGGTTTGGGCAAGCAAATGGACTTCCCTTGTCATGAGTCTTGACAGGGTCAAATGGACTAAGAAAATAAGAGGTTCCACCAAGATTGAGTTCATTTGGGCAAAGTAGCCAATGTAACTTTGGTAAACCCTAGATATCAGCAGAAATGGCTTTACCAAGATTTATTCATGCAAATCTATTCTCCTTGATGCACCACTTGGTGTAGTGTCATCATTTGAGGACTTGAACATGTCTACAAAAATTCAGATCACAAGGACACACTTGGCAATGTAGAGTTGTTCAATTTTGGTTCTGGACAGAAAGGGTCTTGGAACACTTTGATCATGGTATCCTTCTCTCCAACTTGTGCCATTTGGTCTAGATGCATTATTACACCATTTGAGCATGTGAACGAAGTTTGAGAGCATTTGGACATGTTTGGCAGTGCAAGGTTGTTCAAACTTGAAAAAGGACATAAATGGTTTTGAGAGGGTTTGGTGGGGCTATATTGTTCTCCATGACATGAGACTTTGTAGGATCCTCAAGTAGGTCATTTTGGATATTATAGAATTTTCCTGTATTTAATGGAGAATATTTTCTTCGTAAACATTTCAAAAGCTTGAAATGTCCAAAAATAGTTCTTGAGGGATTTGACCAATAATTTGAACATGACCATGTGTTGAAACTCTTATATATGGACAATATATGTCCACTGAGCTTCCCTAAACTTTCTCAAATATTTTTGAAACATTAAAATAATTTTAACCTATTAAAGACCATTTCTAGACTTAAGAAAAATCCTTTAAATAAAATAGGAAAATAACTTTTAAAATTATATTTTTGTGGTTTATGGGAGCCCTATACCTAATAGGTTTCAAATATACTTTTTGAAAGATTTTTCACACCCTTAATTAAGTACTTGTAGTTCAAGTCTCAATTCAGGGGTTTTTGGAAAAACCTAATTTATAAAATTTACTACTCTCCACATAAGCAAAATTCTTCTCATGAATAATAGTAGGAGCAAACTCAACAAGGTAACTATCATGGGATTGAAAATTGAAATCAAGATGACAAGTTTCATTGTTATCATTATTCTTTAAAGCATAAGTGTCATCACAATAATCATCATAGATAGGAGGCATGCTTTCATCATAATAAATTTTCTCATCAAAACTTGGGGGACAAAAAATATCATCTTCATCAAACATAGCTACCCCAAGCTTGTGGCTTTGCATATCATTAGCATTATTGATATTCAAGGAATTCATACTAACAACATTGCAACCATGATCATCATTCAAATATTTAGTGCCAAACATTCTAATGCATTCTTCTTCTAACACTTTGGCACAATTTTCCTTTCCATCATACTCACGAAAGATACTAAAAATATGAAGCGTATGAGACAAACTCAATTCCATTTTTCATAGTTTTCTTTTGTAAACTAAACTAGTGATAAAACAAGAAACTAAAAGATTCGATTGCAAGATCTAAAGATATACCTTCAAGCACTCACCTCCCCGGCAACGGCGCCAGAAAAGAGATTGATGTCTACTACATAATCTTGGTCTTGTAGACGTTGTTGGGCCTCCAAATGTAGAGGTTTGGAGGACAGTAGCAAATTTCCCTCAAGTGGATGACCTAAGGTTTATCAATCCATAGGAGGCGTAGGATGAAGATGGTCTCTCTCAAGCAACCCTGCAACCAAATAACAAAGAGTCTCTTGTGTCCCCAACACACCCAATACAATGGTAAATTGTATAGGTGCACTAGTTCGGCAAAGAGATGGTGATACAAGTGGTATATGGATAGTAGATAAAGGTATTTGTAATCTAAAATTATAAAAACAGCAAGGTAACTAATGATAAAAGTGAGCGTAAACGGTATTGCAATGCGTGGAAATAAGGCCTAGGGTTCATACTTTCGCTAGTGTAAGTTCCCTTAACAATACTAACATAATTGGATCACATAACTATCCCTCAACATGCAACAAAGAGTCACTCGAAAGTTACTAATAGCGGAGAACGAACGAAGAGATTATGGTAGGGTACAAAACCACCTCAAAGTTATTATTTCCAATCAATCAGTTG
Organism: Triticum aestivum; assembly: GCF_018294505.1. Lineage (NCBI taxonomy): Eukaryota > Viridiplantae > Streptophyta > Magnoliopsida > Poales > Poaceae > Triticum > Triticum aestivum. The sequence goes on from NC_057803.1 coordinate 238,826,407, forward strand.
GGCTATTCCTATAAGTGTCACAAACAGCCCTAGAGTTCGTACTAGAATAACACGTTAAGACACAAATCAACCAAAACCCTAATGTCACCTAGATACTCCAACGTCACCTCAAGTATCCATGGGTATGATTATACGATATGCATCACACAATCTCAGATTCATCTATTCAACCAACACATAGAACCTCAAAGAGTGCCCCAAAGTTTCTACCGGAGAATCACGACGAAAATGTGTGCCAACCCCTATGCATAGGTTCATGGGCGAAACCCGCAAGTTGATCACCAAAACATACATCAAGTGAATCATGTGGTATCCCATTGTCACCACAGATATCCACGGCAAGACATACATCAAGTGTTCTCAAATCTTTAAAGACTCAATCCGTTAAGATAACTTCAAAGGGGAAACTCAATTCATTACAAGAGAGTAGAGGGGGGAAGAAACATCATAGGATCCAAATATAATAGAAAAGCTCGCGATACATAAAGATCGTATCATCTCAAGAACACGAGAGAGAGAGAGAGATCAAACACATAACTACTGGTACATACCCTCAGCCCCGAGGGAGAACTACTCCCTCCTCGTCATGGAGAGCACCGGGATGATGAAGATGGCCATCGGAGAAGGATTGCCCCCTCCGGCAAGGTGCCGGAATGAGTCTAGATTGGTTTTTCGTGGCTACCGAGGTTTCTGGCGGTGGAACTCCCGATCTATTGTGCTCCCGGATGTTTTTAAGGTATATGGAGATATATAGGTAGAAGAAGTACGTCAGGGGGGCCATGAGGGGCTCACGAGGGTGGAGGGCGCGCCCAGGGGGTGGGCGCGCCCCCGTTCCTTCTGACGTCCCCGTAGATCCCCCGACGTGCACTCCAAGTCTTCTGGGCTTCTTTGCTTCCAAAAATTAGTTCTGTGAAGTTTCAGGTCAATTGGACTCCGTTTGGTTTTCCTTTTCTTCGAAACCTAAAACAGGGTAAAAAACAGAAACTGGCACCGGGCTCTGGGTTAATAGGTTAGTCCCAGAAAATGATATAAAAGTGTATAATAAAGCCCATAAACATTCAAAACAGTAAATAATATAGCATGGAGCAATCAAAAATTATAGATACGTTGGAGACGTATCAGCATCCCCAAGCTTAATTCCTGCTCGTCCTCGAGTAGGTAAATGATAAAAACAAAATTTTTGATGCGGAGTGCTACTTGGCATAATTTCAATGTAATTCTTCTTAATTTTGGCATGAATATTCAGATCCATAAGATTCAAGATAAAAGTTCATATTGACATAGAAATCATAATACTTCAAGCATACTAACTAAGCAATTATGTCTTCTCAAAATAACATGGCCAAAGAAAGCTATCCCTACAAAATCATATAGTCTAGCTATGATCCATCTTCACCACACAAAATATTTAAATCATGCACAACCCCGATGACAAGCCAAGCAATTGTTTCATACTTTTGATGTTCTCAAACTTTTTCAATCTTTACGCAATACATGAGCATGAGCCATGGACATAGCACTATTGGTGGAATAGAAGGGTGGTTGTGGATAAGACAAAAAAAGGGGAGGATGGTCTCACATCAACTAGGCGTATCAACGGGCTATGGAGATGCCCATCAATAGATATCAATGTGAGTGAGTAGGGATTGCCATGCAACGGATGCACTGGAGCTATAAGTATATGAAAGCTCAACAAAAGAAACTTGTGGGTGTGCATCCAACTTGCTTGCTCACGAAGACCTAGGGCATTTTGAGGAAGCCCATCATTGGAATATACAAGCCAAGTTCTATAATGAAAGATTCCCACTAGTATATGAAAGTGACAACATAGGAGACTCTCTATCATGAAGATCATGGTGCTACTTTGAAGCACAAGTGTGGTAAAAGGATAGTAGCATTGCCCCTTCTCTCTTTTTCTCTCTCTTTTTTATTTTTTTATTTGGGCCTTCTCTTTTTTTATGGCCTCTTTTTTTATTTGGATTTCTTTGGCCTCTTTTTTTCGTCCGGAGTCTCATCCCGACTTGTGGGGGAATCATAGTCTCCATCATCCTTTCCTCACTGGGACAATGCTTTAATAATGATGATCATCACACTTTTATTTTTCTTACAACTCAACAATTACAGATCGATACTTAGGACAAGATATGACTCTATATGAATGCCTCCGGCGGTGTACCGGGATGTGCAATGACTCATGAGTGACATGTATGAAAGAATTATGAACGGTGGCTTTGCCAAAAATACGATGTCAACCATGATCATGCAAGCAATATGACAATGGTGAAGCATGTCATAATAAAAGGAATGGTGGAAAGTTGCATGGCAATATATCTCGGAATGGCTATGGAAATGCCATAATAGGTAGGTATGGTGGCTGTTTTGAGGAAGGTAAATGGTGGGTTTATGGTACCGGCAAAAGTTGAGCGGTACTAGAGAGGCTAGCAATGGTGGAAGGTGAGAGTGCGTATAATCCATGGACTCAACATTAGTCATAAAGAACTCACATACTTATTGCAAAAATCTATTAGTTATCGAAACAAAGTACTGCGCGCATGCTCCTAGGGGGATAGATTAGTAGGAAAAAACCATCGCTCGTCCCCGACCGCCACTCATAAGGAAGACAATCAGTAAATAAATCATGCTCCGACTTCATCACATAACGGTTCACCATAGGTGCATGCTACGGGAATCACAAACTTCAACACAAGTATCTCTCAAATTCACAACTACTCAACTAGCATGACTTTAATATCACCATCTTCATATCTCAAAACAATTATCAAGTATCAAACTTCTCTTAGTATTCAACACACTCATAAGAGAATTTTATTATTCTTGAATACCTAGCATATTAGGATTTTAAGCAAATTACCATGCTATTTAAGACTCTCAAAATAATCTAAGTGAAGCATGAGAGTTCTTCTATTTCTACAAAATAAAACCACCACTATGCTCTAAAAAGATATAAGTGAAGCACTAGAGCAAATGACAAACTACTCCGAAAGATATAAGTGAAGATCAATGGGTAGTTGAATAATTATGCAACTATGTGAAGACTCTCTAAAATTTAAGAATTTCAGATCTTGGTATTTTATTCAAACAGCAAGCAAAACAAAATAAATTGACGCTCCAAGCAAAACACATATCATTTGGTAAATAAAAATATAGCTCCAAGTAAAGTTACCGATGAACGAAGAGGAAAGAGGGGATGCCTTCCAGGGCATCCCCAAGCTTAGGCTCTTGGCTATCCTTGAATATTACCTTGGGGTGCCTTGGAAATCCCCAAGCTTAAGCTCTTGCCACTCCTTATTCCATAGTCCATCGAATCCTTACCCAAAACTTGAAAACTTCACAACACAAAACTTAACAGAAAACTCGTAAGCGCCGTTAGTATAAGAAAATAAATCACCACTTCAAGGTACTGTAATGAACTCATTATTTATTTAGATTGGTGTGAAACCTACTGTATTACAACTTCTCTATGGTTTATAAACTATTTTACTAGCCATAGATTCATCAAAATATGTAAACAACACATGAAAAACAGAATCTGTCAAAAACAGAACAATCTGTAGTAATCTGGATCAAACGTATACTTCTGGAATTCATAAAATTCTCAAATAAGTTGCTGGACCTGAGGAATTTATCTATTAATCATCTTAAAATTAATTAACTAAATATCACTTTCCAAATAAAAATGGAAGCAATTCTCGTGAGCGCTAAAGTTTCTGTTTTTTACAGCATGATCAACAAGACTTTCCCCGAGTCTTCCCAAAGGTTCTACTTGGCACAAACACTAATTAAAAGCATAAAAACAAATCTAAACAGATTCTAGATGAATTATTTATTACTAAACAGGAGCAAAAAACAAGGAACAAAAATAAAATTGGGTTGCCTCCCAACAAGCGCTATCGTTTAACGCCCCTAGCTAGGCATGATGATTTCAATGATGCTCACATAAAAGATAAGAATTGTAACATAAATAGAGCATCATGAAGAATATGACTAGTACATTTAAGTCTAACATACTTCCTATGCATAGGGATTTTGTGAGCAAACAACTTATGGGAACAATAATCAACTAGCGTAGGAGAGCAAAACAAGCATAACTTCAAAATTTTAAGCACATAGAGAGGAAACTTGATATTATTGCAATTCCTACAAGCATATGTTCCTCCCTCATAATAATTTTCTGTAGCATCATGAATGAATTCAAAAATATAACCAGCATCTAAAGCATTCCTTTCATGATCTACAAGCATAGAAAATTTACTACTCTCCACATAAGCAAAATTCTTCTCATGAATAATAGTGGGAGGAAACTCAACAAGGTAACTATCATGGGATTGAAAATTGAAATCAAGATGACAAGTTTCATTGTTATCATTATTCTTTAAAGCATACGTGTCATCACAATAATCATCATAGATAGGAGGCATGCTTTAATCATAATAAATTTGCTCATCAAAACTTGGGGGACAAAAAAATTCATCTTCATCAAACATAGCTTCCCCAAGCTTGTGGCTTTGCATATCATTAGCATTATTGATATTCAAGGAATTCATACTAACAACATTGCAATCATGCTCATCATTCAAATATTTAGTGCCAAACATTCTAATGCATTCTTCTTCTAACACTTTGGCACAATTTTCCTTTCCATCATACTCACGGAAGATACTAAAAATATGAAGCGTATGAGACAAACTCAATTCCATTTTTCATAGTTTTCTTTTATAAACTAAACTAGTGATAAAACAAGAAACTAAAAGATTCGATTGCAAGATCTAAAGATATACCTTCAAGCACTCACCTCCCTAGCAACAGCGCCAGAAAAGAGATTGATGTCTACTACATAATCTTCGTCTTGTAGACGTTGTTATGCCTCCAAATGTAGAGGTTTTTAGGACAGTAGCAAATTTCCCTCAAGTGGATGACCTAAGGTTTATCAATCCATAGGAGGCGTAGGATGAAGATGGTCTCTCTCAAGCAACCCTGCAACCAAATAACAAAGAGTCTCTTGTGTCCCCAACACACCCAATACAATGGTAAATTGTATAGGTGCACTAGTTCGGCGAAGAGATGGTGATACAAGTGGTATATGGATAGTAGATAAAGGTATTTGTAATCTGAAATTATAAAAACAGCAAGGTAACTAATGATAAAAGTGAGCGTAAACGGTATTGCAATGCATGGAAATAAGGCCTAGGGTTCATGCTTTCGCTAGTGTAAGTTCCCTCAACAATACTAACATAATTGGATCACATAACTATCCCTCAACATGCAACAAAGAGTCACTCCAAAGTAACTAATAGCGGAGAACGAACGAAGAGATTATGGTAGGGTATGAAACCACCTAAAAGTTATTCTTTCCAATCAATCCGTTGGGCTATTCCTATAAGTGTCACAAACAGCCCTAGAGTTCGTACTAGAATAACACCTTAAGACACAAATCAACCAAAACCCTAATGTCACCTAGATACTCCAATGTCACCTCAAGTATCCGTGGGTATGATTATATGATATGCATCACACAATCTCAGATTCATCTATTCAACCAACACATAGAACCTCAAAGAGTGCCCCAAAGTTTCTACCGGAGAATCACGACGAAAACGTGTGCCAACCCCTATGCATAGGTTCATGGGCGAAACCCGCAAGTTGATCACCAAAACATACATCAAGTGAATCACGTGATATCGTATTGTCACCACAGATATCCACGGCAAGACATACATCAAGTGTTCTCAAATCTTTAAAGACTCAATCCGATAAGATAACTTCAAAGGGGAAACTCAATTCATTACAAGAGAGTAGAGGGGGGAAGAAACATCATAGGATCCAAATATAATAGCAAAGCTCGCGATACATAAAGATCGTATCATCTCAAGAACACGAGAGAGAGAGAGAGAGGTCAAACAGATAGCTACTGGTACATACCCTCAGCCCCGAGGGAGAACTACTCCCTCCTCGTCATGGAGAGCACCGGGATGATGAAGATGGACAATGGAGAAGGATTGCCCCGTCCGGCAGGGTGCCAGAACGGGTCTAGATTGGTTTTTGGTGGCTACGGAGGCTTCTGGCGGCGGAACTCCCGATCTATGTGCTCACAGATGTTTTTAGGGTATATGGAGATATATAGGCGGAAGAAGTACGTCAGGGGGGCCACGAGGGGCTCATGAGGGTGGAGGGCGCGCCCAGGGGGGGTGGGTGCGCCCCCTGCCTCGTGACCTCCTCGCAGATCCCCCGATGTGCACTCCAAGTCTTCTGGGCTTCTTTCCTTCCAAGAATGAGTTTCGTGAAGTTCATGTCAGTTGGACTCCGTTTGGTTTTCCTTTTCTTTGAAACCCTAAAACAGGGTAAAAACAGAAACTGGCATTGGGCTCTGGGTTAATAGGTTAGTCCCAAAAATGATATAAAAGTGTATAATAAAGCTCATAAACATTCAAAACAGTAAATAATATAGCATGGAGCAATCAAAAATTATAGATATGTTGGAGACGTATCAAACTGCAACGATAAAATTGTGACGACAACACCTCGGAGCTCAACTCCCTGGAACACTGCCACAACCCCTAAATGTCAGGAGGCACCAAGAACAATGTTCTCGTCACAAAACCATCGGAACGATTCCAAGATACCCGCGTGATCCTAAAAAAATTCGTGAAAATTGAGAATAGAAGAGTCAAAACTCTAAGTCAGGAGGCCTCACCAGAGCGACGAAGGGACCGAGGAGTAAAAAGAATCCTACTCTTCAATATATATATATATATATATATATATATATATATATATATATATATATATATATAATCCTATAAGACTCAAAACATTTTTTCTAGAATCAACAACGCCAGCGTTTCGATCAAGCAGGGGGATCCTAAGTCGGGGAAGGCTCTGATTACCAACTTGTAACACCCACGATGCGGCTATATCTCCCACGTGTCGGAGCATGACTTAGAGACGTAACCCCATAGTAGGCATGTCGCAAGAGGGGTAATCTTTACACATCCCATGTACTGAATAAGAAAGAGATAAAGAGTTGGCTTACAATCGCCACTTCACACAATACATAAATATAGAATTACATCATCCAGAATACAATCAAGGTCCGACTATGGTGCCAACATAAATAAAGACAACCCCTAATGCAATAGATCCCCAGTCGCCCCAACTAGGCTCCACTACTGATCGTCTAGAAAGTAAACATAGTAATGTCCTGAATCCTCGTCGAACTCCCACTTGAGTTTGGTAGCGTCCCCTGCACTAGCATCATTGGCACCTGCATCTGGTTTTGGAGGTAATCTGTGAGTCACGGGGACTCAGCAATCTCACACCCTCGCGATCAAGACTATTTAAGCTTATGGGTAGGAAGGGGTAGTGAGGAGGAGCTGCAGCAAGCACTAGCATATATGGTGGCTAACATACGCAAATGAGAGAGAGAAGAGAAGCAAAGAATGGTCGAGAAGCTATAATGATCAAGAAGTGATCCTGAAACTACTTACGTTCAAGCATAACACGAGACCGTGTTCTCTTCCCGGACTCCGCCGAAAAGAGACCATCACGGCTACACACATTGTTGAGTCATCTTAATTAAGTTGAGTTTCAAGTTCTCTACAACCGGACATTAACAAACTCCCATCTGTCCATAACTGCGGGCACGGCTTTAGAAAGTTCAAAACCCTGCAGGGGTGTCCCAACTTAGCCCATCACAAGCTCTCACGGCCAACGAAGGATATTCCTTCTCCCGGGAAGACCCGATCTGTCTCGGAATCCCGGTTACAAGACATTTCGACAATGGTAAAACAAGACCAGCAAAGCCGCCCGATGTGCCGACAAATCCCGATCGGAGTCGCATGTATCTCGTTCTCAGGGCACACCGGATGAGTGCTCCGTACAACTAAAACTAAACCTCGAGTTTCCCCGAGGGGGCGCTGCAAAGGACTCTAGTTTGGACCAACACTCAGAGGAGCACTGGCCCGGGGGTTTAAAATAAAGATGACACTTGCGTCCGCGGAACCCAAGGGAAAAAGGCTTAGGTGGCAAATCGTAAAACCAAGGTTGGGCCTTGCTGGAGGAGTTTTATTCAAGGCGAACTGTCAAGGGGTTCCCATTATAACCCAACCGTGTAAGGAACGCAAAATCAAGGAACATAAAACTGGTATGACGGAAACTAGGGTGGCAAGAGTGGAACAAAACACCAAGCATAAGGCCGAGCCTTCCACCCTTTACCAAGTATATAGATGCATTAAAGAGATACAATAATGATATCCCAACAATAAACATGTTCCAACAAGGAACAAACTCCAACTTCACCTGCAACTAGCAACGCTATAAGAAGGGCTGAGCAAAGCGGTAACATAGCCAAACAACGGTTTGCTAGGACAAGGTGGGTTAGAGGCTTAACACGGCAATATGGGAGGCATGATATAGCAAGTGGTAGGTATCGCGGCACAGCAATAGAGTGAGCAACTAGCAAGCAAAGATAGAAGTGATTTCAAGGGTATGGTCATCTTGCCTACAAAGTTCTCCGAGTTGACGAAAGCCTGATCATCATAAGCGTACTCAATGGGTTCCTCGATCACGCAATCATCTCCCGGCTCTACCCAAAGCAAGAACACAAGCAAAGGAAGCAAAATCAACCACGATGCAATGCCCAAGCAACATGATACAAAACATGACATGATATGCTGGATGTGATATGCAATGCATATGCGTGCTCCGGAAGGAAAAGATTGAACCAGGCCTCAACTTGGCAAACCAAGTGCACCGCTGGAAAGATGAGTTGATTTCAGTCGAAATCGATATATAGATCACCTGAATCAGATGCACGGTTTGCAAATAGCAAGCAAAACAAGAATGACACAATTCTGTGATTAACAACACGATGCCATCTAGAATGCAACAAGAAACTAAGGTACTACACTCCAACATAGCAGCAAAGCACATGACAGTGATCTACTCAAGATGCTTGACAAAATATGAACACTGAGCTACGGATAAAACACACAAGATCAGGTTCAAACAAGCATGGCAAAAGTGCAAACGATATCAGCTTCACAGACTTAGTGAAAATACTAACATGCCAGAAATTAACATGAGGAAGCAATGTTTAGAGCAAGATAACAGCGTGCTACAGGAACAGAACATAGCAAACAAAGGCATGGCATGAATCTTCTGAAAGCATATAACAAAAGTTCCTTACTGACCATAAGCCAAAAACGATCAGAAGATATGTGGCACCCATGTAAACATAGCAAGTTTCATTAACAAATTCAGACTTAGCAGAAAACTGGACATGGCAAAAACAAAATTATGAAGGCCTCTTTGCGAGCTTGATTCACTCAACACAAGGCATTGCATGACAAGATAAGCATACTTCCAGCAAGAAGACATGCTCATGAAGCTAACCAAAGCAAGAAAAAACTCATAGCATGCATGGATCAACTACAACAACCTTGGCAAACTTGATTAAGACGTAAACAATCTGCCTGGAACATTTTATAGCAAAAGTAGAGCAAGATTGAGTCATGCTAGGGCACTCCATAAATGCACACAGGGGCATGGATGGATAGATCACAACCATATGTCTAAATTATCCTTACTGAACATACTCAAAAGAAGCATGGAGCTCTCTGTATCAACATGAATACATAGCATAAAAATAACAGCAGAGCAAAAGACTTAGTGAAATTCTAAGTCTCTGAAATCAGCAATATCACGAGAGCTACTTTGCATGCTTGTGCTAGTCACCCCATTGATAAAAAAAATACATGGCATACACGCCTGTAAATATGGCATGGCATAGCCCAAAACACATGTAGAGCTCATGCCCATATGCAGCACACAATAATCATGGCCAAAATGACAAATGCTCAAGATCTGCTAAGTAACAGGAACTAACATTTTATAGCACTCTTGCATCAACAATTTGGGCATCAGGATGGACTCAAACAAGCAGGTCCCAATGGAACAAAATGAAGAGCGCATCCATATGAACAATTTGATATATTGTGCGCAAGATACGGAGCTATGATGACAGAGTTATTATATGATGAATAGGGGCTCAAAATACTGCAGAAAAAGACTTAGAGGAAAAAGAGAGGTCAACCCTAGGGTTTTTTTCTGATCCAAATCCGGGCGGCGCAGTTTACGAGGATCGCCAGAGTTGACGAGGGAAGCGGCCGGAGAAGCTCGGGGAGGCGCCAGCGGGGTCGGGGATGGCGGGGCCGGGTCGGTCCCGGCCAGATCCGGGCGGTGGCCGGCCGGCGACGAGATGACGAGCGGCGGCGGGGCGGCGGGGACATGGCGGCGTCGGGCGACGAGGTGCGGCAGGCGTCGAGCGCGGCGGGCACCGCAGTGGTCCGGCGAGGCAGGGGCGACACTGGAAGCCGGCGACAGCGCGGGCAGGTGCTAGCCGGGCGGAGGAAGGGCGGCGAGGCGCGCGGGCGGAGCCGGGCTCTTGGGGCCGGCCGCGAGCCTGGCGGGCCGGCGGCGTAGGGGCGGTGGCGCTGCCACATGGCGTCACTCGTCCGGCGTCGCCCGTACGTGTCCGGCGGCGCGGAGGAGAATTTTAGGGTTTGGACTGCGCGAGAAAAGGAGGGGATCACATATATATAGGTAGAGGGAGCTTGGAGAGGCCAAATGAGGTGCGGTTTTCGGCCACGCGATCGTGATCGAATAGCCGAGAGGATGGAGGGTGTTTGGATGGGTTATTGCGCCACTTTGGGGGGGGGTGTTGGGCTGCAACACACACGAGGCCTTTACGGTTCCTCAGTTAACCGTTGGAGTATCAAACGGACTCCAAATGGCACGAAACTTGACAGGCGGTCTACCGGTGGTGTACCAAGGCCGCTTGGAAAGTCTCGGTCCAATACGAGAACGCTAAACACCCGCTCATGAAAAAAGACAAAAGGAGGCGCCGTCAAGATCGTAGGAGTGCGGGATTGCAAAATGGACAATGGGGAAAATGCTCGGATGCATGAGACGAACACGTATGCAAACGCGATGCTCATGATGACATGATATGATATGCATGACATGAGAAAAATGCAAAACAAAGACAAGAACCCAACCGCGAAACTCATAACTTAGAGCCGAAAATGGCAGGAGTTGGAGTACAAATGTGGCAAATTACATTCGGGGCGTTACAATTTATGAGCACCATAAATAGCAACAATCCTTAGGGAAAGCTTCAGGTGAAATATAACCCAATATAACTCCAATGAAGAGATTGATGGATTGAAAAGATGTCTTGAGCAAAGAGAAAATCATGGATTTAGATATCTCACTCTTGAAAACTTGTGAATCATGAAACACGAAGGGAAATTATCAACAATGACATAACACCACCTCAAAAGATGAGATATGAAAGAATTGCACTTCAGTTGCAAATTGAAGAATGCTTAAACACCTCAAAACAAGACATGTGTTGAACACCATGTTTATTTTAGAGTATAGCTTGGCAGATCTTAGCTTCAAGAGAAAACTTGAAGAACAATTGAGGAATGAAAGGAATCCTTGATGAACCACCATGTAGAGCCTCCAAGAAGAACTCCGGATAGGAAATGATAACATAAAAGAACTGAAGGTTTGAAGCGAACAAGATTGAAGCCTTGCAATGATTAGATGGAGCTTCGCGATGATATAATTGAGAGATCTTGGAACTCTGGGAAAGTATGAAGCACTTGAACCAAGAATTTACTCATCGTGAACACATTTCAGAAGAATGAATCCATCACTTGGATGAAGCAAGAATAAGAATTATGTTATGCGTATCCTTCACCAATTTAAATTGATGACAAGCAACAGATTTGGCATATCACTTATTCTCGTAGAAAGGATTAAGAGAGATATAGCACAAACTTGAGAAAAGACTTCAACGAACCGTCGACAGGATTGGAAAGAACGAATGAATTGATATGATAACCAAGCGAGAGAACTCTTGAGTGAACCACCGTAAGAATTGAAAATGAAAGTAGCAAAGACACAATTCAACGGGAAGAACTAGAGAACGAATGAAGATACTTGAGGGGATTTGGATACATGAGAACGAAGATATCACGAGAGGACTAGAGAATACTTGAACGATGCACCGGTAAGATTGGAGAACGAGAGTTGAAAGCTAAGAATGAATAAACCCGAAATGATGGCCTTCAGAGAATCAAAGTGAAAAGACTCATCAATTGCTCCGTATGGGTGAAAAGAATTCTCACAATAAAAAACAATTATGAGAGGATGGCATCAAGCTTGAACTACACATCTTTGGAAAAACGGGTAAGATTTGGAGGAGAAACTCTTCTTCGGTCTTCAAATGCAGAGAATGACGATGAGAAACACCACCATGAATTGTTGAGGCATTCCAGAATGAAAAATAGAAAGGTTGAACCAACGATGAAAATAATTTGAAAAACAATCTTGGAGAAGGAATTTGACTGATGGTAATTCATTCTTACGTCAAACATGGAAAAGAATTTTAGAGTAGCTCCGGAAAAAGAAGAGTTAGGTAAGTTCCTGGAAAAAGACCTGTGGGTTATGGCCCACTCAAAAGATACACTGTTGATTGATTTAAAAGAGAGAATGCGCCGATTGAATTAAAAGACTTGAATGAGATAACATCCTCAAAAGAACTTGAGCCAATTGAGAATGGAAACTTGAATCTTCTGAGATAACTTCAGCACTCCAGAACAATTGAATAGCAAGAAGTGGATGATTAAGAGGTGCACAGGCATGAGAAAACATTTGAAAGGAGGAAAATATATGATTGACAAGGCTTGAATTGAATCCACCGAAGAAGAAAAATAACGAAGAATAATAAACCTGAAACTCCTTTAGTATCTTCCTGAGAATCACTGGATAAGAACATTGATGGAAAAGATTGGAGTGACTTCACATTCATAAAATAGATACTTGATTAAGAAATCTGAGTCCTTGAAGAAACAAGGGGTGGAAGGGCGGGAAAACAAAGGCAACTTGGGGACGGATGAAATGAGCAACGTTGGGAAAAAACTGAGAGGTGATCTTCTGAATGTTGAAATGATCGGATCCACTTGAAGAGAAGCACACCGGTTGACAGGAAATTGAGATGACAAATTCGATGATCAAGAAGGATTAGTATTCCCATAGAAATATGAGAACACCGCTTGGAAAAGGTATGGAATCCACATTTTGACTTCGAAGCAACTCGAATACCACAAACTCAAAACAAAAACAAAGGATTGGCTTAGGAGAGAAGCTGGAACAAACATATGATAGAGCCCATATCGTATCATGTGTCTGTTGAAAAGATATTCTAGGAGTTACTTGAATTCCCACTTATAAACTCCCGAAACTTTCTGGTTATGCGATCAGGTGTTGGGATACAGGGGAAGCATAATATCTCACCCAAACTAACAATACCTACATCCAGCTGTATCCATCCTTCAACACATAACCAAGAAACCTTTAGAAATCGTGTACCTCAACCTTCGAAAAGCATATGTTATACAAGTTATGACAATACTCCCAAACTCCCGCCCCAGTACAGGGTGGCGTCGAGGTTATCTCACCAACAACTGCATAAAAGAGATTTTCGATGTCGGTGAACTCAGGTATTCCAGAACTGCAACGATAAAATTGTGACGACAACACCTCGGAGCTCAACTCCCCGGGACACTGCCACAACCCCTAAATGTCAGGAGGCACCAAGAACAATGTTCTCGTCACAAGACTATCGGAACGATTCCAAGATACCCGCGTGATCCTAATTTTTTTCATGAAATTTGAGGAGAGAAAAGTCAGAACTTCTACCTCAGGAGGCCTCACCAGAGTGACAAAGGGACTGATGAGTAAAAAGAATCCTACTGTCCGATATATATAATCCTAAGACTCAAAACATTTTGTTCTAGACTCAAAACTGCCAGCGATTCGATCAAGCAGGGGGCTCCTAAGTCGGGGATGGTTCTGATTACCAACTTGTAACACCCACAATGCGGCTATATCTCCCACGTGTCGGGGCACGACTTAGAGGCATAGCCGCATGGTAGTTTTGTCGCAAGAGGGGTAATCTTCACACAATCCCATGTACTGAATAAGAAAGGAATAAAGAGTTGGCTTTCAATCGCCACTTCACACAAATACAAGTTAAACATACATCAACCAGAATAAAATCAAGGTCCGACTACGGAACCAAAATAAAAGAAGAAAACCCCAAATGCTAGAGCCCCGATCGTCCCAACTGGGCTCCACTACTGATCATTCAGAAAAGACACAAAACAATGACCAAGATCTTCATCAAGCTCCCACTTGAGCTCGGTTGCGCCACCTACACTGGTATCATCGGCACCTGCAACTGTTTGGAAGTATTTGTGAGTCACAAGGACTCAGCAAACTCACACCCGCAAGATCAAGACTATTTAGGCTTATGGATAGGATAGGGTAATGAGGTGGAGCTACAGCAAGTACTAAGCAAATATGGTGGCTAACATATGCAAATAAGAGCGAGAAGAGAAGCAACACCATGGTTGTGAAGCTAGAAGTGATCAAGAAGTGATCCTGAAACTACTTATGCACAACCATAACACAGGAATCGTTTTCACTTCCCAGACTCCGCCGAAAAGATACCATCACGGCTAGACACACGGTTGATGCATTTTAATTAAGTTAAGTGTCAAGTTCTCTACAACCGGATATTAACGAATTCCCATCTGCCACATAACTGTGGCACGACTCTTGAAAGTTTATACCCTACAGGGGTGTCCCAACTTAGCCCATCATAAGCTCTCACGGTCAACGAAGGATATTCCTTCTCCTGGGAAGACCCGATCAGTCTCGGAATCCCGGTTACAAGACATTTCGACAATGGTAAAACAAGACCAGCAAAGCCGCCCGATGTGCCGACAATCCTGATAGGAGTCGCACGTATCTCATTTTCAGGGCAACACTGGATGAGACTAGCTACGAGTAAAACCAACCCTCAAGTTTCCCCGAGGTGGGCCCGCAGGCAGCTCGGTTTGGACCAACACTTAGAGAAGCACTAGCCCAGGGGGTTAAAATAAAGATGACCCTCGGGAGCGTGACTCCCAAGGGAAAATTATAGGTTGTTAGGCAAATGTAAAACAAAGGTTGGGCCGTGCTGGAGGAGTTTTATTCAAAGTGAAGTGTCAAGGGGTTCCCATAACACCCAACCGCGTAAGGAACGCAAAATCAAGGAACATAACACCGGTATGACGGAAACTAGGGCAGCAAGAGTGGAACAAAACACCAGGCATAAGGCCGAGCCTTCCACCCATTACAAAGTATATAGATGCATTAATTAAAATAATAGATATTGTGATATCCCAACATATCCATGTTCCAATATGGAACAAACTTCAGCTTCACCTGCAACTAGCAATGCTATAAGAGGGGCTGAGCAAAAGCGGTAACTTAGCCAAACAACGGTTTGCTAGGAAGGTGGGTTAGAGGCTTGACATGGCAATATGGGAGGCATGATATAACAAGTGGTAGGAAGCGCGACATGGCGATAGAACGAACAACTAGCAAGCAAAGATAGAATTGATTTTAAGGGTATGGTCATCTTGCCTGCAAAGTTCTCAGAGTTGTCGAAAGCTTGCTCCTCAAAAGCGTACTCAACAGGTTCCTCGTTGACGTACTCGTTTACTGGCTCAACCCATGGCAAGAACACAAGCAATGGAACAAAGATCAATCATGGTGCAATGTACAAACAACATGATCCAAGACATGGCATTATATGCAAGATATGATATGCAATGCATATGCGTGCTCCGGAAGGGAAAGAATGATCGAGGCATCAACTTGGCAAACCAAGTATGCTGCTGGAAATATTTGATGATTTCAGTTGAAATCAATATAAGGATCACCGGAAATGGATGCACAGTTTGCAAATGACAAGCAACACAAGAATGACGCAAAACTACGATTAATAGCATGATAGCACTTAGAATGCAACAAAAACTATCAGCTTCACAGACTTAGTGAAAATACTAACATGTCTAAAACAACATCAGAAAACACTGTTTAGAGCTAGCAAACAACATGCTACGGGAACATATCATAACAAACAAAGGCATGGCATTATTCTACTAAATGCTTAGAACAAAAGTACCTTACTGAACATGAGCCGAAAAGGCACAAAAGATATGATGGCACCCATGTAAACATAGCAAGTTTTATTAACAGTTCTAGACTTTGTGAAAAACAGAGCATGGCATAAACAGATTTATGATAGCAACTTTGCGAGCTCATGCCACTCACCACAAAGAACTAAATGACAACATAAGCATATCAATAGCAAAATGACATGCTTTGAAGCTAACCATGATAATAGAAAGTTCATAGGGTGCATGGATCACCAGCAACAACCATGGCAATATTGATTAACATGATAACAATCTGCGAGGAACATTTTATAGCAAAAGTAGAGCAAGAAAATGACATGCTAGAGCCCTCCATAATTGCAAACAAGGGCACGAACGGATAGAGCATAACCACATGTTCAAAACATACTTAATGAAGTATCTCAAAATAAGCATGGATATCATGGTAGCATCAAGTTTACATGGCATCAAAATAGCAGCAAGAAAAGGACTTGGCAAAAACCTAATTCCCTGGAAACAGCAACATCAAGGAGCCCAGTTTGCTTGCTTGTTTTAGTCACCACATAGATCCCAAATATACAAGGATTGCACCTCTGTAAAGATGGCACGTTGTAGTTCAAAACACATGTAGACCTCATGCTAATAGAATGCACACATCAAATGCAACAAAAATGACAAATCACCATGTTCTGTTAAGAACCAGCAGTTAACATTTTATAGCACTCTGGCAACAATGAAAATGGTGTCATAATGGATATACTGCTAACATGAAGAGGTCAACAAGACGAAAATTTCGACATATCATATGCATGATTTGGAGCTACGGTCACCAAGATGTGGCATGTGGAACAAGGCATACAAATAATGTAGATTCAGGGACTTAGTGGAAATTTCACCTTCGGAAAGTCAATGGGACAGGGACGTTTAGGGACGGAGAGATTCGGGATAGTAGGGAGGTGTTTGGTTTGGGGACGGGTGGATATCATCCCACCCGTCCGGATCCGGCGCCGGTGAGGTTCGGTCACCGGCGGGAGGAGGCGAGGCGGCGGAGCTCCGGTGAGCTCGGCGATGGAAGGAGGCGGTGGGGCGCTTGCAGGACGATGGTGCCGCCGATGGCCGGGGAGGCGCGCGGGTAGGCAGTGATGGCGCGCGAAGGCGAGGGGTGCGGAGCCTGGGAGCGACGCGGGCTTCGGCGGCAGAGAGATGGGCCCCGTAGGCCCGATTCGGGTTCGGCGGCCCGCGGCGGTGGGAGGAGCCGATGGGGGCGACGTGGCGCACTCTGGTTGGCCCGGGGCTGGCACTGGGGTGAGGTGGCATGACCTGATTGGTTGAGGGGACGTATCCGGCGGACATGTCCGGCGGCGCGAGTAGGAAGACGCTAGGGTTTCATCCACAAAAATTCGGGGGAGGGGACTAATTTATAGGTAGAGGGAGGTATGAATGTCCAAATGAGGTGCGGTTTTCGCCCACACGATCGTGATCCGACGGCGGAGAACATGGAGATGGTTTGGATGGGTTATTGGGCTGTTTTGGAGGGGTGTTGGGCTGCAACACAAAAGAGGCTTTTGCGGTTACCCGGTAAATCGTTGGGGTATCAAACGGACTCCAAATGGAACGAAATTTGGCAGGCGGTCTGCCGATGATGTACCATGGCCACTTGACAAATCTCGGCCCATTCCGAGAACGCTTAACTCCCGCTCACGAAAAGAGACAAGAGGGGTGCGGCGTGTGCATGTGGGACTATCGGATTGCGAAACGGACAACAGGGAAAATGACCGGATGCAAGAGACAAACATGAAT
The DNA here is from genome assembly GCF_018294505.1 of Triticum aestivum. NCBI lineage: Eukaryota > Viridiplantae > Streptophyta > Magnoliopsida > Poales > Poaceae > Triticum > Triticum aestivum. The sequence continues at coordinate 238,844,304 of NC_057803.1, forward strand.
GCAAATGCGATGCACATGATGACATGATATGAAATGCATGACGTGAACAAAAAGCAAAAGAAAGACAAAAACCCAACCACGAAGGGAATATCATATCGCATCTCCGGAAAAGGCAAGAGTCAGAGTTACAAATATGGAAAGTTACATCCAGGGTGTTACACCGAACCTGGGTAAACAATGTGTTCCCTGTCACCTGTTACCATCAACCTCAGACACAAAGTTCGGGACCCCCTACTCAAGATCCACCAATTTTGACACCGACACCCATTATAAATTACCTTAACAGAAAACTATTTGTTACCGATAATTTCTGTGCTTGTAGAGAATACCTTACTGAAAACTGCTTATCATTTCCTTCTGCTCCTAGTTGGGTTTGACACTCTTACTTATCGAAAGGACTAAGATAGATACCCTATACTTGTGGGTCATCAAGACTCTTTTCTGGCGCCGTTGTCGGGGAGTGAAGCGCCTTTGATAAGTGGAAGTTGGTAAGGAAAGATTTATATAGTGTGCTGAAATTTACTGTCACTTGTTACTATGGAAAGTAATCCTTTGAGGGGCTTGTCCGGGGTATCTTCACCCCGACCAGTAGAGCAAAGAGTTGCTCCTCAACCTACTGAACCTACTGAAAATGTTTACTTTGAAATTCCTTTGGGTATGTGAGGTAGTCCTGCACTAAGGGGTCCTGGGGCGTCCGACCTATTGGACATGGGACAGACTGATGAGCTGTGAAGACTCTATCCATGTCCAGATGGGACTCTCCCTGACGTGGAAGGCAATCTTGGCGTCCGAATATGAAGATTCCTTTTTCTGTAACCGACCTTATATAATCCTAGATCCCTCCGGTGTCTATATAAACCAGAGTGCTAGGTCCGTAGACAGATATCCTCATAATCATAGTCAGACAGGCTAGACTTTTAGGGTTTAGCCATTACGATCTCGTGGTAGATCAACTCTTGTAATAGTCATATTCATCAAGATCAATCAAGTAGGAAGTAGGGTATTATCTCCATACACCCGGGTAAACATTGTGTCCCCTGTCTCCTGTTTCCATCGACCTTAGACGCACAGTTCGGGATCCCCTACCCGAGATCCGCCGGTTTTCACACCAACATTGGTGCTTTCATTGAGAGTTCCACTATGATGTCATCGAAAGGCTTGATGGCTCCTTCAATCATCTACCACAATGCTTCCCAAGGGGAAACCTTCCTCCCTGGACAGATCTTTGTATTGGACAGCTTCGCATTGCGGGCCAACTCGCTTGGCCATCTGGAGCAGATCGAAAGCTACGCCGCTAGCCATCAAGTCAGATTTGGAAGCTTGAACTACGTCGCGGATATCCGAGGAGACTTGATCTTCGACGGATTCGAGACCACAGCAGCCGCTCCCTGCCACCACGATGAACATGACATAAATCTGTCATCGGACCATACCCAGGAGATAGTACATGTAGCTACTTTGGCCCTAGATCCGGAGCAGATCGCGCCATCCGAAGACGGGAAGCTCAATCCCGCCGCGGAAGCCGCAGACTCAGTGGCGTTGGAGTCGCACACAGATAACATCTGCTTCAAGTAACATCTGCGTCACAGGAACCATGGACTCATCTCCGGCTACATGTTCCGAACCTTATGCGTCTGCGCACGTCGAGCTTGATCGTTCATCGCTCATTGAATTCAGCTCCACGGACGTCTTCTGACACTCGCCTTTGGGTGACATGCTAAACTCACTAAAAAATCTATCCCTGGCGGGGGACACTCAGCCGAATTATATCCGGTTCGAACTGGAGGGTGATAATGGAGAATTTCATTTTCCAGCCACCGCCCACTTCATAGCCACTATCGAGGACCTAACCGACATGCTTGATTATGACTCCGAAGAGATCGACGGTATGAATGACGATGCAGGAGAAGAGGAGGCCCAAAACCCGTTGTTCACCGGACGATGGATGACCACCTCCTCATATGACGTATACATGGTGGATGCACCAAAATAAAATAGCGGCAATGACAAAGAGAATCCAGTTGAGGATGAATCTCCTAATACATAACCAAAGCACCGGCGTCAGCGGCGCCACTCTAAATCACGCCGCAGCAAAGACAACAACACCGGCGCGCCGTAGCAAAGACAAGCCTAGTCTCACCCAGGCCGAAAACCGCAGACAGACTCCATCAGAGCTACGTCGCAATGTGGCCCAACATAGAGGCGCCGCACACCCTCTTTGCTTCACAGACGAAGTAATGGAGCAAGAATTCCCAGAAGGGTTTAAACTCGTGGATATCGAATAATATGATGGAACAACTGACCCCGTGGTATGGATCGAGGATTTCCTTCTCCATATCCACATGGCCCACGGAGATGACCTTCATGCCATAAAATACCTCCCACTAAAACTCAAAGGTCCATCTCGGCACTGGTTAAACAGTCTGCCCGAAAACTCTATTGGCAGCTGGGAGGATTTGGAAGACGCCTTCCGCGACAACTTCCAAGGTACATATGTCCAGCCACCAGACGTTGATGACTTAAGCCATATAGTTCAACAGCCCGGAGAGTCAGCCAGGAAGCTCTGGACTAGGTTCTTAGTTAAAAAGAACCAAATCGTCGACTGTTCGGGCACGGAAGCCCTAGCAGCCTTCAAACACATTGTCTAGGACGAGTGGCTCGCCTGCCACACGGGTCAAGGAAAACCAAAATCCATGTTAGCCCTTACCGCTCTAATGACCAGCTTTTCCGCGGGAGAAGACAGCTGGCTCGCTCGTAGAAGCAATAGCGCCAGCGATCCGGGCACTTCCTAAGTCCGAGATGGCAATGGCAAACCACGATGCAGCAAACACAAACGTCGCAATGATAATGAGAGAACGCGCGACACAGCGGTCAACGCCGGATTCAGCGGCCTCAAACCCGGTCAACAAAAAAGTCATTCAAGGCAAATAGAGACGGACCATCCAATTTCGACAAGATATTGGATCGGCCCTGGCAGATTCATGGCAACCCCGATAAACCAGCTAATCACACCAACATAAGTTGTTGGGTCTTCAAGTAGGCCGGCAAGGTCAACGCCGAACACAAGGGGAAGAGGCCACCCGATGATAGCGATGCCGAAGAGACTCACCAACCAAATACCGTGGGTCAGAAGCAATTTCCCGCCGAAGTAAAAACAGTGAACATGGTATACATGACACACACCTCTACATGGGAGCATGAGAAGCACTCCCTCCGGACTGAGGATCATACTACGGTTTATTCAGACAAACTACAATGCGGTCTTATTAAACCGCATCCCTTGTCGGCCATTAAGCTGCTGGTCTCCATTCAGCAGGACCGACCAATTTTGGAGCGGGAATAGCAGTTCGGCTTCCGCCACCCGCCTCATACACCTGCGAAATTTGTACCACGCATACACAACTATGCACTTAAAATACCATGGGCATCGGTGGAAGCACAATACGGACGGGCTTACAAGTACTCTGAAACCTTCTTCTTTTTTTCTCTTCTAACTACTCTTTCTTTTTCATTATCCTTTACCACAGGTGACTGATAGTCCATTTTGCATCATGCTTTTATATCAATATTTATTGCATTAAGGGCTGTTATTACACATTATTTCATAATACTTATGCCTATTCTCTCTTATTTTACAAGGTTTACATAAAGAGGGAGAATGCCGGCAGCTGGGATTCTGGGCTGCAAAAGGAGCAAATATTAGAGACCTATTCTGCACAGCTCCAAAAGTCATGAAACATCACGGAATATGTTTTCACAATATATAAAAAATACTGAGTGCAAGAAGTTCACCAGGGGGGCCACACCCTGCCCACGACGGTGGGGGGCGCGCCGTACCCCCTGCGTGCGCCCCCTACCTCGTGGGCCCCCTGGTGGCCCTCCGATGGCCATCTTCCGCTATATGGAGTATTTTGATGAGGAAAAAATGATAAGCCATCTCCTCGGACGAAACACCGCCGCCATGAGGCGGAACCTTGGCGGAACCAATCTAGGGCTCCAGCGGAGCTGTTCTGCCAGGGAAACTTCCCTCTGGGAGGGGGAAATCATCACCATTGTCATCACCAAGGCTCCTCTCATCGGGAGAGAGCAAGCTCCATCAAAATCTTCACCAGCACCATCTCCTCTCAAAAGCCTAGTTCATCTCTTGTATCCAATTCTTGTCTCCAAGTCCGAGATTGGTACTAGTAGGTTGCTAGTAGTGTTAATTACTCCTTGTAGTTGATGCTAGTTGGTTTATTTGGTGGAATATCATATGTTCAGACCCTATATGCATATTAATACCTCTCTGATTATGAACATGAATATGCTTTGTGAGTAGTTACGTTTGTTCCTGAGGACATGGGAGAAGTCTTGCTATTAGTATTCATGTGAATTTGGTATTCGTTCGATATTTTGATGAGATGTATGTTGTCTCTCCTCTAGTGGTGTTATGTGAACGTCGACTACATAACACTTCACCATTATTTGGGCCTAGAGGTAGGCATTGGGAAGTAATAAGTAGATGATGGGTTGCTAGAGTGACAGAAGCTTAAACCCTAGTTTATGCATTGCTTCCTAAGGGGCTGATTTGGATCTATATGATTCATGCTATGATTAGGTTTACCTTAATACTTTTGTTGTAGTTGCGGATGCTTGCAATAGAGGTTAATCGTAAGTGGGATGCTTGTCCAAGTAAGGACAGTACCCAAGCACCGGTCCACCCACATACCAAATTATCAAAGTACCGAACGCGAATCATATGAACATGATGAAAACTAGCTTGACGATATTCCCATGTGTCCTTGGGAGCGCTTTTATCTATATAAGAGTTTGTCCAGGCTTGTCCTTTGCTACAAAAAGGATTGGGCCACCTTGCTGCACTTTATTTACTTTTGTTACTTGTTGCTCGTTACAAATTATCCTATCACAAAACTATTTGTTACCACTTATTTCAGTACTTGCAGAGAATACCTTGCTGGGAACCGCTTATCATTTCCTTCTGCTCCTCTGTGGGTTGGACACTCTTACTTATCGAAAGGACTACGATAGATCCCCTATACTTTTGGGTCATCAAGACTCTTTCCTGGCGCCATTGCCGGGGAGTGAAGTGCCTTTGGTAGGTGGAATTTGGTATGGAAAATTTATATAGTGTGCTAAAATATACTGTCACTTGTTACTATGGAAAGTAATCCTCTGAGGGGCTTGTTCGGGGTATCTTCACCCCGACCAGTAGAGCAAAGAGTTGCTCCTCAACCTACTGAACCTACTGAAAATTAAAATGTCTCCTTTGAAATTCCTTCAGGCATGATAGAAAAACTACTAGCTAATCCTTTTGTAGGAGATGGAACAAAGCATCCTGATGAGCACCTAATATATGTGGATGAAGTTTCTAGGTTATTTAAGCATGCAGGTGTGCCCGGAGATGTTGTTAATAATAAGGTCTTCCCTTTATCTTTGAAGGAAGATGTATTGACATGGTATAGGCTATCTGATGATACAGGGTCATGGAACTACAAACGATTGAAATTGGAATTTCATCAGAAGTTTTATCCTATGCATCTTGTTCATCGTGATCGCAATTATATATATAATTTTTGGCCTCGCGAAGGAGAAAGTACCGCTCAAGCTTGGGGGAGGCTTAAATCAATGTTATATTCATGCCCCAATCATGAGCTCTCAAGAGAAATAATTATTCAAAATCTATACGCTCGGCTTTCTGATAGCAATCGCACCATGCTTGATACTTCTTGTGCTGGCTCTTTTATGATGAAGACTATTGAATTCAAATGGGATTTATTGGAAAGAATTAAATGCAACTTTGAAGACTGGGACCTCGACTAAGGTAAGGAGTCAAGTATGACACCTAAGTTTGATTGTGTTAAATCTTTTATGGATACCGATGTTTTCCGTAAATTTAGCACTAAATATGGACTTGACTGTGAAATAGTAGCTTCTTTTTGTGAATCTTTTGCTATGTATGTTGATCTCCCCAAGGAGAAGTGGTTTAAATATCATCCTCCCGTAGAAGTAAAAGTAGTTGCACCTATTAAAGTTGAACAAAAGACTATCACTTATAATGATCCTATTGTTCCTACTTCTTATGTTGAGAAACCACCTTTCCCTGTCAGGATAAAGGATCATGCTAAAGCTTCAACTGTGGTTCATAAAAGCAATATTAAAACTTATACACCTCCTGAGCAAATTAAAGTTGAACCTTATATTTCTATTGTTAAAGATCTCTTGTATGATAATATTGATGGGCATATTATTCATTTCCTTGATGAGACTGCTAGAATTGCTAAACCTTGTGCAAAAGATAAAAACAGACTTGTGGTAGGCATGCCTATTATTTCTGTTAAAATAGGAGATCATTGTTATCATGGCTTATGTGATATGGGTGCTAGTGCTAGTGCAATACCTTACAACTTATACAAAGAAATTATGCATGATATTGCACCTGCTGAGATAGAAGATATTGATGTCACAATTAAACATGCCAATAGAGATACTATTTCACCAATTGGAATTGTTAGAGATGTTGAAGTCTTGTGTGGGAAAACTAAATATCCTGCTGATTTTCTTGTTCTTGGTTCCCCACAAGATAACTTTTGTCCCATTATATTTGGTAGAACCTTCTTGAACACTGTTAATGCTAAGATAGATTGCAAAAAGGATGTTGTTACTATCGGTTTAGATGATATGTATCATGAATTTAATTTCTCTAAATTTAGTAGACAACACCGTGAAGAAGAATTACCTAGTAAGGATGAAATTATTGGTCTTGCTTCTATTGCCGTACCTCCTAGTGATCCTTTAGAACAATATTTGCTAGACCATGAAAATGATATGTTTATGAATGAAAGAAGGGAAATAGATGAAGTATTCTTTTAACAGGAACCTATTCTGAAACACAATTTGCTTGTTGTAATCCTAGGGGATCCTCCTCCACCCAAGGGTGATCCTGTGTTTGAGCTTAAACTGTTGCCTGATACTCTTAAATAAGCTTATCTTGATGAGAAAAACATATATCCAGTTATTATTAGTGCTAACCTTTCAGAGCATGAGGAAGAGAGATTATTGAAAACTCTGAAGAAGCACCGTGCTGCTATTGGGTATACTCTTGATGATCTTAAGGGCATTAGTCCCACTCTATGTCAACATAAAATAAATTTGGAAGAAGATGCTAAACCAGTTCATGATCATCAATGATGGCTGAATCCTAAAATGAAAGAAGTGATAAGAAAGGAAATACTAAAGCTCCTTGAGGCAGGTATAATCTATCCCGTTGCTGATAGTCAGTGGGTAAGTCCTGTCCATTATGTCCCTAAGAAGGGAGGTATTACTTTCGTTCCTAATGATAAAGATGAACTGATTCCTCAAAGAATTATTACAAGTTATAGGATGGTAATTGATTTCCACAAATTAAATAAGGCCACTAAAAAGGACAATTACCCCTTACCTTTTATCGATCAAATGCTAGAAAGATTATCCAAACATACGCATTTTTTCTTTCTAGATGGTTATTCTGGTTTCTCTCAAATACCTGTGTCAGCCAAGGATCAATCAAAGACTACTTTTACATGCCCTTTTGGTATTTTTGCTTATAGAGTATGCCTTTTGGTTTATGTAATGCACCTGCTACCTTTCAAAGATCCATGATGGCTATATTCTCCGACTTCTGTGAAAAGATTTGTGAGGTTTTCATGGACGATTTCTCCGTCTATGGATCTTCTTTTGATGATTTCTTGAGCGACCTTGATCGAGTTTTGCAGAGATGTGAAGAAACTAATCTTGTCTTGAATTGGGAAAACTGCCACTTTATGGTTAATGAAGATATTGTCTTGGGGCATAAAGTTTCTGAAAGAGGTATTGAAGTTGATAAGCCCAAGGTTGATGCTATTGAAAAGATGTCATGCCCCAAGGACATAAAAGGTATAAGAAATTTCCTTGGTCACGCCGGATTTTATAGGAGGTTCATTAAGGACTTCTCAAAAATTTCTCGGCCTCTGACTAATTTATTACAAAAAGATATACCATTTGTCTTTGATGATGATTGTGTAGAAGATTTTGAAATACTTAAGAAAGCATTGATCTCTGCACCTATTGTTCAGCCACCTGATTGGAATTTACCCTTTGAAATTATGTGTGATGATAGTGATTATGATGTAGGTGCTGTTCTAGGGCGAAGAGTTGATAAGAAATTAAACGGTATTCAATATGCTAGTAAAACCCTAGACAATGCTCAAAGAAATTATGCTACTACTGAAAAAGAATTCTTAGCAGTTGTATTTCTTGTGATAAGTTCAGACCTTATATTGTTGATTCTAAAGTAAATATTCACACTAATCATGCTGCTATTAAATATCTTATGGAAAAGAAAGATGCTAAACCTAGACTTATTAGATGGGTTCTCTTGCTACAAGAATTGGACTTACATATTGTTGATAGAAAGGGAGCTGAGAACCCCGTTGCAGACAACTTGTCTAGGTTAGAAAATGTGCTTGATGACCCACTACCTATTGATCATAGCTTTCCTGATGAGCAATTAAATGTCATAAATGCTTCTTATACTTCTCCATGGTATGCTGATTATGCTAATTACATTGTTGCTAAGTTTATACCACCTAGTTTCACATATCAGCAAAAGAAAAAGTTCTTCTATGATTTGAGGCATTACTTTTGGGATGACCCACATCTTTATAAAGAAGGAGTAGATGGTGTTATTAGGCATTGTGTACCTGAGCATGAACAGGAACAGATCCTACGCAAGTGTCACTCCGAAGCATATGGAGGACACCATGCTGGAGATAGGACTGCACATAAGGTATTGCAATCTGATTTTTATTGGCCTACTCTCTTCAAGGATGCCCGTAAGTTTGTCTTATCTTGTGATGAATGTCAAAGAATTGGTAATATTAGTAGACGTCAAGAAATGCCTATGAACTATTCACTTGTTATTGAACCATTTGATGTTTGGGGCTTTGACTATATGGGACCTTTTCCTGCCTCTAATGGATATACACATATTTTAGTTGCTGTTGATTACGTTACTAAGTGGGTAGAAGCTATTCCAACTAGTAGTGTTGATCAAAACACTTCTATTAAAATGCTTAAAGAAGTTATTTTTCCAAGATTTGGAGTCCCTAGATATTTAATGACTGATGGTGGTTCACATTTTATTCATGGTGCTTTCCGTAAAATGCTTGCTAAGTATGATGTTAATCATAGAATTGCATCCCCTTATCACCCTCAGTCTAGTGGTCAAGTAGAATTGAGTAATAGAGAGCTCAAATTAACTTTGCAAAAGACTGTCAATAGGTCTCGAAAGAATTGGTCCAAGAAACTTGATGATGCATTATGGGCCTATATAACTGCATATAAATATCCTATGGGTATGTCTCCGTATAAAATGGTTTATGGAAAAGCATGCCACTTACGTCTCAAACTAGAACACAAGGCATATTGGGCTATTAAAGAGCTCAATTATGATTTTAAACTTGCCGGTGAGAAGAGGTTATTTGATATTAGCTCACTCGATGAATGGAGAACCCAAGCCTACGAAAATGGCAAGTTGTTTAAAGAAAAAGTTAGAAGATGGCATGATAAAAGGATACAAAAGCGCGAGTTTAATGTAGGTGATTATGTATTGCTATACAACTCTCATTTAAGATTTTTTGCAGGAAAACTTCTCTCTAAGTGGGAAGGTCCTTACGTTATCAAGGAGGTCTATCATTCCGGTGCCATAAAAATCAACAACTTCGAAGGCACAAATCCGAAGGTGGTGAACGGTCAAAAAATCAAACATTATATCTCAGGTTATCCCATAAATGTTGAAACCAATGTTATTGGAACCGTAATCCTGGAGGAATACATAAGGGACACTTTCTGGAATGTTTCAGACTCCGAAAAGGAATAAGTATGTGGTACGGTAAGTAAACCGACTCCAAAACAGTATTAACGCAATATTTCTCCGTTTTGGAATATTTAGAAAAATAGAAAAATAAGAAGCAGTCCGAGAAGGACACGAGGCCTCCACGAGGGTGGAGGGCGCGCCCTACCCTACTGGGCGCACCCCCTACCTCATGGGCACCTCGTGCGCTCCCCGGACTCCATTTTCGTACACGACACATATTTTGGTCGATAAAAATTCATTATATAACCTCCCGAAGGTTTTGACCACCGTATCACGCAAAAATCTCTTGTTCTTGTTTCAAGCTGTTTTCTGCCAGGGTTGTCAAAGCTAGGCATCATGTCGTCTCCCTCCTCCTCCAACAATGAGGCCAACAATGCTTGGCTAATGAAGATAGAGCTGAAGAGAGAAGAACCAATGGAGACCAACAATGATGAAGGGATCAAGAAGGCCACAGAGGACTAAGCTCCGGCAACAAAAGACATCCTTCAACTTGATCACAATCTTCTTACCCCAACTGAGATCGAAGCTTTCAAGATGATCGAGTTAGCTCGTATACAAAATAAGTATCTCACACGTGCAAATATTTTGTTGAAGGAGCATATCATCGCACTCAAAGGCTTTATCCGCAAGTTAGAAGACCTCCTACGCTCGATGTGCGACTATCCATCATCAACAACACCACCTTCTTCACCAACAAAGGAGACATAATCACATGGGTATGGGCACTCCCCTTGGCAACTGCCAAGCTTGGGGGAGTGCCCCGGTATCGTATCACCATCACTTTTATCTTTACCATTTTTCTTAGTTCGATCATTTTGATAATATCTTGATCTAGTAGAATAATGTTTTAGTATCATCTAGTTGTGAGTTTTGCTTTATGAACCTTCTATGTAATCGAGTCCGTGAGCTATATACAATAAAGATTAGTGTTGAGTCAAGGGCTTGGTTATTTTGCCATGATCCTAAGTGAATAAAAGAAAAGAGAAAGAATAAAAAAGGAAACAAAGAGATCATATGGATCTTATGGAGAGTAATGAGCTCACATAGAAAAAGTATGATGAATAAAAGTTGTTGAGAGTTGACAAACATAGTTGTGGTCATTGTTGCAATTAATAGGAAGTAATAAAGAAAGAGAGGTCTTCACATATAAATATACTATCTTGGACATCTTTTATGATTGTGAGCACTCATTAAAATATGACATGCTAAAGAGTTGACGTTGGACAAGGAAGACAACATAATGGGTTATGTTTTCTTACATCTGAGATAAATTATATTGTCATGGATCATCCAACATGGTTGAGCTTGCCTTGCCCCCTCATGCTAGCCAAATTCATCGCACCAAGTAGAGATACTATGTGTGCTTCCAAATACCCTTAAACCAGTTTTGCCATGAGAGTCCACCATACCTACCTATGGATTGAGTAAGATCCTCCAAGTAAGTTGTCATCGGTGCAAGCAATAAAAATTGCTCTCTAAATAAGTATGCCTTATTAGTGTGGGAGAAAATAAGCTTTATACGATCGTGTGATATGGAAGAAATAAAAGCGACATACTGCATAATAAAGGTCCATATCACAAGTGGCAATATAAAGTGACGTTCTTTCGCATTAAGATTTTGTGCATCCAACCATAAAAGTGCATGACAACCTCTGCTTCCCTCTGTGAAGGGCCTATCTTTTTGTTTTATCTCCTACCTTGCATAAGAGTCATGGTGATCTTCACCCTTCCTTTTTACATTTTATCCTTTGGCAAGCACAGTATGTTGGAAAGATCCTGGTATATATGGCAATTGGATGTGAGTTTTCATGAACTATTATTGTTGACATTACCCTTGAGATAAAATGGTGGGAGGCAAAACTATATGCCCCTATCTTTCTCCGTGTCCGATTAAAACTCCATACCCATACGTATTGTGTGAGTGTCAGCAATTGTGAAAGACTATATGATAGTTGAGTATGTTAACTTTCTGAAAAGCTCTTATATATTGACTCTTTCCTATGTTATGATAAATTGCAATTGCTCCAATGACTGAGATTATAGTTTGTTAGTTCTCAATGAACTTTACGATTCATACTCGAAATTGTGATTGAATTATTACTCTAGCATAAGAAATCATATGACCAGAATTATGTAAGTTGCTGTTCTAAGAATGATCATGATGCCCTCATGTCTGTATTTTACTTTTATCGACACCTCTATCTCCAAACATGTGGACATATTTTTCGATTTTGGCTTTCGCTTGAGGACAAGCGAGTTCTAAGCTTGGGGGAGTTGATACATCCATTTTGCATCATGCTTTTATATCGATATTTATTGCATTATGGGCTGTTATTACACATTATGTCACAATACTTATGCCTATTCTCTCTTATTTTACAAGGTTTACATAACGAGGGAGAATGCCGGCAGCTGGAATTCTGGGCTGGAAAAGGAGCAAATATTAGAGACCTATTCTGCACAGCTCCAAAAGTCCTGAAACTTCACGGAAGACGTTTTTAGAATATATAAAAAATAGTAAGTGCAAGAAGTTCACCAGGGGGCCACGCCCTGCCCATGAGGGTCGGGGGCGCGCCCTACCCCCTGGGCGCGGCCCCCTACCTCGTGGGCCCCCTAGTGGCCCTCCGATGGCCATCTTCTGCTATATGGAGTCTTTCGATGAGGAAAAAATGATAAGCCATCTCCTCGAACGAAACTCCGCCGCCACGAGGCGGAACCTTGGCGGAAACAATCTAGGGCTCCGGCGGAGCTATTCTGCCGGGGAAACTTCCCTCCGGGAGGGGGAAATGATCACCATCGTCATCACCAACGCTCCTCTCATCGGGAGAGAGCAATCTCCATCAACATCTTCACCAGCACCATCTCCTCTCAAAACCCTAGTTCATCTCTTGTATCCAATTCTTGTCTCCAAGTCCGGGATTGGTACTAGTAGGTTGCTAGTAGTGTTAATTACTCCTTGTAGTTGATGCTAGTTGGTTTATTTGGTGGAAGATCATATGTTCAGATCCTATATGCATATTAATACCCCTCTGATTATGAACATGAATATGCGTTGCGAGTAGTTACGTTTGTTCCTGAGGACATGGGAGAAGTCTTGCTATTAGTAGTCATGTGAAGTTGGTATTCGTTCGATATTTTGATGAGATGTATGTTGTCTCTCCTCTAGTGGTGTTATGTGAACGTCGACTACATAACACTTCACCATTATTTGGGCCTAGATGAAGGCATTGGGAAGTAATAAGTAGATGATGGGTTGCTAGAGTGACACAAGCTTAAACCCTAGTTTATGCGTTGCTTCGTAAGGGGCTAATTGGATCCGTATGTTTCATGCTATGGTTAGGTTTACCTTACTACTTTTGTTGTAGTTGCGTATGCTTGCAATAGAGGTTAATTATAAGTGGGATGCTTGTCTACGTAAGGACAGTACCCAAGCACCGGTTCACCCACATACCAAATTATCAAAGTACCAAACGCGAATCATATGAACGTGATGAAAACTAGCTTGACGATATTCCCATGTGTCCTCGGGAGTGCTTTTCTCTATATAAGAGTTTCTCATGGCTTGTCCTTTGCTACAAAAAGGATTGGGACGCCTTGCTGCACTTTATTTACTTTTGTTACTTGTTGCTCGTTACAAATTATCCTATCACAAAACTATCTGTTACCACTTATTTCAGTACGTGCAGAGAATACCTTGCTGGAAACCGCTTATCATTTCCTTCTGCTCCTCGTTGGGTTCGGCACTCTTACTTATCTAAAGGACTACGATAGATCCCCTATACTTGTGGGTCATCAGTGACTCACAGGCTGGTCATCTCACCGACTCTATCGGAGCTCAGGTTTGCATATTCACACAAAGGCTACTCCTTTTAAGGAGCCCCTTCATCGAGGAAAGGCGGTGCAGACGTGCGACAGGAGGTACAAAACAAATTTTTGTAGACCACACTCTCTATTTTGCGAGCCTGTAAAGTGACTTCTTCCTCAGCCGTCGACCCCTGGCATGTCAAATAGCCGGGGTTGTGGCGTTATTATATACAAAACTACGATTGGCATATCACTCAGGTTCTAGTGAACATAACCGGTATCCAGTATTCACCTTCCTCTACAGAACTGAATTTTGCTCCTCTGATTATTTCACACACGCACCCCGACATAACTTGCCAGGGGCACGGGATGGGAACAAAAAGAGTTGCCAACTAGTACGAACAGCTTTATAGCATAATTCGGCATCGCGAGTTTGGCCTTATATTCATCAGCTCCGAATCATGTATTGGGTCAATAGTTGGGTTGCCCGGCTCCTGTGCTTACTACCTTACGTTCCGCTCTATCGGCTAGGGTAGCAAAGGGAGAACTACTGCGATTGTGTTTCCAGTTCATCCGGTCAAACACCTCAATAGATATAGCCGAAAACTGAGTGTCATGATGCAGCGAGAGCTGGTCAACCACTCGATGACTTATCGGAATCTTTCACGATTCCCTCTGTATTACACGAAGGACCTTTCTTCAGGTCATACATGTAACGCACCATATGGGGGTAACTGCGTACATACCAGGGTCTATATCGTAGATCCACCATAAAACTCCTATCGCTAAGTGAAAGTGTTAATGCCTATTGTCCGATTGCCTAGTTCGCCGCATTGACCCCTCCTTCATGGACCAAGACGTTGGGTTAAGAGTGATCAAGTGCTTTTCCGAACACCGCCGTATTTTCTACGAGGGGCTGAAGCCGACGACTAGAAAACTTTCAGATTATACAAAAACGGCCGCACAATATTGTCTTTTGCAATTTCAACACATTTCATTCAACTATCATGCATTTCGAGCACTTGCCCTCTATCAAGCAAGCACCCTCTAAGACATCCTCGAAATAATGCTCTGGTGCGTGATGGTCCTTGCCCTTGGGTGGACTCTTCGCCGCAACGTCGGTGGCCTTCATCTTCGCCCAGTATGTCTTGACGCGGGCAAAGAACATCCGTGCACCTTCAATGCACGTTGAATGCTTAATGGTGTCGATACGCGGCACCACATCAACAAGTCGCTGCACCAAACCGAAAGAACTATTCGGAATTGGCTCAGTAGGCCACAGCCAGACTATGGCGTCCTTCATGGCAGAACCGGATATCCTGTGCAGCTCGGCCCACTGGGCCATTTGTTCGTTCAGTAACAGCGGACGCTTTGGCACACCAAATTGTGACAAAAAAAGTTTCTCCGTTGCACACCCTTCCTGCACTTGGTACAATTGCGCCGCATTGGAGGCGCTCTTCGGCAGGTCCAACAATGCGTCTGGAGAGCTCCACATTTGATTAAGCGCGGAATACTTCGGATCACCGAATTTAGTCTGTAATAAGAAAGGCTTACCAGCCACTATCTCCCCAGCTTGCCGGATCTCTTCCCAAGCCGCTCTAGACTCAGACCATGCTTCTCTCACCACTTGTAAGGCCTTGTCAAGATCATCCGCTTTGGCTTTGTTATCCATCTCGAGGAATTTGCACTGGACAGTGGTTTTCTGTAGCTCGCGTGCCATGATAGAAATTCTCTCCTCACACTGGCGCCGAGCAGACTGTTCGGTTTTCAACTGGTCAACTGCCTTATTGGCAGCGAAATTACTCATCAAGGCTTGTTCCTTGGCAAGGGCAAGTTCAGCCTAAAGGACCTCCACTGCGGCAACACCATCTGCAATTATGTGTGTCTCAGTATACAATTCTAGCTCCGTGCTCATGTTATCATACATACATATACTGACTGCCCGAGAAACATACCTTACGCCTCGTCAAGCCGCCTATTGATAAGTGAGATGTCGTCATCCACCTCATCAATCTTTCGGTGCAGATCTACAACCTCTGTGGTTCGGGCAGTAGCCAGGGAGGTAACAGCCTGTGTTCCAATTAGTCAGATTATTTCCTGGGCATATCTTTTTTGATCCTCTGATTGCCTCCCTTGGGAAGCCAATTAGAGTCTCAGGGGCTACTATCTATACACAGGAGCATTCTGTGAATAAAACACAATCGAAAACATTATAGTACAAACCTCGAAGCCTCTTAGCAGGTATCGGTATCAAAACTGGCGGATCTCGGGTAGGGGTCCTGAACTGTGCGTCTAAGGTCAATGGTAACAGGAGACAGGGAACACGATGTTTACCCAGGTTCGGGCCCTCTCTATGGAGGTAATACCCTACATACTACTTGATTTATATTTATGAATACGAGTATTAGAAGAGTTGACCTACCTCGAGATCGTAGTGCCTAACCCTAGAGGTTTAGCTTGTATGGCTATGGTAATGAGTCTCTCCCCTCCGGACTAAGTCCTCCGGTTTATATAGACACCAGGAGGACCTAGGTTTACACAAGGTCGGTTACAAAGAAAGGAATCTACATATTTGGTCACCAAGCTTGCCTACCACGCCAAGGAGAGTCGCATCTGGACACGGGTGCAGTCCTCGGTCTTCGTGTCTTCACAACCCATCAGTCCGGCCCATGGCTAACAGGCTGGACGCTCGAGGACCCCTTAGTCCAGGACTCCCTCAATAGCCCCCGAACCAGTCTTCAATGACGAGGTGTTCGACACATAGATTATCTTCGGCGTTGCAAGGCGGGTTCCTCCACCGATGACTTCCGAGTAGTGTGTTCGGCGTTCCATTTAATGTTGTACTCCTCGACTTCTGTGCATCAACAACTTCAGTTTCCACGCATCGAGTGAATGCGAGAGGTCAGGGTACTTTTGCATATACCACCCTGACCGTACCACAAAGGTGCCTATTTAAAGAGAATATATCTCAGATCCATTCCACACCCCGCGAAAAATCCTCAGAGCTTGCTAAGAAAAACCACCCCAACATGGCGAGCGCTCCCGGCTCTTCCTCTCGTCCCCACGGCTCCAAGAAGGGTGATTGGGAGAGATGTCCTGTATCCCACAGTCAGCTGGCGAAGCTGCAAACACAGGGCTTTCTTCCCCCCCGGACCTGGTTCCCGTACGAGCAGGGATGACGTACTTCAAGGGCATGGCTCAAACGGAGAACTTCCCCAATCCATCCAGGGGAGAGCGAGTATGCTTCGTCCCCTTCTTGTTAAGAGGTGTCGGATTTCCGATCCATCCCTTCCTCCGAGGTCTGCTGGAGTATTACGGCCTCCAACTACACAGTCTCACTCCCGCCTCTATCCTTCATATTGCGGGTTATGTCGCTTTATGCGAGCTATTCCTGGGCTGCGAGGCCCATTTCGATTTATGGAGAAGACTGTTCTGCCTCGTCCCTCGTAATCAAGGTGGGTCAATTTTTGAAGTGGGAGGCGCCGAAGTGTGGCGCATCACCGGGACCGGATACTTGTCCGGCACGCCGAAGAAAGCTTCCAAAGAGTGGCCTTCCGAATGGTTATACATCGACGACGTCGCTCTACCCGACCCCGTCTGTATGGGCCTCCCCGAGTTTTCAAGTGCTCCGCTGAAGAAATGCCATTGCTAGCGTCCTCGGAGCCTCGAGAAGAGGATAGTGCAGAGATCAGCCTGCTACTGTGCAAGATTAAGACGCTTGCCTAGTCCGGATTGTCAATAGGTGAGGTAATGGCGACCTCTATAGCATGAGGGGTCCAGCCACTCCAATACAGAGGGCTGCCCATGGGGCATTATAATAGGGAGGATGACGCCTCACGCTATGGTTGGAAGGGCCCGAAGACCTCCCCCCCCCCCGCCCTAGCCAAAATACTGGCCAAGCTGTATAAAGGGGAGAAAGAGGAGTTCACCCGTCTCCAACATCGAGACGGATTTTCCATGTATAATGCTCCCAGTTGGGTAAGCTTCAGCTCCACTATTTTACTCCTGTCCCTGAATCATTCTTGATAGGCAGTATCTTATCTGTTTATAACAGGAATGGCGAAAGTCTGTCAAGGGGATCCATGACCCTGCCCCTTAGCCAGAGAATCGCAACCAAGATCTTGACCCCGGATATGAGGAAGATCCAGACATATTTGTGGAGCTCGAGGATGGAATATTATATCAGATGAGCTATGACGGTACATATGTACCCATCATTGCCGATTACCCCGGCCTCCTTCCTGCTTCACATGTAAGTAATCCGGAGATACCTTGTCCAAGAGAGTTTTCTCATTCCTCCTTACCCACTGCACTGTCCTGTGCTCAAAAGGGGAGGCGCTCGGCGCACCATGCTGCCCCGGGGGCATCTCCGAAGAGAGCGTCCCCCATACTAGGCAAGCCTTCAAAGAGGAAGGCAAATGAAGATATGGCCGAGCCTTCATCAAAGAGGTATGAATTTGCAAATATGCACCTTGGCAATCACATCCAACTGTGACCTTTTTGTTTATCCTGTATCAGGAAAAAGGTGTGCCGGACTATATCCGGGGGTCCGGCCGGCCATACTTCCTGCAGCCAGGATCCAGATCCTATCGTGAAGACGGGGGCTGATGCGGGGCTGATGTCGGACTATCCTCCAGCCGAGGATTCGAATAACGTATCCGTCACCAACCCGGAAGTGGAGAGCACCATGAATCATTGGCGCTGCAGGGCCGTTTTACAAGACCCTGGCTTTTCAGAAGAGGCATTTAAAGCCTTCAGCTTGGCTGATGCATATATCCGAGCTGCTCGAGATGGGCTTAACAGAGCCACAAAGCAGCATTTAAAAGATGTGCAGGTAAGTTTACTTTGTCTGACTATGATAACCATATGCCAGTAGCCCCCGAGACTTAAAGTAGTCGAGACAACTGATTTGAGGATCACTACATGACCATGTTCTGTCGGAGAAGAACGTCGTGCTAGCCCAAGAGCTAGAAAAGTGCCAGACGTAGTTGAACACAGTGACCGCCGAACTAGAAAAATCCAAAGCGGTGTCTTCCGGTTATATTTCCCTCCATCGAGAAACAGTTATTGCATAGCGACCATGTTAACACTATGGCTTTATCTCATAATAGGATCATCAGATCAATTGGAGGAAAAAGAGTTGAAAAGACTGCATGCTGCAGGCGAGCGGGTTTTGACCCGTGTCAGACAGGAGAAAAACAAACTCCAAGATGCAAACACCCAGCTGGGCGAAGAGCTAAAGGATGTGTGGGCCCAGCTAGCCAACTCAGTGAAGGAGAACAAAAAAATGCGAGGCGGTATATTCAGTATGTGGCTGTATTTACCTTATAACAGTTTGGAAGTAAAAGTAGCTGATATAGCTGTGATTGCAGGTATATTGACGGGCCGTCCCAAAGAGGAGGTGTCCGGATCATCAAGTGATCTTCTGCAAGGGCTGTCGCAGTTGCACGAGCAAGCTCGGCTGGCAATGCGGAGTGTAGCCAAGGCCTTATGGCCATCCGACTCCCCTCCAGGGAGTATGGAGAATCTTGTAGAGCTGTTCAAGGGAGCGCGGCGGCGTATCCGACTATGGAAGATATCGGCCTGCCGAGAGGGTGTGCGAGAGGCCTGTGCCATTGTAAAAACACGATATACCAAGCTGGATCCGAATCACATGGCCCGGGTCAGACCACTAGGGTCAAATGGGAAAGAAATTCCCATTAGTTTAGTATATGGACAAGTAGAGGTGGCTGCTACATACTCCCAACAATATTGGAAATTAGACCGCCTATTGGACGGTATAGAGGAGGAAGTTTTTGAGTCCTAAGTGACTATGTACTTTCCTTCTAGCTGGATAATAAAAACAATTGTCAAGGCCTACCTTTTCGCTTCGACCTCTGGACCCGAAGGTGCGGAGTGTTTTCGAATACCCTAGCGGTAGAATATATCGGGGTATGCATGGGAACCAGGCGTAGGGGTCATAGTTGCTTGAACAGACAATGTGTATTCGGCTAGTTATGTTATATTACATTATTTAAGAAACATCTTCCAGAGAGAATAGTTCCGTTAAGGGTTTGTTTCCCTGGGTGTGCATGCGTTTAATGTGCATGTCCGAACTTTGATTGAAAAAACGTAGGGAAGTAACTTCTGGGGTTTCACAATGGAGTGAATGAGGAAACATCTTTAATTCGCCGACCGAATATTCCCTAAAGAATGCTAGCTTTCAGCTTCACCCAGTCTGAAGTACACATCCGGATGACCCGGCAGTAACAATCGCAGAGGTGCTCCCTTTATGCCCTAGCCAAACTAACGGGAACGTAGGGCATAAGCACATGAGCCAGGCAACCCAGCTTGGCCAAAAATTAAGTCATATCGATGCATATAATGGCAAAGAAAAGGTACATATGAAAAAAATGCATATGTGGTGAGCTTGATGCTCAAAGGATAATAGCAAGCTTCTGTACGAGAAGCCCCCAGGTATAATGAACGTACATATGTGGAGATGTATGCATCAGGGGAGGATGGTCTAGCTGTACTAAAGCCGTAGGGCTAAAGAAAAAACAAAAAAGATAAAAAGAAAAGAGAGAGGGAAAAATAATGTTAATAACAGGAGGAAGGAGACAAACGCAGAGTTCGGCACTAGGCATATAATCATTGGAGTCTGGCCGCGTTAAGCAATAACCATAGTGTCATACTGCATTAAGATTGTCATACTCTATCATCTTGGATCATATCACTGGTACAACATACATATAGCATACTTGGGATAGAAGTTGTTGCATTTTGCTTAGTAGGTTGTGCACAAGTCTCGTATCTGCCTGTTGCGCAATTGAGCTAGCGTCTCTCTAGCGTTCTGCAACAAGAGCTTTTTTGTGGATTCCACATTTTGGCTCAATACTTGGTTGCACGACCCCATTTATCTTTTCATGTGTGTGTTTCCGTGTAACACTTTTTGCTATTTGTCTACTTGTTACATTTGCAAATTTGCCAATCTTTTCAACATTATTGAGTCTAACTAACAGTTACATAAATTTTGTGCCACCATCCTAACCGAGCTCCACATATGCTTTCTTTGTGTAGGTGTGTGAGATTGATGAGGTATGGTACCAATTGTGCTATTTCCTTGTTACATCATTGAGTGATCTTTGATCCATTCTCAACATCGGTCAAGGTACATTTGGTATTGTTCTTCCTTTCTCCCACTCACACATTTACTTGACATGATGAATAAGCCAACTACTTCTACCAACCCACTCTTCATCGAGCAAGATGAGGACCCGAACATTGCATCAAGAACCACCTCTTCGGCGCATAAAGAGCATTGCATCAAGAACAACAAGCATTGAGCCACCGTATCGACAACCTCGCCGCCGACTTGCGTCTCTCCGAGCAACATACAAAAGACTACTTCAACAACAAGCTCGACGAACAAAAGCAGGAGAACAACGCAAGAATGGACGAGATTCGTGCTTGTTGGTCAATTGCTCTTCTACCACTTCGTCCTACTCAAGGCGGAGCCACTCAGGTCGTCATTCCGACTCCATCTCTGGCTCAAGTACACCAACATCGAACACTCTTCGACGAGCTGTGCGCCAAGACCATTAAGAAAAGAGCAATGCTCTACACGACACCGATCATCAAGAACAACTCCTAGCGCTAGAAAATCGACATCGTCAAAATCAAGCTACCTTTGCGCAAGCACAAGAACGACAACGCCTATGTCAACAAGAGGAAGAGCGAGCGCACTAACACTGAGATGAACAAGATGCCAAGGAAGAACATCAACAACAACAACGGCGAGAAGGTCAAGAACTTGAGGCGCAATGTGCACTCCAAGACACAAGACGCAACATCGCCACACACAATCAACATAAGTGTGAGAAAGAAGAAGCACTATGCGACGATGTTCAAGAGATGATCTATCAAGAATGATTACACCGAGTAGTTCCTCAAGCTCCTCCACAAGCTAGACAAGCTCCTCCACCAACTCGACAAGAACCACAAGCTCACCTAGAGCAACAAGACAATGGGAATCCTCCATGCCAAGAGCAACATGAGGTTGACAACCCTCCACATCAAGGGAGACATCATCCTCGACCCCAACACAATGAAGAGCAACATTACAGAAAACTCAAGTTCACCATGCCCAGGTTTTCGAGAAGCAATAATCTCGAAGAGTATCTTTCATGGGCATTGAAGGTTGACAAGATCTTTCGTTTGCACAACTATGAGGAAGAGAAGAAGATTGCCATGGCATCCGTTGAGTTCCAAGACTATGTCCTCATTTGGTGGGAACAAGTCATTGAGCGTCGAGAAGCAAGAGGGGAACCACCAATCACAACATGGGATCAAATGAATGATGTTATGAGAGAATGATTTGTGCCAACATACTATAACCGTGACCGCTTCAAGTGACTACAACTCCTCAAGTAAGGAACAAAGAGCATTGAAGAATACTACAAGGAAATGGAGATTGCCATGATGCGAGCTAATGTCATGGAAGAAGATAGCCGACTTCCAACCTTACTCCAGCCTCATCGAACTAGTGCATCAAGCCACCAAGGCGGAACGACAAGTGCAAGATGACTTCAAGAATGCCAAGTTCTCTTCCAAGACATACGGCTCCAACAACCAAGCTTCAGCGACTCAACCAATTTCTACCTGAACCAAACCTTCACCAAGCAACGGCGATAAGTTCAATTACAGAAAAAATCGACAACCTCAAGTCGTCCTCCGACTACAAGCAACTTCAAGCTAAGAGCTTCATCATCTACAACTCCACCAGATGAGACCATCAAGACAAGTTCCATCAAGTGCTTCACATGCGGCGGATGAGGCGACAAGTCCTTCAATTGAACCCATAAGCACACCATGATCCACAACAATGACTGTCGGCGTTCTGGGAACGGGGGTCCCCAGACTTGCCTGCCTGCGGCCTGCGGTGTGGCTCAAAGGGGCCCCAGCGCGGCCCATCTTCACCAACACAAACCCAAGACCCTCGCTAGGGGCCAAGCCTCGCGGGGCGGATGACGCGGAGCTTCCTCAGGCGCAGCCTCATCAGGCTGGCTCAAAAGGAGGCGGAGAGATCAAGGCAGGGTACCTCACGAGGTGTCCGTGATGCAAGCCATGACGACCGGGGGCGCCAGGTGGGTGCCAGCCCGCGCAGTGTCCTCCCTTCCTCTTTGGTGCAAAGGGGGCAAGCGCAGCCGCGGAATACCGAGGCATCAGGCAAAGGTTGCCATTTTGGTGCAACGAGACCAAGACCAGGAGGACTACGAGAAGGAGGTCACCGTGGAGCCCAAGACGGCGTCATCACCAGAGCTTTTCGCAGGCGAAGACTACTTTTGTCAGGATAGTTGATACTGGCTGTCCCCCTTCAAATTAGCCCGCCATTGTTGGCTCCCTTCCCGCTCGATATTTGGGAAGAGGACCAGGGCCTCTATAAATAGGACCAGCCACCCACAGAGCAAGGGGGCAGGCAGAGAGAGAGACGGGGCTGAGAAGAGAGCCGAGCCGGAGGGTTGGAAGGATAGAGAAGATCAGAAAGAGAGAGAGAGAGAGAGAGAGAGAGAGAGAGAGAGAGAGAGAGAGAGAGAGAAAGAGAGAGAGAGAAAGGTGACTGAGCTCCTCCCAGCAGTTCATCGCCCCAGCTAAGAACAGACCTTCGCGAGGCTGTTCTTCCTTGTATTGTTCATCATCATCAGCCCAAGAGGCAATCCACCACACCACACACTGGAGTAGGGTATTACACCACAACGGTGGCCCGAACCAGTATAAACCCTGTGTCTCTTGTGTAGTTCTTTCCTTTGTTTAGATCTTTGCAATGCAGAGGGGTGCAGGTAGGTAGGAGGCGAAATCTCCGTGCGCACCCCAGTGTTCGAACCTCAAGGGTCTGCCGGAACCCGAAATCCGACATTTGGCGCGCCAGGTAGGGGTGCGCCGGAATCCACCTTCTACCGCTTCGCGCCCCGTCGCGTCGTCATCACCATGTCCGGCGACCAGGCGGGCAACCCAGATCCGTGGGCGGCGTGGCCCGCCCGCGCAGAGCCGCTTGCCTCGGGCGACCCCGTGCCCCAGGCAGCTCTCGGCCCGCAGAGCGCTGCGGGCCGCAGGCGACGCAGACATGCTCCGGCAGCTCTCACACCGCGGCAGGCGCGGTCGGCAGCAAGGGCCTCCAATCATGCTTCGACCACGACACTGTACACCCGCAGGGAGCAGGCGAACTCGAGGGCCGCGCTGTTAGTGGCCCGAGAGCTGCTGCAGTGCAGGCTGCTAGAGGGCGGCCACGACGTGCTGCTGGAGCTAGTGGCAGAGCTCCTGGGCTTCGCCGCCTCGGGGGCTCACCCCTTCTCCACCCAGCTCCCATCTCAGGCCCAGGGCGGCCCGCGCAGGGGCTCTGCGCACGCCCGCGGGCTCCAAGGCTACTCCAACGCCAGCGAAGCTGTCAGCGCCGGACCGGTGGTGGCGCTGCCCCCGCTCCCGGTCCGCGAAGAAGAGGGACTCGACACGACCCGCGACCCCAGTGGACAGCCGCGCTGCCACCCCACGGTGGGCGCGTCAGGCAGGACCGCGTGGCATGCGGGGCATTACGGCGTGGCATTCGGGATGACGGCGCCGGAGGAATACGTGCCCCTCATGATGGACCGAGGACACCCACACGAGAGCGAACAAGGCTCGCTCCTCAGCCCAAGCTGGGGGACGAGGCGCCAGAAGCTGAGCCTTTCCGGGAGCCCCGGGACGGTCCCACTGGCCACGACGGCGCCAACGATTATCGGGTACCGCTAATTTTTCAGGAGCAGGCATACGCTAACCATGGATCGCAGGAGGTGCAGGTCGCCACAGCGAGCAGCTGCCCCGCTCCCACAGTCTCCTGCCCCTCGGGAGGAGGGCGCAGGGGGCTACAGGAGAGGGGCCGGGATCCGACATCACCACCGTGGCGTTCGGAGCAAGGTGCTCTCAGGAGGTAGGCCCTCCGCTGGGGAGGTGCCTCAGGGCCTGCCCCTGGTGGAGGACCCGTGGTCGTCGGGGGAACCGCTCGCGACCACTCTACCCCATCGGCGGCGTCCTGGTTTCCGGTCGTCGTCGATGGCCCTAGAGTGTGGCGCAAGGCGGGGCCCTCATCTGGCGATATGAAGCAAGGCCAGTACCTGTGAAGAAGGCCCAGTGCCTGTGAAGCTCGCCGCCCCGTGACACTCTCACGTAATAATGAGTGGGGCTGTACACGCCCCGGAGTCTCAGGGGTGCCGGCCTCAAGCCCTGGGGCTCCCTCCCACGCTCAGTGGCGGCACTTAGCTCCGCGCTGGTGAGAAGACGTCCAAGACTAGACTAGGTGCCGGACGCGGCATTTTGTTTTCTTTCGTCGCTTTTCCCTTTGGTTGTCGCTTTCCCCCGCTGGATTCAAGTTGGATTCGAATTTGAGATTTGCGTGTGTTCGGGGAAGGGGTGCTTAGTCTCGTTCGAGCAATTTCTCGCGTTTTGGTTACCGCATCGCCTCAGCTTCCTCCCCTCGCGAGCCCCTCGCGAGCCGGGTCAGGCCTAGCTTGCGCGCAGCCCAGACTGCCGCCGACGTGACCTCTCAGGAGGATGTTTTACTGCAGATCCTACGAACCCAATCAGGGAACACTCGAAACACCACAACCCCCCGCGGGCTGCCTCAGGGCCAGCACGGGACAAAGGTAAACTAGCCGACCAGCGCGTCGCTTGGGCCAACCACTTGGCGCGGGCGCATGGGCAATGTAGCGTCTACTAATACGATGAACACAAGTTTTACATAAGGGGCTCCCCCTCCAAAATGCTCTCACTGCAATCAGGCCAAAACCTGAGTTCTATTCATGCAGGGTAAGGAAGTAGGAGCGATGCACAATCAGTCGGATGAATCCCCCAATGCGTTCTCAAGAGCACCACCCGAGCCGTTGCTGGCGTCGCTGAACTCGCCATCGCTGTCCGCGTCGCCGCCAGCGGCGTCAGGGCCGTTCACCATGCCGCCCTCGTCGGCCGCCACGATCGTGTCGTCGTTGTCTGAAGCGAAGGCCCTGATAAGAGCGTCCACATTGTCCTCCACCCAGTGCGCCAGGTCGCCTCGGACGGCCTGGGGGACTGGGGCGATGGCGGCGTCAAAATCAAAGTGGGGATCCATGTTCTGGAGGTGGCTGAAGACGCGAGAAAAGGCGCGCCCAAGCAGGCCGCGGCTCCTCTCCTCCACCAACCTGTCAGCCCTGACCGACCGCGCCTCCAGCTGCGTCACCACGTCAGTGAAGAACTGAAGATTGCTAGCATAGTTGACTGCGTGCGGCTCGCCAACAGCCGCCTCGCAGATGTTGCCCAAGGCTGCGTTGGCTCTCTCCCGGAGCGTGGCAAGCATGGGGCCGTGCTCATGCTCCAGGATCCGCCGCTGACGGATCTCGTCCGCGTTCTGGCCCGCGACGACATCAGCCTCCTCCACCCGCTGGCGGAGAAGGAGCACCTCGGCCTGGGAAGCGGTTAACTCACCTTGCGCCACCTCAAGAGCGGCCCGGAAAGCGTCGGCCCGCCGCGTCGCCTCCTCCAGCTTGGCCCTCAAGGCAGCAGTCCTGCCTTCAGCTTCGGCCCGGATCAACCCCAGCTTCTCGTCGAACTCGTGCTCGAGGTTCAAATGCGCCATCGCCACTCGACGTCCGACCTCCTCCAGGACGCGGGCTTCCCGTGCGGCAACATCATCCTCCGCCTGCGTCACCAAGCGCTCCCTCGTCTCCAGACGCTCGTACTCACGGGTGCGTTCGGCGGCTTCCAGCGTCAGCGCCTCCTCACGCTTCTGGAGCTCTGCTGAGTCGCCGGAGGCCACCTTCATCGACGCGAGAGCTGCCTCGCGCAGCTCCACCTGCTCCTCCAGTGAGTGGCACCAGGCCAGGAGCTCCCGAGCCCGCTCCTCCGCCGCCGTTCGCCACCGGTCAGCTTCCCGAGCCTCCTCAGCGGCCCAAGATCGGGCCTCCCGAGAGGCCACCAGCGACGCCTTGGCCTCTGCGTCGTCAAGATCGCGCTGACGGCGAGCAAGGGCGATGGCGCCCTCCAGCTCGCACCTCTCTGCAGCCAGGCGCTGGCCCTCGGCCTCAAGGCGCGCGTCTTCATCGGCAAGCTCCTCTCCAAGCATGCTTACCGCGTCAGCCGCCCTTCGAAGGAGTCCTTGGCGGAGAGCGCGATTCTCCCGAGCACGCTCGAGCACATCCTCCACACCATCATCTGCCCCAAGCAAGCGTCGGGGGCCGCGAGCCAGCACTCCCCCTCCGGGCTGGGGGCTGGCACCCTCGCGACGGCCGGGCACGCCGCGTCAGAAGCCCGGCCGGGGGCCAGCCCGTCCCCAGGTGAAGAGCGCAGGAAGCGCCTCATCCAATCGCAGTCCACGACCAGGCGAGAAGCCCACAGCAGGCCGGTGATGCCACGAGAAGGCCCGCGAAGGATCGCGAGGTGCGCGGGGCCACGATACGCCTCGGGACGGTTCGCCTCGTCAGTCGCCCTCACCACAAGGGCTCCACTGCTTGGAGCGCTTGAGGACGGTGGAGGTGGCGAAGCCAAGGGGGATGGCTCCTCAGCCGTCTCTACAAGCTCGGCTGGAAGGGGCCTGCGGAGCAAGAGTTAGTAAGAGCAACAGAAGGATCGGGAGCTGGGAAAGGAGAAGGCTTACTCATCAGTGGCAAAGTACTTCCTACGCTTCAGCAGGCGACAAGGATAATCATCGCCCAGGGCCTCCCTTCTCTTCCGGAGGTCCTGAAAGTCCACGCGGAAGTGGCCTAAGAGTCGGGCGCAGGGATCAACCTGCAATGAAGATGGAGCGTCAAGGCGATCTGCGTCAGGGGTGCCTGCCTGGCGTGCGCCACCAATCGCCTCGCCAAGAGAAGTCGCCGGAGCCTCGGTGGCCTCGGTCAAAGGCGCAGAGGGCAGCTGCTTGTCACCCTCGGCCTCAGCGGCACGGGCCCCGATAACTGCTTCCTCACGAGCCTCGCCCGGCGCTGTCACCCCGCCGGGAGCCCCCTCGGCCTCTGGCGCCTCGAGCCTCCCTGCTCCGCCACTTGAGGAAGAGTCGCCTGGGCCGACTGGAAGGGCAGTCACCACCAGTGGGTTCTCATGAGTCCCCTGAAGGCCGGCGGGGCGCGGCCCCCACTCATCGAAGATAGGCATCTGCCTCACAAGATCACCCCCGCTATGGCAGAGGTACAGCAAGGCCCCTCCCTGCTGGATACTGCCAGGGTTGGGGTCCCCTGTCAGGGTCAAGAGCGCCGTCCTCAGCACTTCAGGTGTTAGGTCCTCTTCCTAGAGCCTCATACGATCATCGCGCCTGCTGAAGGCCCACATCCGGCGGGAGTGGCGCTGGAGAGGAGCAACGCGGCGTAGCGGGAACTCCCTCACCACCTTGGGCACTGTCGCGCCAAGCGACCTCAAGAACGCGAAGCGGTGCCAGACGAAGACGAGCCAAGGGCTCTCAAGCGCCTCCTGGCCCCAGCCCGAATTGGGGACAGCAGGCGAAGTTGGCTCCGACAGCAGGGGGCTGGGCACCCCAACATCCACATACAGCCACCGCTCGCGGAACCCGGCCGCGGGCGGAGGGAGCTTGAAGTCAATCCCAGAGGCCGCCGTCTCAGGCGCGGCAACGAAGCTCACACATGCCCAGCGTTGGGGTAGGGTCAACAAGGCGCAGCGAGAAGAAGTGGCGCAGCAAGGCAACTGAAGGAAGGATGCCCATCATAGCCTCGTGAATAAAGGCGAAGACCGAAAGGAGAGTGATGGATTCAGGACCTAGATGCATCATGTGGATCTGATAATGGGAGAGCATGACATTGAAGAAATCAGAAAAGGGAGTAACCAGACCCGCCCACAGGGCGTCGGCAAAATACGGGACCTCGGTGGATATCCTGCCGATGGAGAAGTGGGACGCAGGCCAAGCCGTCGTCCTCCTGTATTCATTGAAGATGGTGGCTAGAGCCAAGCTGACCTTGCCCAAGCCCTCGGCGGGGGCCGCCAACGGCGGCGGGCAAGGCGGAGACACGGGTTTCTCCCCTCTTCCCTTCTTCGTCGGAGCCATGGCGATGGGAAGGGGGGGGGGATGTTCAAGATTGAGTTCGAGCGGAGGAAGGACAGAGGGCGCTCGAGCAACCAAACAAGGGAACGGCTGTGTACGACTACGGGTCCGCCTAGCATGGCGCAAAATAAGGAGGGCGTGGGGGAACAGCGCCGCCCATGTCCAATGAACCGCCACGCGGCGCCCAAGGCCGTAGGCTGTTAGGGACCGCGGCGCTTCGCTCTTTCCCTTCCGCCTCCCTGCACGGCCAAGTCCGGGCGCACCTTGGGCCCGGGGCCTACTGTCGGCGTTCTGGGAACGGGGGTCCCCAGACTTGCCTGCCTGCGGCATGCGGCGTGGCTCAAAGGGGGGCCCAGCGCGGCCCATCTTCACCAACACAAACCCAAGACACTCGCGAGGGGCCTAGCCTCGCGGGCGGACGACGCAGAGCTTCCTCAGGCCCGGCCTCGTCAGGCTGGCTCACGAGGAGGCGGAGAGGTCAAGGCGGGGTACCTCACGAGGCGCCCGTGATGCAAGCCATGACGACCGGGGGCGCCAGGCGGGTGCCAGCCCCCGCAGTGTCCTCCCTTCCTCTTTGGTGCAAAGGGGGAAAGCGCAGCCGCAGAGTACCGAGGCATCAGGCAAAGGTTGCCATTTCGGAGCAACGAGACCAAGACCAGGAGGACTACGAGACGGAGGTCACCATGGAGCCCAAGACGGCGTCACCACCAGAGCTTTTCATAGGCGAAGACTACTTTTGTTAGGATAGTTGATACTGGTTGTCCCCCTTCAAATTAGCCCGCCATTGTTGGCTCCCTTCCCGCTTGATATTTGGGAAGAGGACCAGGGCCTCTATAAATAGGACCAGCCACCCACAGAGCAAGGGGGCAGGCAGAGAGAGACGGGGCTGAGAAGAGAGCCGAGCCGGCGGGTTGGAAGGATAGAGAAGATCAGAGAGAGAGAGAGAGAGAGAGAGAGAGAGAGAGAGAGAGAGAGAGAGAGAAAGGTGACTGAGCTCCTCCCAGCAGTTCATCGCCCCAGCTAAGAACAAACCCTCGTGAGGCTGTTCTTCCTTGTATTGTTCATCATCATCAGCCCAAGAGGCAATCCACCACACCACCCACTGGAGTAGGGTATTACACCACAACGGTGGCCTGAACCAGTATAAACCCTGTGTCTCTTGTGTAGTTCTTCCCTTAGTTTAGATCTTTGCAAGGCGGAGGGGTGCAGGTAGGTAGGAGGCGAAATCTCCGCGCGCACCCCAGTGTTCGAACCTCAAGGGTCTGCCGAAACCCGAAATCAGACAACGACGGTACATACGACTCCATGAGTGAAGGAGAAATGGAATCCCTTGAACATGTGGCTATGCACCGACAAGCAAATGAAGATGAAGATGATCAAGTCTTTTGTCATGAAGATTCGAGCCCCGCTCTCATTGTCTCCAAGGTCTTGACTCTTCAACATCAACAATACGAAGACCAAAGATGCCATATCTTCCACACCGAGGCGGGCATCAATTGACGATCCGTGAAGGTCATCATTAACGAAGGAAGTTGCCATAACTTGGCAAGTGAAGAACTATGCTCCAAGCTACAATTGGTCAATATGAAGCACCTGCACCCCTGCAATGTCCAATGGTTAAGAGACTCCGGAACTATTCAAGTGGAGCGCATGGTGCAAGTTTCCTTCAAGATCAGAGCATATGAAGAGACTTTGGAGTTTGATTTTGTTCCTATGTCCGTTTGTCACATCCTACTTGGACGACCTTGGCAATTTGACCATGGCGTCATCCACAACGGGCGAAAAAATACTATAGCTTCAAGATGAAAGGAAAGGAGTACGTGCTACGACCTATGTCTCCAAGCCAAGTGATCGCCGACAAGCAAGCAACCTACCATCATGGAGAGAATAGTGAGAGAGCGAACCACCACAAAGAGAGTGAGGGCCACAAGCCCAAATTGAGTGCCTCCACGATGAGCGACAAGCAAAACTTAGTGCTATTTTCCACCAAAAGTGAGATGAGAGAAGTGTGTGAGAACCCATCAAGTGATATGCACTATGTCCTTTTGTGCAAGGATGAGGCAACAAAAACTAACACCCCTCACATCTACCTTTAGTGTTATCTTCTATATTGCAGGAATTCCAAGATGTATTCCCCGATGAGCTACCTCCGAGACTTCCTCCACTACGAGGCACCGCGTCAACCCCGAGGAAACCAAGGAGATTCAACACAAGTTCAACAACTCATCAACAACAGACAAGTACGAGAAAGCTTGAGCCCATGTGCCATCCCGGTAATCCTTGTTCCACTGGTAGAAAAAGGGCCTGTTGTCCCGGTTCGTAAGGGCCTTTTGTCCCGGTTCCTGAACCGGGACTAAAGGGTCGGTACTAATGCCCTGTCCCTTTAGTCCTGGTTTAATCCAGAACTGGGACAGATGGGCCTCCATGTGGCCTGTGCGCGGAGCCCAGGCAGGAGACCCTTTGGTCCCGGTTGGTGGCACCAACCGGGACCAATAGGCATCCACGCGTCAGCATTTCTGTGGCTGGGGTTTTTGTTTTTTTTGAAAGGGGGGGGCGGGGTTGGGGGTTTTGGGGGGTTAATTTAGGTGTTTCATATATTGTGTTAGCTAGCTTGTAAGCAAACGAAGGAAACAGAAGATCGTCATGAACATATATGCATAGAGAGAGAAGTGATATCGACCACCTCTCCTTCTCCGAGAGATTGGTCGAACAACAAGTTCTCGTATATCTATCCGACACTACCGGATACATATATACAATAATTATCTCTTACAAATATAATCATACGGACTCATGGTCCACATAATATTCTCCGTCTTCAGAGATCACGTGGTCAAGAAAGAATGCCGCCTATTCCTCTTGAATTGCTCGCATGCGAGCTGGTGCTAGGAGTTCATCCCACTTCTGAAACATCTAATTTGAAGAAGGGGGTCAATACATATATATATGAATGAATGAAACTCAACACAAATGATGGTAATAAAATAAAATTGTGAATGTTTTTATTTACGTACTTCATATTGTTCGTTAGTGTAGCCCCGCTCATAGGTCGTGTGGCGGATGGACTCGCAAACGTAGTATCCACAGAAATCATTCCCTTGTTCCTGCCACAACCACTTTACAAGAAATAGAGGTCAATCAAATTGATAAGCAAGAATGCCAAATGGTATTGATGAAACTAGCGCTTGAATCAATAGGAGATGCGCGGAACATGCTACTATAGTACTTACTTTCGGGTGTCTAAATTGCAGCTTCTTCAGGAGTCCTGGAGCTTTTTTGGAGAATTTTTTCCAAACCCTGCCAGACAAAGAAAACAATTACTTGATATATCAGGAAATGAACAAAGTTGCTGATATGGTGGATAATGATCGATTTAACTTACTTCTCAAGCATTTGAGTCATGTCCGCATAGTCCTGGCGATCTTTTCGTCTTGAGTCTAAGACGGTTACTAGTCCCTGCTCAAGCTTAATCTCTAGGAGAATATAGTGGTAACTTCACACGCATGCATAACTCATCAATTACATTACTATAACCTTGACTAATATATAAGGGAAACCGAATACGCACAAGACAGTAACACTCACTGAAGTTGTAAGGAAAGAGTATTATATCTTTGTTTTCATTTATTACCAACGATCGTAGCAAGTTGGCCTCGGTATCTGCGGCATGAAATTTAACCTGAGTTGCATCTATGAGATATGTGTTAATGAACCCAATATCACCGACTTGTCTTTTCTTCAATTCGGCGATCTTCAATCTGCATAATATAGTGAGGATGATTATAAATACATGCAATGAAAGAGCTGAGCTATATAGAGAGACTTAATGACAGAAGTAGTACTACTTACAGACAGTAGCAGGTGACCGTTGTTTTATCGAGGGCCAATTGATTGAAAAACTGAAAGAACTCCTCAAATGGAACAGGCAACAGTTCAATTCCAATGAGGTCATGCTCCTTTTTAACTTTCACATACAAAGTACTCCTCCCCCCAGAGTCTCTGCAGATTTTCAAGTACCAATCATGCAATCTTCGCATCATCGTTGATAGAGATCTTTCATCTTTGACGAGAGGCTTCCCGTACTCGTATCTTTGTATCTGCACCTCCATGAAATCATAATGTACAACGTCGGGCAGGTAATCGCCAAGATTGCTATAACCGGGCACCATCCTTGGATCATTAGCGACGTTGTCGCTAGGCACCTTGAGCGGGGGGCACGATTGCTTCGCTTGTTCGCCGAGCTGGGCAATTTGTTTCCCAGCTCGTCGTTCTTTCAGCCTTTGATCACTGACAGTACTTCCCGACCGCTCCGCTTCGGCAAATTCCTTTCCAATAATGCGCTCATAGTTTCCTTTCGGCGGAGACTTGGGTGGTTTTGTCAGGGCAGCCAGAGTGCGCTTCTCTTTCACCGGATCTACCTTCTCCTCCGGAGGTGGATGTTTCTTTGCTTTCACCCCTTCAAAGTAGTTCCTCACTTCTTCTGGTGCGATCTCGGCGTTCTCCTCCGGGGTCCTCTCATATGGTAACTTCTCTGGAGTCTTCAAAGAAGGACCGAATCTGTATTTCCTCCCGCCTCTGGCTATACTGCTAGACGCCGGCAGAGCAGACGGAGCGGTTGTCTTCTTTACTTGCTTACGAGGCGGAGGAGAAGGACTACGACGCGCCAGAGTAGCCGGAGCGGTGGTAGGTCTCTACGGCCCTTGCTGATGAGGCGGAGAAGGAGGAGGCTGGCTGCTCAGGCGCGTCGTCGCAGGCGGAGAAGGAGGCGGAGTGCTACCACGCGCCGGAGAAGGAGCCGGTCGAGTGCCCTGATCGTCACTCGCCGGAGGAGGAGGCGGTGGAGGAGGCGGAGTGCCCTGACTCGCCGGAGGAGGAGGCGGTGGAGGAGGCAGAGTGCCTTGACTTGTCGGAGGAGGAGGCGGTGGAGGAGGCGGAGTGCCCTGACTTGCCGGAGAAGGAGGAGGAGGCGGAGGCGTCTAGTTCGGAAGGTTGATGAGCTCCTTCCGCCATAGGCATGGAGTCTTCAGAGCAGACCCCAGCCTAGTCTCCCCTTCACCCGTAGCATGGTCAAGCTGGAGGGCCTCAAATCCCTCTGTTATTTCATCCACCATCACCCTAGCATATCCTTCTGGAATCGGCCGGCAGTGAAAAGTTGCGCCAGGTTCAGTAGGATAAACAGAGCCAACAGCCGCCTTGACCTTCAAATTCATCCATTGCGTCATAAGGTGGCAATTTTGAGACTCCGTGATAGCATCCACGGGATACCTGGCAGGAGCCGTCAAGGCATGCTCCGGCTGAAGCAGCTCGGTGGAAGCCACGCTGCTTCTCCGTTGAGATGGCGGGGTAGCTTCGGGGGAAGCTTCGGTAGTACGTTTGTTGCGATTTGCTTCTCGTTCCTCTATCGTTTGTACCCTTGCTTGCAGCGCCTGCATTTTGGTCTGCTGCAATTTTTTCCTCCTCTCCTGGGATTTGTAACCGCCTGCGTTCGAAAACCCAACCTTCCACGGAATGGAGCCTGGCGTGCCTCGTGTCCGTCCAGGGTGCTCAGGATTCCCGAGGGCCATTGTGAGCTTGTCGTTCTCTCTGTCTGGAAAGAATGTCCCGTGCTGCACTGCTTCGATATACTGCTGAAGCTTCCTGACTGGTATGTCCATTTGATCGTTCGTCCAAATGCACTTCCCTGTTACAGGGTCCAAGGTTCCGCCAGCCCCGAAGAACCAAGTCCGGCAACGGTCTGGCCAGTTAATTCTCTCTGGTTCAATCCCTTTTTCAACCAGATCATTCTCAGTCTTGGCCCACTTAGGCCGGGCTACGAGGTAGCCACCTGACCCCGTGTGATGGTGATGCTTCTTCTTCGCAACATTTTTCTTGTTTGTCGCCGACATCTTCTTACTCTTTTCTGATGTCTTGTGGGCCACAAATGCGGGCCAGTGATCTCTGATCTTCTCATATCTGCCCATGAATTCTGGTGTCTCTTTATTTTCGACAAACTTATTCAGCTCTTTCTTGCACCTCATGAATAGTTCTCCATCCTCTTAAGAGCAAAAGACTTGATTAATTGCTCTTTTAACTGGCTTCTCTGGATCATCCTCTGGCGGTAGGGTGAAATTTGACTTCAGCTCAGTCCAAAGATCATTTTTCTGCATATCATTGACATAAGACACCTCAGGGTCTTCTGTAGCCGGCTTTAACCATTGCTGGATGCTGATCGGGATCTTGTCCCTAACCAAACCCCGCACTGAGCAACAAATGCGCTCTTTGTCCGGAGGGGTTCAATCGGTTGGCCGTCGGGCGCGATTGCTATGATCTCAAACTTTTCATCCGAGCTCAAACTTTTTCTTCGGGCCTTGTCTCTTTACCGAAGTTGTGCTCGATCCGGAGGGCTAGAAAAAGAACAAAGACTTAATTAATATGTGTACATACCAAAACAATGAATGCATCAATTAGCTAGTCAGCAGAAAGCTTAACTAATATATATACCTGGCCGGACTCGGTTCGGTCACCAGAGACGTCATCACGGTCTCCTTCTTGCACCGCATTGGGACCTACGCGCCAGGTTCGGAAGCCCGCATCACTTGGGACGTGGAGTAGTGTCCGACACCGACAGCCACATGTATCTCACACCGACGATACTTCTATTTAGGGTTTCCTCTACCGCTCGGCGACCCTGACCCTCGACGACCCTCGTTCTCGATAAAATAAAGAGGAAGAAGAAGAAAAAAAGAGAAAAGAGGAAGAAGAAGAAAAAAAGAGAAGAAGAAATGATTCGAAATAGCAAGTATCGTGGGTGTGAGATACATGTGGCCGTCGGTTCGGACACTACATCCATGTCCCACAAGTGACGTGGGCGTCGAAACCCGCATCACTCATGGGACGTGGATGTAGTGTCCGACACCGACAACCACATGTATCTCACACCGACGATACTTGCTATTTAGGGTTTCCTCTACCGCTCGACGACCCTGACCCTCGACGACCCTCGTTCCCGATAAAATAAATAGGAAGAAGAAAAAACGTGGATGTAGTGTCCGACACCGACGGCCACATGTATCTTACACCGACGATACTTGCTATTTAGGGTTTCCTCTACCACTCGGTGACCCTCGATGACCCTCGTTCCCAATAAAAAAAGAGGAAGAAGAAGAAAAAAAAGAGGAGAAGTCTCCTCTCTTTTTTTCTTGCTCTTCTTTTTTATCCTCTTCTTCCTCTCATGTTCGACGACCCTCAACCCCTCGGCGACCCTAGACCCCCTCTGGACCCCCTCATGTCGAACTTATCGGGTAGGGGGTATATCGACAACGACATACCCGATACATACATACATACATATCACATGCATCCATACATATATGAACAAAATTAATATCTACTAATTAACAACCTAAATAAAAAAACTAATACATATAGGAAGAAGAAGAAACAAGAAGAGAAGAAAGAATAGAGGAGGAGAAAGAATAGAGGAGAAGACTTCCTCTCCTCTTCTTCTCCCTCTTCTTCCCCTTCTTCCCCGCCTCTCTCATGAATGTCCGACATCCCCCTCCCCCCTCATCATCATCTATCATCCCCCCTCTCATGTTCGATGACCCTCGACCCCTCGGCCGCCCTCTCGACACACCCACGACCTAAAATGACCTAAAATGAAAATAACCTAAAATGCACTAAAGTTATCGACGACCCTCTCGACACACCCACGAATAAGAAAATATATCATTTTCTTCATCTCCTCTTCTTTGCATATTCACATAGCCACATACACATACATAGCCACATACATATTCATCTACGAATAAAAAAACATCATAGGTACATTTCATATTGACATTCATACATACATGAAAACAATTATATGAACATCGTGAACAAAAAGATCATCGAGCAAAATTATTTTCCATGAACATACATATAGCCACATTCATATAGAACTTTTGCATATATGAATATATATAGATGATTTTCTAAAAATGTAACTTTTGCATATAAACAGAGAGCAGCGGCGGCAATGGGTGGCGTTGTCAGCAACGGGGATGGGAAAGGGGGGAGCTCACTAGGGGCGGGCAGCGACGGGGAGAGGAGGCCAGCGACGGGAAGGAGGACGGCGGGCTCGGGGATGCCGGCGACGGGGACAGCATGCGCGGGGCGCGCGGCACGCGTGACGGGGACGACGGGCTCGGGGTGGCACACGGCGACGGGGACGGCGGCGGGCTCGGGGTGGCACACGGTGATGGGGACGAGGAGGCGGGGCTCGGGGCAGGGCGGCCGGCGACGGCGACGGGGCAGGGTGCGGTGACGGCGACAGCGACAGGGCACGGCGACGATGACGGGGCAGGGCGCGGCGACGTCAAGCACGCGGGGATGAGGCAGGGCGCAGCGACGGTGACAAGGAGGACGAGTAGCCTGGCGGCATCGGCGATGGGGAATGGAGTAGTTGGCGAAATTTTCGCAAGTGTGGGCTTATATAGGCGGACCTATGGTCCGGGTTCGCCGCACGAACCGGGACGAATGCGCACCTATGTTCCCAGTTGGTGCTACAAACCGGGACCAAAGGCCTCTTTTCGGCAGCCCAAAGGGCGGGAAGCAGAGGCGTTTGGTCCCGGTTGGTGGCACCAACCGGGACTAAAGGGGGGCATTGGTCACGGTTTGTGCCACGAACTGTGACCAATGCACCCTTTAGTCCCTGTTGGTGCTACCAACCGGGACCAAATGCCCTGTGCTGGCGCGGTGCGGCCGTAAGTTTAGTCCCACCTCACTAGTTGAGAGGGGCTCGGAGTGGTTTATAAGCCTCGCTGCCACATCCCTCTCGAGCTCCTCTCTATTGCAGGCTTACGGGCCTAATCTGTGCATTGCTATGCCTGTTAGGCCTCCTGGGCCTTCTGCGGGCCTGAATCCTGGCCCATGTAAGGGTTTCTAGTCGTATTCAGGCCGTGGAGGCCTAGTAGGTGGCATTTTTTTGTTTTCTTATTTTGTTTTCTTTTTTGCTTTTTATTCTTTTATTTGTACTAAATACTTATAGTTTTTAGTGATTCCTTTTTACTTTTAGGTCATAAAAATTATAAACTTTCTGTTAGTGCCATTAGTTTTAAAATTTGATTTTTTGTTTTCTTTTTTGCTTTTTTTATTTGTACTAAATACTTATAGTTTTTTAGTGATTTCTTTTTGCTTTTAGGTCACAAAAATTATAAACTTTCTGTTAGTGCCATTAGTTTTAAAATTTGAATTTTTTTGTTTTCTTCTTTTGTTTTATTTTTTGCTTTTTATTTTTTTATTTGTACTAAATACTTATAGTTTTAAAATGTATGTGAATCACTAGTTTATGAATAACTTTACTATGAAGTTAGATTTTTGAGTGATTCTTTTTCCTGCTACTTAATATTACAGTGTTTATCATTATACTCTATTTGGTAATTTTAGGTTATTTTTAATATCTGTTCTAATCAAAAACAAATTTTGTTATTTTTTTGCTATTAAATTCTTTTTGCTATTAATGTGTTGAACAAAAAATACTTTCTGAATTTAAGTTGCATAAATTTTATATAAGTTTAGTTTCAAAAATACTAGAGGTTTATAAAAACTTTTTAGTTGATTCCTTTTGCTTTTTTGAGCTATAAGACCCTGAAATTGAAAAGCATTTCAAATGAACTCCGAAAAGGTTGAAAGTTGGCATGGTATCATCATTTCACCCACATAGCATGTGCAACAAAGTTGAGATGGTTACGGCAAAAACTGGATGCACTTCGTGTACAAAACGGACAATCTCTTTCGAAGTATCAGGGTTTCGGACGAAAGATCATCTGTTACAAAGGGATTTCATTTTCTTGAACTTATTTGAACTCCATATTTTTTCTGTGTTCAAAATGCACCATTCAAAGACACATCATCAATTTTCAACCCTTTCTGACTTCATTTGTTATTTTTCATGCATTCACTGATTTTTTTGAGCTATAAGACCCTGAAATTGAAAAGCATTTAAAATGAACTCCGAAAAGGTTGAAAGTTGGCATGGTATCATAATTTCACCCACATAGCATGTGCAAAAAAGTTGAGATGGTTACGGCAAAACTGGATGCACTTCATGTACAAAACGGACAATCTCTTTCGAAGTATCAGGGTTTCGGACGAAAGCTCATCTGTTACAAAGGGATTTCATTTTCTTGAAATTATTTGAACTCCATATTTTTTCTGTGTTAAAAATGCACCATTCAAAGCAACATCATCAATTTTCAACCCTTTCTGACTTCATTTGTTATTTTTCATGCATTTACTGATTTTTTGAGCTATAAGACCCTGAAATTGAAAAGCATTTCAAATGAACTCCGAAAAGGTTGAAAGTTGGCATGGCATCATCATTTCAACCACATAGCATGTGAAACAAAGTTGAGATGGTTACGGCAAAAACTGGATGCACTTCGTGTACAAAACGGACAATCTCTTTCGAAGTATCAGGTTTTCGGACGAAAGATCATCTGTTACAAAGGGATTTCATTTTCTTGAACTTATTTGAACTCCATATTTTTTCTGTGTCCAAAATGCACCATTCAAAGCGACATCATCAATTTTAAAGCCTTTCTGATTTCATTTGTTATTTTTCATGCATTTACTGATTTTTTTGAGCTATAAGACCCTGAAATTGAAAAGCATTTCAAATGAACTCCGAAAAGGTTGAAAGTTGGCATGGTATCATAATTTCACCCACATAGCATGTGCAACAAAGTTGAGATGGTTACGGCAAAAACTGGATGCACTTCGTGTACAAAACAGACAATCTCTTTTGAAGTATCAGGGTTTTGGACGAAAGATCATCTGTTACAAAGGGATTTCATTTTCTTGAACTTATTTGAACTCCATATTTTTTCTGTGTTCAAAATGCACCATTCAAAGCCACATCATAAATTTTCAACCTTTTCTGACTTCATTTGTTATTTTTCATGCATTTACTGATTTTTTTGAGCTATAAGATCCTGAAATTGAAAAGCATTTCAAATGAACTCCGAAAAGGTTGAAAGTTGGCATGGTATCATAATTTCACCCACATAGCATGTGCAACAAAGTTGAGATGGTTACGACAAAAACTGGATGCACTTCATGTACAAAACGGACAATCTCTTTCGAAGTATCAGGGTTTCGGACGAATGATCATCTGTTACAAAGTTGGCATGGTATGATCATAATAGTTGCGGGAGAAAGTCTTCACTTTTTATTTGCTTGTGTCATTTGCTTATTGCGCCGTAACCATGGATAATCTTCATCGTTTATCAGGATGCTTGGGTCAGCCTTGACATTGAAGGGAGGAATTTCATGAAACTTTTCATAATCTTCAGACATGTCTGTCTTGCCGTCCACTCCCAGGATGTCCCTTTTCCATGAAAGAACTATGTGGCGCTTTGGCTCATCGTATGATGTATTCGCTTCCTTATCTTTCCTTTTTCTCGGTTTGGTAGACATGTCCTTCACATAGATAACCTGTGCCACATCATTGGCTAGGACGAACGGTTCGTTAGTGTACCCAAGATTTTTCAGATCCACTGTTGTCATTCCGTACTGTGGGTCTACCTGTACCCCGCCGCCTGACAGATTGACCCATTTGCACTTAAACAAAGGGACCTTAAAATCAGGTCAGTAGTCAAGTTC
Source organism: Triticum aestivum (assembly GCF_018294505.1). Classification (NCBI taxonomy): domain Eukaryota; kingdom Viridiplantae; phylum Streptophyta; class Magnoliopsida; order Poales; family Poaceae; genus Triticum; species Triticum aestivum. Next base: position 238,884,653 of record NC_057803.1, read on the forward strand.
CCATATGTCCACTATGTAACCATAATATGTGTCCTTTTCGCTCTCGGTTGCTGCATCAAAGCGGACACCGTTGTTTTGGTTGGTGCTCTTTTGATCTTGGGCGATCGTGTAAAATGTATTCCCATTTATCTCGTATCCTTTGTAAGTCAATACAGTCAAAGATGGTCCCCTGGACAACAAGTACAACTCATCACAAACAGTGTTGTCACCTCTGAGACGTGTTTTCAACCAACTGCTGAAAGTCATGATGTGTTCACATGTAATCCAGTCGTCGCACTGCTCCGGGTGTTTGGAGCGCAGACTGTTCTTGTGTTCATCGACATACGGGGTCACCAAGGTAGAGTTCTGTAGAACTGTGTAGTGTGCTTGAGACCAAGAATATCCGTCCCTGCATATTATTGAGTCACTTCCAAGAGTGCCTTTTCCAGTCAGTCTCCCCTCATACCGCGATTTAGGGAGACCTATCTTCTTAAGGCCAAGAATGAAGTCAACACAAAACCCGATAACATCCTCTGTTTGATGGCCCATGGAGATGCTTCCTTCTGGCCTAGCGCGGTTACGGACATATTTCTTTAGGACTCCCATGAACCTCTCAAAGGGGAACATATTGTGTAGAAATACGGGCCCCAGGATGACAATCTCGTCGACTAGATGAACTAGGACGTGCGTCATGATATTGAAGAAGGATGGTGGGAACACCAGCTCGAAACTGACAAGACATTGCGCCACATCACTCCTTAGCCTTGGTACGATTTCTGGATCGATCACCTTCTGAGAGATTGCATTGAGGAATGCACATAGCTTCACAATGGCTAATCGGACGTTTTCCGGTAGAAGCCCCCTCAATGCAACCGGAAGCAGTTGCGTCATAATCACGTGGCAGTCATGAGACTTTAGGTTCTGAAACTTTTTCTCTGGCATATTTATTATTCCCTTTATATTCGACGAGAAGCCAGTCGTGACCTTCATACTGAGCAGGCATTCAAAGAAGATTTCTTTCTCTTCTTTCGTAAGAGCGTAGCTGGCAGGACCTTTATACTGCTTTGGAGGCATGCCGTCTTTTTCATGCAAACGTTGCAGGTCCTCCCGTGCCTCAGGTGTATCTTTTGTCTTCCCATACACGCCCAAGAAGCCTAGCAGGTTCACGCAAAGGTTCTTCGTCAGGTGCATCACATCGATTGAAGAGCGGACCTCTAGGTCTTTCCAGTAGGGTAGGTCCCAAAATATAGATTTCTTCTTCCACATGGGTGCGTGTCCCTCAGCGTCATTCGGAACAGCTAGTCCACCGGGACCCTTTCCAAAGATTACATGCAAATCATTGACCATAGCAAGTACGTGATCACCGGTACGCATGGCGGGCTTCTTTCGGTGATCTTCCTCACCTTTGAAATGCTTTCCTTTCTTTCGACATTGATGGTTGGTCGGAAGAAATCGATGATGGCCCAGGTACACATTCTTCCTGCATTTGTCCAGGTATATACTTTTAGTGTCATCTAAACAGTGCGTGCATGCGTGGTATCCTTTGTTTGTCTGTCCTGAAAGGTTACTGAGAGCGGGCCAATCGTTGATGGTCACGAACAGCAATGCCTTAAGGTTAAATTCCTCCTGTCTGTGCTCATCCCACGTACGTACACCATTTCCATTCCACAGCTGTAAAAGTTCTTCAACTAATGGCCTTAGGTACACATCAATGTCGTTGCCGGGTTGCTTAGGGCCTTGGATGAGAACTGGCATCATAATGAACTTCCGCTTCATGCACATCCAAGGAGGAAGGTTATACATACATAGAGTCACGGGCCAGGTGCTGTGATTGCTGCTCTGCTCCCCGAAAGGATTAATGCCATCCGTGCTTAAAGCAAACCATACATTCCTTGGGTCCTTTGCAAACTCATCCCAGTACTTTCTCTCGATTTTTCTCGACTGCGACCCGTCAGCGGGTGCTCTCAACTTCCCATCTTTCTTTCGGTTCTCACTGTGCCATCGCATCAACTTGGCATGCTCTTTGTTTCTGAACAGATGTTTCAACCGTGGTATTATAGGAGCATACCACATCACCTTCGCAGGAACCCTCTTCCTGGGGGGCTCGCCATCAACATCACCAGGGTCATCTCGTCTGATCTTATACCGCAATGCACCGCATACCGGGCATGCGTTCAGATCCTTGTATGCACCGCGGTAGAGGATGCAGTCATTAGGGCATGCATGTATCTTCTCCACCTCCAATCCTAGAGGGCATACAACCTTCTTTGCTGTGTATGTACTGTCGGGCAATTCGTTATCCTTTGGAAGCTTCTTCTTCAATATTTTCCGTAGCTTCTCAAATCCTTGGTCAGCCACAGCATTCTCTGCCTTCCACTGCAACAATTCCAGTACAGTACCGAGCTTTGTGTTGCCATCTTCGCAATTGGGGTACAACCCTTTTTTGTGATCCTCTAACATGCGATCGAACTTCAGCTTCTCCTTTTGACTTTTGCATTGCGTCCTTGCATCGACAATGACCCGGCAGAGATCATCATCATCGGTCACATCGTCTGGTTCATCTTGATCTTCAGCAGCTTCACCCGTTGCAGCATCATTGGGCACATCATCTGGTTCCTCTTGATCTTCACCAGCTCTCCCCGTTGCAGCATCACCGTATTCAGGGGGCACATAGTTGTCATCGTACTCTTCTTCTTCGCCATCTTCCATCATAACCCCTATTTCTCCGTGCCTCGTCCAAACATTATAGTGTGGCATGAAACCCTTGTAAAGCAGGTGGGAGTGAAGGATTTTCCGGTTAGAGTAAGACCTCGTATTCCCACATTTAGTGCATGGACAACACATAAAACCATTCTGCTTGTTTGCCTTAGCCACATCGAGAAACTCATGCACGCCCTTAATGTACTCGCAGGTGTGTCTGTCACCGTACATCCATTGCCGGTTCATCTGCGTGCATTATATAAATTAAGTGTCCAAATTAATAGAAGTTCATCATCACATTAAAACCAAAGTGCATACATAGTTCTCATCTAACAACATATAGCTCTCCAGAGCATCTAATTAATTAAACCATACATTGAAACTATGTAAAACACTTCAATGCGAAAACAAATGCGATCATAATCGCTACCAAGGTAACAATTGATCCAACGGCATAATGATACCAAGCCTCGGTATGAATGGCATATTTTCTAATCTTTCTAATCTTCAAGCGCATTGCATCCATCTTGATCTTGTGATCATCGACGACATCCGCAACATGCAACTCCAATATCATCTTCTCCTCCTCAATTTTTTTTATTTTTTCCTTCAACAAATTGTTTTCTTCTTCAACTAAATTTAACCTCTCTACAATAGGGTCGGTTGGCATTTTCGATTCACATACATCCTACATAAATAAAATCTATGTCACGTTGGTCGGCATAATTTTCATAAACAATAAATGAACCAATAGTTATAAAGATAATATATATATATCACATCCGAAACATAGACAGGACAAGGGCCGACGGGGGCGGATACCAAAACCATCACACTATATAATATGCAATAATAAAAGTAAGAAAATAATACAAGTATCTATGTAAACATACAAGTAAGAATATTTTTCCTTTCAGAAAGAAGATAAGAACAAGAGGCTCACCACGGTGGTGCCGACGATGAGCTCGGCGCGGGTGATCGACGGCGGTGAAGAAGGGGACGGGGCGTGACGGACCGCTAAACCTAGACAAATATTGTGGAAAATGGAGCTTGGAGGTCGAGCTTGGAGAGGAGAAAGCTTAAGTAGTGTGGCTCGGGCATTCCATCGAACACCTTGTGTGCATAGGAGGTGAGCTAGAGCACCACCAAGCCCCCCCCCCCCTCAGCCATAAAAAACAGAGCAGTGTGCTCTGATCTTATGCGAGGGGGTATATATAGGCACTTCATTGGTCCTGGTTGGTGGCATGAACCGGGACTAAAGGGGAGCCTTTGGTCCCGGTTCAAGCCACCAACCGGGACCAATGGTGGTGGGCCAGGAGCGAGGCCCATTGGTCCCGGTTCATCCCACCAACCGGGACCAAAAGGTCCAGATGAACCGGGACCAATGGCCCACATGGCCCGGCCGGCCCCCTGGGCTCACGAACCGGGACCAATGCCCCCATTGGTCCCGGTTCTGGACTGAACCGGGACTAATGGGCTGACCCGGCCTGGACCAAAGCCCTGTTTTCTACTAGTGTTCCCAAGAAAGATGGTACATATCGCATGTGTTCCAATTGTCATCCTATCAATGATATCATAGTTAGATATCGCTACCCCATTCCTCACTTAGACGACATGCTAGATGAGCATAGCGAAGCCACAATTTTCTCTAGAATTGATCTTAAAAGTGGCTACTATCAAATACGCATCCAAGAAGGTGATGAATGGAAAACCTCTTTTAAAACTAAGTTTGGCTTGTATGAATGGTTGGTCATGCCAATGGGTTTATCCGAAGCACCCGGCACCTTTATGCATGTGATGCATTTTGTTCTTCGCCCATACATTGGCATATTTGTTGTAGTCTGTTTTGACGATATTCTTGTATTTAGAAAATCTCTCAAAGATAAGGTCACCCATCTTAGAACCGTTTTGCAAATTCTTGCAAAAGAGTGCCTTTATGATAATATGGACAAATGCCTTTTTGGTGTTGATAAGCTCATTTTCTTGGGTTTTGTTGTGTCTTCTAAGGGTGTTCATGTACAAAGATTGAAGCTATTCAAACTTGGCCCCAACCAACAAACTTGCAACAAGTGCGTAGTTTTCTTGGCTTAGCCGGATTTTGTCGTCGTTTTCTGAAGGATCTTAGCACCATCGCTTTACTTTTGCATTCCTTGAGTAAGAAAAACACACCATTTTTTGGGGGACCATCGCAAGATAACGCATTCAATGAACTTAAGAATTTGCTTACACATGCTACTTTGCTTTCATTAGCTAACTTTGATAAACCGTTGAGATACATTGCAATGCTAGCGGGTACGGCATTGGGGGTGTGTTGATGTAAGAGAAGCGCCGCATAGCTTATTTTGTGAAAAACTTTCCAGAGTGCAACTTAAATACCCTATCTATGACAAAGAGTTATATGCTTTAGTGAGAGTCTTGCATGTTTGGGAGCATTATCTTCGCCCTCATGAGTTCATTCTTCACACGGATCAGGAAACACTTAAGTATCTTAAGGTTCAAACTAAGTTGGACAAGCATCATGCTAAGTGCAGTGAATTCATTAATTCTTCCCCTTATGTCATGAAGTATATCAAAGGCAAAGAGAATGTTGTGGCGGATGCGCTTTCCCGTAGATGCATGCTTGTTACCCAACTTGAACTGAATGTTATTGGCTTTGAGCACATAAAAGACTTGTATGCGCATGATCATACTTTTGTTATTCCTTATGCCAAATGTTTGACGCAAACATCTTGGGAATGATATTACATCACAGATTCTTATCTTATGAGAGCTAACAAACTTTGCATCCCCGAGTCTTCTCTTCATTTGTTGCTTTTACAAGAAGCTCATGGAGGAGGACTTATGGGACATTTTGGACGTGACAAGACATTTTCTATGCTCTCAAAGAACTACTTTTGGCCCAAGATGTTCCGCGACGTCTCATGTTTCACCAACCGATGCTCTACATGTCGCAAAGCTAAGTCTAAAGCTCAATCCCATGGTCTATATATACCACCTCCTATTCCGTATCACCCATCGGAAGATATTAGTATGGACTTTGTGCTTGGTTTATGATACGTCTCCAACATATCTATAATTTTTTTATTGTTCCATGCTGTTATACTATCATTCTTGGATTTTTATAATCATTTTATAGTCATTTTAAATCATTTTTTGGTACTAACCTATTGACATAGTGCCAAGTGCCATTTGCTGCTTTTTGCATGTTTTTTATATCGCAGGAAATCAATACCAAATGGAGCCCGAATGAAGCGAAACTTTTTCTAGACTTTTTTGGACAAGAAGACATCCAATGGGCCAAAGAAGCACCTGGGGGCTACTCCGAGGGGAGCACAACTCACCAGGGCGCGCTTGGAGGCCCAGGCGCACCATGGTGGGTTGTGCCCACCTCAGGTGCCCCCCGAACCTCCTCTTTACTCTATAAATACCCCAATATTCCACAAACCCTAGGGGAGTCGACGAAAATCAATTCCAGCCGCCGCAGAGTCCAGAACCACTAGATCCAATTTAGACACCATCACGGAGGGGTTCACCACTTCCATTGCTGCCTCTCTAATGATGCATGAGTAGTTCTTTGTAGACCTTCAGGTCCATAGTTAGTATCTAGATGGCTTCCTCTCTCTCGTTTGATTCTGAATACAATGGTCTCTTGGAGATCCATATGATGTAACTCTTTTTGCGGTGTGTTTGTTGGGCTCGGATGAACTTTGAGTTTATGATCAGATCTATATTTTTATCCATGAAAGTTATTTGAATTTCTTTGATCTCTTATATGCATGATTGCTTATAGACTCGTATTTATTCTCCTATATTTGGGTTTTGTTTGGCCAACTTGGTCCATTTATCTTGCAATGGGAAGATGTGCTTTGTAGTGGGTTCGATCTTACAGTGCTTGACCCTAGTGATAGAAGGGGAACCGACACGTATGTTTCGTTGCTACTAAGGATAAAACGATGGGGTCTATTTCTACATAAATATATCTTGTCTACATCATCTCATTGTTCTTATTGCATTACTCCGTTTCTCCATGAACTTAATACACTAGATGCATGCTGGATAGCGGTCGATGTGTGGAGTAATAGTAGTAGATGCACGCAAAAGTCGATCTACTAATCTTGGACGTGATGCCTATATAATGATCATTGCGTGGATATCATCATGATGATTTGAAGTTCTATCAATTGCCCAACAGTAATTTGTTTACCCACCATTTGCTATTTTTCTCGAGAGAAGCCACTAGTGAAACTACGCCCCCCCCCCCGAGTCTCTTTCTCATATTATTTTCCTTTGTGATCTATTTTCCTTTGCATTTATTTTCAGATTTATTAAACCAAAAATACAAAAATACCTTGGTGCAATTTATTTTATTTGGCGTTCAATCTATCAATATTTACTACTATCTCACGTCCATTTTCCAATTTGTGGCACCGTTACACCAAAGGGACTAACAACCCCTTTCACACATCGGGTTGCGAGTATTTATTATTTGTGCGCAGGTGCTGTTTACGTAGTGTTGCTTGGTTCTCCTAATGGTTCGATAACCTTGATTTCATCACTGACGGAAATACCTACCGTCGCTATGCTGCGTCATCCCTTCCTCTTTGGGGAAATACCGACGTAGCTTCAAGCCGCATCAAAAGAAATTTCTGGTGCCATTGCTGGGGAGCATCATCTACATCTCCCAGGTTCCTAATCACAAATCTCATATCCTTGCAATTTACATTATTTGCCATTTTCCTCTTGTTTTCCTCTCTCCCACTTCACAAAAATTTGCCTTTTTATTTGCCCTCTTTTTCGTTCGCCGTTTTCTTGTCGGATCTGTGTTTGAGTGTAATCTTGTTGTGTACTCATCATGGCTCAAGAGAACACCAAGTTGTGTGATTTCTCAAATACCAACAACAATGATTTTATTGACACCCCAATTGCTCCCGCCGAGGGAGTCCTGTATTATGGGGTCCTCGGGTGTCCGAGCTACGTGACGTGGGCTGGACAGATGGGCTGTGAACATACAAGATAGAAGGCCTTCCCTCGTGTCCGGATGGGACTCTCCTTAGCGTGGAAGGCAAGCTTAGCATGCAGATATGGAGATTCCTTTCTCTGTAAACTGACTTTGTACAACCCTGGCCCCCTCCGATGTGTATATAAACCGGAGGGTTTAGTCCGTAGAGGCAATCACAATCATAATCATATAGGCTAGACATCTAGGGTTTAGCCATTACGATCTCGTGATAGATCAACTCTTGTAACCCCTATACTCATCAAAGTCAATCAAGCAGGACGTAGGTTCCTTGTCTCCTGTAACCCCTATACTCATCAAAGTCAATCAATCAATCAAAAATCGTGTCCCCTGTCTCCTGTTACCTTCGATCCTTAGACGCACAATTCAGGACCCCCTACCCGAGATCTGCCGGTTTTGACACCTACATTGGTGCTTTCATTGAGAGTTCCACTATGCCGTCATCGAAAGGCTTGATGGCTCCATCAATCATCTACAACAACACTGCCGTGAAGGAGATATTTTGCCCCGGCAAGATCTTTGTATTTGACGGCTTCGCACTGTGGGCTAACTCGCTTGACCATCTGGAGCAGATCGACAGCTACGCCCCTGGTCACCAGATCGGTTTTGGAAATCTGAACTATGTCGCTGATATCTGAGGAGACTTAATCTTCCAAGGTTTGGCGGCCTCAACCACCGCTCTGGCCTTAAATCCGGAGCGCGTCATCAGGTCCAAAGACGGGAGTCTAGAGCTCGCTGGACTCTCTGCGGGCTTAGAGCTCAACACCGAGAGAATAGCGTCTCCGACAATCATTGCAAGGTCGGACACTTCTCCGAACACTAATTCCGAACCCTGGAGGCCCGTGTGATGCGAGCTCGGCCCAGAAACTCCCGACCCCGTCCAAACCCCACTCTTAAATGAGGCAGTCGACTGAATGCGATCCCTCATCATCACAGAGGAACCGCTCCTGAATCACGCCCAGCCCGGACTAGGGGCTGGAAACAAGGAATTTTACTTCCCACCCACCACCCACTTCATAGCCACTTTCGAGGACCTAACCGACATGCTTGATTATGCCTCCGAAGACATCGACGATATGGACGAGATGCCGGAGAGGAGAAGGCGCAAAACCAACCGGTCACCGGACGTTGGACAACCACCTCCTCATATGACATATACATGGTGGATACACCTAAAAATGGCGACGATGATGACGAGAAAAACCCAGTCGAGGATGAACCTCCTGAGATACCGCCAAAATGTCAACGTCAGCGGCTCCACTCTAAATCGCACCGCGGTAAGAACAGCAATACTGGCACCAAAGACAATGATACTCCGAAGTACACCGAAGACCAAGAAGACCCCATCGAACCAACATCCGAACAGGATGATCGGGAGGATGGGCAAGTTGACCGTGACGAACAAACAGGGAACAATGACTCAGAGGACAGCAACTATCTGCCACTCTGCGAGGACGACGTCAGCCTCGACGATGAAGATTTTATTGTGCAAGAGGAACCCCTCAAACAAGAGTGCTTCAAGCGACAGCTAATAGCCACGGCTAGAAGCCTAAAAAAGAAACAGCAGAAGCTTCAAGCCGACCAAGATCTGCTCAACGACAGATGGACTAACATCCTGGCAGCCGAAGAATACGGCCTTGAAAGCCCAGCAAAGAGTTACCCAAAGCATAAGCTGCTACCCCAATTCGATGATGAGGCATTGGAGTCCATACCACCCATGCGTAATGCGGCTGACGGACCCGATAGATCACCACGTGGCCGGGACAGAGCGGCAACTCAAACCGAACACCAGCCGGCACCATCTCACCGTAAAAGCAGAGAAACGACAGCTCGAGGATACACATACGACCCATGACAGGACCTAGAAAATAGGGAAGGTCAGACTAGGTCAATCTATGGATCGCGGGGGCATGCTCCAGCGTGAGAGGCGGGCTATCAAGCCACGTGCGATAAACACAACCAATCCCGGGTTGAAAACCGCATACAGACTCCATCCGAACTGCGTTGCGACATGGCCCGATACCAAGGTGCCGCACACCCCCTATGCTTGACCGATGAGGTAATGGAGCACAAATTCCCTGAAGGGTTTAAACCCATGAACATCAAATCATATGATGGCACAACAAATCCCGGAGTATGGATTGAAGATTTTCTTCTCCACATTCACAAGGATCGCGGTGATGATCTACACGCCATCAAATACCTTCCCCTAAAACTTAAGGGGCCAGCTAGGCACTGGTTGAATAGCCTCCCAGAAAAATCTGTTGGAAGGTGGGAAGACTTGGAAAACACCTTTAGAGACAACTTCCAAGGCACTTATGTCCGGCCTCCGGATGCCGATGACCTCAGTCATATAGTCCAACAACCCATAGAGTTGGCCAGGAAATTCTGGACCAGGTTCCTAATTAAGAAGAAACAGATTGTCGACTGTCTGGACGCCGAAGCCCTAGCAGCCTTCAAACACAACATCTGTGATGAATGGCTCGCCCGACGCCTCGGCCAAGAAAAGCCGAAGTCCATGGCAGCCCTTACAACACTAATGACCCGCTTCTGCGCGGGCGAGAATAGATGGCTAGCCCGTAGCGGTAACAGTACGAGCGACCCCAGCACATCCAAAGCCCGAAACGGCAACGGAAGGCCCCGATGCAACAAACATAAGCGTCAGAGCAACCATGATGATACAGAGAATATGGCAGTCAATGCCGGATTCAGTGGCTCCAAATCTGGTCAACGGAAGAAGCCATTCAAACGAAACAAAGACGGTTTATCAAGCCTGGACTGAATACTTGATCGACCCTGCCAGATCCACGGCACTCCTGATAAGCCTGCCAACCACACCAACAAAAGCTGTTGGGTCTTCAAACAGGATGGCAAGTTAAATGACGAACATAAGGAGAAAGGGTCGCCCAGTGAGGATGCAAAGAGGAACCTCGCGCACCGCAAATGGGGGGTCAGAAGAAATTTCCCCCTGAAGTCAAAATGGTGAACATGATATACGTCACCCATATCCCCAAGAGGAAGCGCAAGCGCGCGCTAAGGGACTTGTATGCGATAGAGCCAGTCACCCCAAAATTCAAACCATGGTTGGCCTGTACGATCACCTTCGATTGCAGGGACCATCCTACCAGTATCCGTCATGGAGGTTCGGCCGCATTAGTCCTTGATCCATTCATCAATGGATTCCACCTTACGCGAGTCCTCATGGATGGCGGCAGCAGCCTTAGCCTGCTCTATCAGGACACAGTCCGCAAGATGGGTATAGATCCGCCAACAATCATGCCCACTCAAACTACCTTTAAAGGAGTGATAGACGGTGTAGAGGCCCACTACACGGGCTCAATCACATTGGAAGTGGTCTTTGGTTCATCGAACAACTTCCGCAGCAAAGACTTGATCTTTGATATCGTCCCCTTCTGTAGTGGCTACCATGCCTTGCTCGGACGAATCGTGTTCGCTCGCTTCAATGCAGTCCCACACTACGCCTATCTCAAACTCAAGATGCTCGGACCATGCAGATTTATAATAGTGAATGGAAATATGGACGAGCTTGACGTTTTTGTCCATCATCCTCCAGATGCGTGTCTGAAGCGCTGTCAACTCATCTGACAAAGACCAATCCAGGCCCTTCTCCTTCCAGGAGGTAAGCCACATTGGGGCCTCGGATTTGAATTCGGGAGCCGCAGCCCAGGCAGCGTCGCAGGGCTCAGTGACGTAGAACCATAGCTTCTGCCACCCCTTGACGGTCTCCACGAAGGTGCCTTTGGGCCACGGGACGTTGGACATTTTTCTCACCATGGCGCCTCCGCATTCTGCGTGTTCGCCGCCCACCACCTTCGGCTTCACATTGAAGGTCTTCAGCCACAGTCCGAAGTGGGGGCGGGATGCGGAGGAAGGCCTCGCACACAACGATAAACGTCGAGATGGTGAGGAAAGAATTGGGGGCCAGATCATGGAAATCCAGCCCATAGTAGAACATGAGTCCGCGGACGAATGGGTGGAGAGGAAATCCCAGCCTGCGGATGAAGTGAGGGATGAACACGACCCTCTCGTGGGGCTCCGGAGTGGGGACGAACTGTCCCTTAGCAGGAAGCCGATGGGTGATTTCCCTGGCCAAATATCCGGCCTCCTGAAGTTGGATGATATCCTTCTCCTTGACGGTGGAGTCCATCCACTTGCCCTGCACTCCGAACATGGTTGGAGTGCTTTCTTAGGGTAGGAAAGATGAGAACTTGGGCGCCGGAGCTCGAGAGTAGATAGGCGGAAAGAGAGAAGGTGTGGGTGGAAAAGATGAATACTTATCTCCTTATAAAGGCAGTGAATATCAAACGCCTCCCCACTCGCCATGAAACTCTCCTATTCCCCAGGGGCCGTGCGGGCGGCACGGTTGGATTACCCATACCCATATTCATGAGAATCCTGCAATAAGGGGACATGATCTCTGCCTTGACAAGACGTGCCAATAAAGCTACGTCTCGAAATATGGACCAGCAGGCCAAAAAACAGTTCGAAGTAATGACCGGGGGTGATGTAGTGTCACATTGCAAAAAGTTGTCAGCGGATTGGACTCGTGAAATATTATACTCTCTACGGTGGTGTGTGGTACTTGTTTTGCAGATCCGGACATGATCTCTATGTTCTAAGACTGTGTTGGAATATTCGGAGGAGGAACCCGCCTTGCAATGCCAAAGACAATCTGCGCACCGAACACCTCGTCATTGAATCCTGGTTCAGGGGCTACTAAGCGAGTCCTGTACTAAGGGGTCCTCGGGGTTCGGCCTTTTGGACATGGACCAGACTGATGGGCTATGAAGACAAAAGACTGAAGACTATCACCCGTGTCCGGATGGGACTCTCCTTAGCGTGGGTTGCAAGCTTGTACAACCCTAGTCCCCTCCGGTGCCTATATAAGCCGGACGGTTTAGTCTGTCGAGACAATCATAATCACATAGGCTAGACTTCTAGGGTTTTAGCCATTACGATCTCGTGGTAAATCAACTCTTGTAATACTCATATTCATCAAGATCAATCAAGCAGGAAGTAGGGTATTACCTCCATAGAGAGAGCCTGAACCTAGGTAAACATTGTGTCCCCTGTCTCCTATTACCATCAACCTCTGACGCACAGTTCGGGACCCCCTACCCGAGATCTGCCGGTATTGACATCGACACCCGCTTCCCGGAGTTCCTTGATGTATTTCTCCGTCACAGAGGAAGCCATCCACTTGCCTTGTGCTCCGGATTCGGACATGGCTGGAGTACTTTCTGGGAACGGAGAGGATTGAAGCTTGGGCGCTGGAGCTTGAGGGCGGATGGACTGAGGAAGGGGAAGGCAAGGGGTAAAAAGGGGGAATCTTATCCCCTTATAAAGGTAATGAATATCATGCGTCCCCCACAAGCCTTAAATCTCTCCTATTTCCAAGGGGTCATGCGAAACGACACGGTTGGGTTTCCCAAACCCGTATTGGTGAGAATCCCGTAATAAGGGGGCACGATCTTTGCTTTGACAAGACATGTCGTCGGTGGTTGTGTCCCGAAACACGAAACGAGAGGCCAAAAAATGGTTTGAAATAATAAAATGGCCGGATGTAACGTCTCACCATTGAAATCTTCAGAAGACAGAAGTTATCTGTATTCTGCCATTGTAATCAGAGGTATGACTATTGTACAGAGCCGGATATAGTACTGACGATCAACCGCTTTGAAGTGTTCGGAGGAGGAACCTGCCTTGTAATGCCGAAGACAATCTGCGCGCCGGACACATCGTCATTGAAGACTAGTTCAGGGGCTACTGAGGGAGTCCTGGATTATGGGGTCCTCGGGTGTCCGGGCTAGATGACGTGGGCCGGACAGATGTGCCATGAAGATACAAGATAGAAGGCCTTCCCTCATGTCCGGATGGGACTCTCCTTGCCGTGGAAGGCAAGCTTAGCATGCGGATATGAAGATTCCTTTCTCTATGAACCGACTCTGTACAACCCTAGCCCCCTCCGGTGTCTATATAAACCAGAGGGTTTAGTCCGTAAAGGCAATCACGATCATAATCATATAGGCTAGACATCTAGGATTTAGCCATTACGATCTCCTGGTAGATCAACTCTTGTAACCCATATACTCATCAAAGTCAATCAAGCAGGACGTAGGGTATTACCTCCATCAAGAGGGCCCGAACCTGGGTAAACACCGTGTCCCCTGTCTCCTGTTACCTTCAATCCTTAGACGCACAGTTCGGGACCCCCTACCCAAGATCTGCCGGTTTTGACACCGACACCGTTCACTAGTGCGTAATCTTGTGATATTAATACTGCTTTGCTGAATCTTGTTATGAAAGATCAATTTTCCGGTATTCCTAATGAGGATGTCGCGTCCCATCTTAATACCTTCATGGAATTGTGCGATATGCAAAGGAAAAAAGATGTGTACAATGATATTGTGAAGATGAAATTATTTCCATTTTTTTGGATGATTCTGCAAAAATTGGTTCTTTTCTTTGCCTCGTAATAGTATCGATTCTTGGAATAAGTGCAAAGATGCTTTTATCACTGAGTATTTTCCAGCCGCAAAATTTATCTCCCTTAGGACCCAGATCAGGAATTTCAAGCAACATGAACATGAGCATGTTGCACAATCTTGGGAAAGGATGAAAATGATGCTAAGGAATTGCCCAACTCATGGGTTAAATCTTTGGATGATCATACAAAATTTTATGCAGGGTTGAATTTTGTCTCTCGTAATCTTTTAGATCCACCGCGGGTGGTACTTTTCTCGAAATTACTTTTGGTGAAGCTACCAAATTGCTTGATAATATTATGGCAAATTATTCACAATGGCATATCGAACGAGCTCCTACTAGTAAAAAGGTTAATTCGGTTGAAGAAATTTCTTATTTGAGTGAAAAAGTTGATGCTTTTATGAAATCGGTTGCTAGTAAAAGTGCTCCTATTGATTTCAATGATATGCCTTTTTCTACTTTGGCTGAGCAAAATATTGATGCCATAGAACTGATGTGAATTTTATCTCGTGAAATAATTTCAATAACAATGCTTATAGAGGTAATTTTAATCCTAGGCCTTTTTCCTAGTAATTCCTCTAATAATTATGGTAATTCCTATGGAAATCCTTCTTATAATAATAGGAACACCTTTGATCTTGAGAATAATATTAAAGAATTTATCAACACACAAAAAGTTTTCAAAACTACCATAGAAGAAAAGTTGAATAAGATTGATGATTTGTCTAGAAGTGTTGATATAATTTCTTATGATGTGGAAAATCTCAAGATGAAATTTTGTGTGCCTAAGGTTGAGGAATCAATTAAAGATCTCTATGTTTCTATGGATGAAAGTAAGAAAAGAATCGCTATTCTTAGAGCTAAAAGAGATTTTTAGAAGAAGTGTTTTCTAGTGATTACTTTCGTAAAAATGATGAAGATCTTAAAACGATTGATGTTTCTTCTATTGATTCCTTGTTTAGTAAAGTTAAGATTGATGAAAAAGGGACTGGAGAAGAGTCAATTTTAGTTAGAAGGCGTCCAGATAATTCGAAGGGTGAAAATCTTGTTTTGAAAATTGATAAAAGTGGGTTTGAAGAGGTCAAAACTTTAACTAGTGATGTTTCCACTCTTTTGGATTGCAAGGACTTTAATTATGATAGTTGCTCTTTCATTGATTGTATTTCTTTGTTGAAACCCATGATAAATTCACCCCATGCTTATGAACAAAATAAAGCTTTTACTGAACATATTTTTCATGCTATGATGAAAGCTTTAGAAGAATAGTTGGAATTGGAATTTTCAATTCCTAGAAAATTGCATGATGAATGGGAACCTACTGTCGAAGTCAAGATTAAAAATTATGAGTGTTTTGCTTTATGTGACTTAGGTGCTAGTGTTTCTACAATTCCAAAATCTTTATATGATGTGCTTGGTCTTACCGATATTGAAGAATGTTCTTTAAATTTGCACTTGGCGGATTCTACTATTAAAAAGCCTATGGGAAGAATTAATGATGTTCTTATTCTTGCAAATAGGAAGTATGTGTCCATATATTTTATTGTTCTTGATATTTATTGCAATCCGTCTTGTCCAATTATTCTTGGTAGACCATTTTTACGCACAATCGGTGCCGTGATTGATATGAAAGAAGGCGATATTAAGTTTCAATTTCCACTAAGGAAAGGTATGTAACACTTCCCTAGAACAAGAATTAGGTCACGATATGAATCAATCATGAGGGCATCTTATGGATCTAGAACCAAAGATGACAAAACTTAGATCTTTGCTTTATGCCTAGCTAAGGGCGTGAAACAATAGCGCTTGTTGGGAGGCAACCCAATGAATAAAATTTATTTTTGCTTTTTGATTTCTATTCTTGAGTGTTAGAAAAATTATGTTACTTTTATGATTGTTTTTTTGTGTTTTAATTAGTGTTTGCCCAAGTAAAGCTTTTAGGATCTTCTTGGGTGATAGTTGCTTGATCTTGCTGAAAAACAGAAACTTTTGTGCTCCCGAAAACAATTCTTGTTTTTAAGCAAAGAGCGATAAAATAACAATTCTCTTTGGAGAAGATTAACATACAAATTTCTCAGGTTTTCCTCATTTTTATAATTTTTGGAGTTACAGAAGTATTCAAAATATCCAGTTTGCTAGAGACTGTTCTGTTTTTGATAGATTCTGATTTCTTTGCGTTATGTGCTTGTTTTGATGATTCTATGGTTTCCATTGATGTGTTTTTGCCATATAAAAGTTGGAATACAGTAGATATAATGAAATAATAAAATATGAATTGGTTATCTATAGCACTTATAGTAGTGATTTGTTTTCTTATACTAACGGATCTCACGAAGGTTTTGTTGAGTTTTGTGTGATTAAAGTTTTTAAGTATTGGGTTATCTTACGATGGATGAAGGAATAAGGAGTAAGAAGAGTCTAAGCTTGGGGATGCCCATGGCATCCCCTGCTATTATCCAAAGAGAAGCAAGCAACTAAGCTTGGGGAAGCCCCGAGTGGCATCCCCTCTTTCTTCTAACGACCATCGATATTTTACTCGAAGCTATATTTCTACTCGTCACATACTATGTGTTTTGCTTGGAGCGTCCTGTATGATATTAGTCTTTGTTTGTTTTGTTTTGTGTTTTAACTCTTGATTCCTTGCTGGACACACTGATTTGAGAGCCAAAATTATGTCATGACTTGTTAGAATTGCTCTCTATGCTTCACTTAAAATTTTATGAGCTGTGGATTTGCTCTAGTGCTTCACTTATATCTTTTTGAGCACGGTGTGCTTTAGTATTTTTGAAGAAATGCTCTCTGTAACAACCCAATTTTTTAATTCGGATGTTATTTAGATCATTCATATGCATTCATCATTTGTGCATTTTGGAATTTGTTTTATTTGAAATTTTGATCCTAGAAACATTAAGCAACTCAAGGACCAATTGAGAGAGTTGGAGGTTTTCTCAAAAATCCATTTTTGAATTTCAAAATTGGCAAATTGGATCAAAGTGATTTATTCCAAATATTTTTTCCAATAATTTTAAATAAATAAAATAATGAGAGAAGATAATATGACTTCTTAAAAAACAACAAAAAAATATTGGAAATTAAATTTTCAATAAAAATATATTTTATTTTGATTTTATTTACATGTTTGGGCACTTCTGCTGCTTGGCCACTTGAGTAGAGGAAGAAGGAGTAACATCTCTGACTCGCTTCTTGGAAGCATCACACCTCAACTGAGCAGCCTCTTGCTTCAATGCCATGTTGTAGAACTCATCGTACCTCAAGGGCTCAAAGAGAACAAGAGCTAGCTAGTTTCTTCTCTGAGACCACCCCGGAACTTGTATATCATGATCTTCGCATCAGGGATGTCCTGCTTGGCATAGCGGGTGAGCTTCTGAAACAACTTGTTGTAGTCATAGACAGACAAAGAGCCTTGCTTCAGGTTGCAGAATTCATCACGCTTGCTTTCAACCACGCTCTGAGGGATATGGTGAGCTCTGAAATCTTGACGGAATTCATCCCAAGTGATAACACGTCCACCTCTGGAATCCTTGTACTGCTGGAACCATTCTGCAGCTTGATCTTTGAGTTGGAAGGAGGCGAACTTGACAAAGTCCTCAGGCCTGACGTTACTACACTCGAAATGCTTGCACAGATCCACAAGCCAATCGTCAGCATCGGTTGCCTCAACACAATTGCTAAAAGTCTTTGGCCCGTTAGCAAGGAACTGGTTGAGTGTAGCAGAGTGATTCTGATTGTTGCCTTGGTTCCCTTGGTTGCGCTCTTGGAGAATTTGCATGATCAACTGTGTGTTTGCATTGGTTGCGGCCATCACAGCTTGCCGTGCCTCCGGAGGAGGTGGAGGTGGTGGCGGATCAGGATTCGGAGTCATGCGCGTTGGAGGAGCCATCCTGAAGAGGTTGACCACCATTAGCACATTGATAGATAAATATTGAAGCTGAATCCAACGAAATGAAAATTGCAACATATAGTCTTCACATCCGAACAAAATGAACGAATGCATTCCTCTTCAAATGGTCACATATCCATAAATTGAGAAGCCACGTAGAATTCAGGTAGAGAAATAAATCAACAAGGTACGGATCAAGAACGAATAATTGGTAAGAAATCCCAATTTCAAACCAATATCCGTGGAAGAAGAACTAGAACTAGTAGAATTCCCACTTATGAAACTCCCGAACCTTTCCGGTTATGCAATCAGGTGTTGGGGATATAGGGGAAGCATAATATCTCACCCAATTCTAGCAAATTCTACATCCAGCTGTATCCATCCTTCAACACATAACCGAGAAAAAACTTCGGAAACCATCTACCTCAACCTTCAAAAAGCATCCGTTATACAAGTTATGGCGATACTCCCGAACTCCCGCCCCAGTACTGAGTGGCGTCGAGGTTATCTCACCAACGAACTGCATAAAAGAGATTTTCGATGTCGGCGTACTAAACTCAGGTATTCCAGAATTGCAATGATAAAATTATGACGACAACACCTCAGAGCTCAACTCCCCGGGACACTTCCACAAAACCCCTGACAGGAGGCACCAAGACAATGTTCTCATCATAAAACCATCAGAACGATTCCAAGATACCCGCGTGGTCCTAATTTTTTTTTGTGAAATTTGAGAAGAGAAGAGTCAAAACTCTACGTCAGGATGCCTTACAAGAGCGATGAGGAGACTGGGAAGTAAAAAGAATTCCTAAACTCTCCGATATATAATTCCTAAATGACTGAAAACATTTTTCTAGACACAACTCGGCTGCTAAAAACGATCAAGCAATGGGGCTCCTAAGGTCGGGGAAGGCTCTGATTACCAACTTGTCATGCCCTCGATGCGACTATAGCTCCCACGTGTCGAGGCACGACTTAGAGACATAATTGCATTGAAGGCATATGTCGCAAGTAAGGTAATCTTTACAACAACCCATGTAATATAATAATAAAGGGGAGATAACATAGTTGGCTTACACTCGCCACGTCAATCAAGATACATAAATAACATTACATCACCCAAACACTCATGGCCCGACTACGGCGCCAAAATAAAAGATAACCCAACATGCGACACGGTCCCAATCACCCCCAACTGGGCACCACTACTGATCATCAGGAAAGGAAACATAATAACATTGAGAGTCCTCGTCGAACTCCCACTTGAGCTCGAGTGCGTCACCTGGGGCGGAATCGTCAGGTCCTGCATCTGGTGTAATAGTAATCTATGAGCCACAGGGACTCAGCAATCTCGCACCCTTGCGATCAAGACTATATAAGCTTATAGGTAAGGCAAGGTAAATATAAGTGGAGCTGCAGCAAGCGACTAGCATATATGGTGGCTATCCTGTTCGCAAAAGAGAGCAAGAAGAGGAGGCAAAGCGTGAGAGAGAAACTAGAGGACAACCTGCGCAAGCATTACTCCAACACCGTGTCCACTTCCCGGACTCCGCCGAGAAGAGGCCATCACGGTAACACACTCAGTTGATTCATTTTTATTAAGTTAAGGTTCAAGTTATCTACAACCGGACATTAACAAATTCCCATCTGCCAATAACTGCGGGCACGGCTTTCGAGAGTTCAAATCCCTGCAGGGGAGTCCCAACTTAGCCCATGACAAGCTCTCACGGTCAACGAAGGAATAGACCTCCTCCCGAGATGTTCCGATCAGACTCGGTACCTCGGTTCTTCAAGACACTTTGACAGGTTAAAACAAGACCAGCAACACCGCCCGAATGTGCCGACAAATCCCGATAGGAGATGCACATATCTCGTTCTTAGGGCACACTCAGATGAGACATCCTACGAGTAAAACCAACCCCCAAGTTGCCCTGAGGTGGCCCCGCGGTCTACTCGGTTCGGACCAACACTCAGAGGAGCACTGGCCCGGGGGGGGGGTTTAAATAAGATGACCCTCAGGCTCCGGAAACCCAAGGGAAAAAGAGGCTAGGTGGCAAATGGTAAAATCAAGGTTGGGCATTGCTGGAAAAGCTTTAATCAAGGCGAACTATCAAGGGGTTCCCATTATAACCCAACAGCGTAAGGAAGCAAAATCTGGGAACATAACACGAAGATAGCATCTAGTTCACCCTTCTCATTGAGAGAAAATAGACGGATGGTATTATCCCGAGAAGCAAAGACAATTACATCCTCAGACGAATGAGTCAATTGAATCTGCCTGGCTGCACAATCAAGCTGAGCCTTGTGCTTAGAAAGCCAATCCATCGCGAGAATAAGATCAATATCCGAGTTACCAAGAACCACCGGAGAAGAGAGAAACTTGTAGTCGCCCAACGTGATAGTAACATCCAGGGCGATAGCGCTTGCATTCATGAATTTACCCGGAGAAACCACAGATAACTGTCTAGGCAAATCTTGTAAAGGCAACTCATGCTTAGAAACAAATGGCCTCGAGCTAAAACAATGCGATGCACCAGTGTCAAAAAGAACTTTTGCAGGAATATCATTTACAGGAAGGTTACCCATAATGACATCTGATGAGTCCTCTGCCTGAGCTGCATTCATCAAGTTCACCTTGGTGGACTTGGGGTTATGCTTGACCACAGCTGTACTTGCCGATCTGACAGGAGGAGGAGGAAGACGCCTCTGGTTGAAGCACTTGTTGGCATAGTGACCCTTCTATTGGCACTTGTTGCACGTGACCTCTGAAAGCGGACGGTGATACAGAGCACTCGATCTTGGAGCTTGAGACGAAGTCTTGTTCTGAAAGCCAGGGTTGGGTGGGTGGGAAGATCCACTGCCACCTTTGCTCTTCTGCTGATACGGCTGACAAAACGGAGGAGGAGGAAGCCAATACTTCTGCTGCTTGGCCACTTGAGTAGAGTAAGAAGGAGTAACATCTCTGACTCGCTTCTTGGAAGCATCACACCTCAACTGAGCAGCCTCTTGCTTCAATGCCATGTTGTAGAACTCATCGTACCTCAAGGGCTCAAAGAGAACAAGAGCTAGCTGGATTTCTTCTCTGAGACCACCCCGGAACTGGTATATCATGCTCTTCTCATCAGGGACGTCCTGTTTGGCAAAGTGGGCGAGCTTCTGAAACAACTTGTTGTAGTCATAGACAGACAAAGAGCCTTGCTTCAGGTTGCGGAATTCCTCACGCTTGCTTTCAACCACGCTCTGAGGGATATGGTGAGCTCTGAAATCTTGACGGAATTCATCCCAAGTGATAACACGTCCACCTCTGGAATCCTTGTACTGCTGGAACCATTCTGCAGCTTGATCTTTGAGTTGGAAGGAAGCGAACTTGACAAAGTCCTTAGGCCTGACGTTACTGCACTCGAAATGCTTGCACAGATCCACAAGCCAATCGTCAGCATTGGTTGCCTCAACACAATTGCTGAAAGTCTTTGGCCCGTTAGCAAGGAACTGGTTGAGTGTATCAGAGTGATTCTGATTGTTGCCTTGGTTCCCTTGGTTGCGCTCTTGGAGAATTTGCATGATCAACTGTGTGTTTGCATTGGTTGCGGCCATCACAGCTTCCATGCCTCCGGAGGAGGTGGTGGCGGATCAGGATTCGGAGTTGTGCGCGTTGGAGGAGCCATCCTGAAGAGGTTGACCACTATTAGCACATTGATAGACAAATATTGAAGCTGAATCCAACAGAATGAAAATTGCAACATATAGTCTTCACATCCGAACAAAATGAACGAATGCATTCCTCTTGAAATGGTCACATATCCATAAATTGAGAAGCCACTTAGAATTCAGGTAGAGAAATAAATCAACAAGGTATGGATCAAGAATGAATAATCGGTAAGAAATCCCAATCTCAAACCAATATCCGTGGAAGAAGAACTAGAGCTACTAGAATTCCCACCTATGAAACTCCCGAACCATTCCGGTTATGCAATCAGGTGTTGGGGATACAGGGGAAGCATAATATCTCACCCAATTCTAGCAAATCCTACATCCAGCTGTATCCATCCTTCAACACATAACCGAGAAAAAACTTCAGAAACCATCTACCTCAACCTTCGAAAAGCATCCGTTATACAAGTTATGGCGATACTCCCGAACTCCTGCCCCAGTACTGGGTGGCGTCGAGGTTATCTCACCAACGAACTGCATAAAAAAGATTTTCGATGTCGGCGTACTAAACTCAGGTATTCCAGAATTCCAACGATAAAATTATGACGACAACACCTCAGAGCTCAACTCCCCGGGACACTTCCACAAAACCCCTGACAGGAGGCACCAAGACAATGTTCTCATCATAAAACCATCGGAACGATTCCAAGATACCCGCGTGATCCTAAAATTTTTTTAGTGAAATTTGAGAAGAGAAGAGTCAAAACTCAATGTCAGGATGCCTTACCAGAGCGACGAGGAGACTGGGAAGTAAAAAGAATTCCTAACTCTCCGATATATAATTCCTAAATGACTCAAAACATTTTTCTAGACATAACTCGGTTGCTAAAAACGATCAGGCAATGGGGCTCCTAAGGTCGGGGAAGGCTCTGATTACCAACTTGTAACACCCTCGATGCGACTATAGATCCCACGTGTCGAGGCACGACTTAGAGACATAATCGCATTGAAGGCATATGTCGCAAGTAAGGAAATCTTTACACATCCCATGTAATATAATAATAAAGGGGAGATAACATAGTTGGCTTACACTCGCCACGTCAATCAAGATACATAAATAACATTACATCATCCAAACACTCATGGCCCGACTACGGCGCCAAAATAAAAGATAACCCAACATGCGACACGGTCCCGATCACCCCCAACTGGGCACCACTACTGATCATCAGGAAAGGAAACATAATAACGTTGAGAGTCCTCGTCGAACTCCCACTTGAGCTCGAGCGCGTCACCTAGAGCAAAATCATCAGGCCCTGCATCTGGTGTAATAGTAATCTGTGAGCCACTGGGACTCAGCAATCTCGCACCCTCGCGATCAAGACTATTTAAGCTTATAGGTTAGGCAAGGTAAATATAAGTGGAGCTGCAGCAAGCGACTAGCATATATGGTGGCTATCCTGTTCGTAAAAGAGAGCGAGAAGAGGAGGCAAAGCGCGAGCGAGAAACTAGAGGACAACCTGCACAAGCATTACTCCAACACCGTGTCCACTTCCCGGACTCCGCCGAGAAGAGGCCATCACGGTAACACACTCAGTTGATTCATTTTAATTAAGTTAAGGTTCAAGTTATCTACAACCGGACATTAACAAATTCCCATCTACCCATAACCGCGGGCACGGCTTTCGGAAGTTCAAATCCCTGTAGGGGAGTCCCAACTTAGCCCATGACAAGCTCTCATGGTCAACAAAGGAATAGACCTCCTCCCAAGACGTTCCGATCAGACTCGGTATCTCGGTTCTTCAAGACACTTCGACAGGTTAAAACAAGACCAGCAACACCGCCCGAATGTGCACATATCTCGTTCTCAGGGCACACTCAGATGAGACATCCTACGAGTAAAACCAACCCTCAAGTTGCCCTGAGGTGGCCCCGCGGTCTACTCGGTTCGGACCAACACTCAGAGGAGCACTGGCCCGGGGGGGGGGGGGGGGGTTAAATAAGATGACCCTCGGGCTCCGGAAACCCAAGGGAAAAAGAGGCTAGGTGCCAAATGGTAAAACTAAGGTTGGGCATTGCTGGAAAAGCTTTAATCAAGGCGAACTATCAAGGGGTTCCCATTATAACCCAATCGCGTAAGGAACGCAAAATCCGGGAACATAACACCGATATGACGGAAACTAGGGCAGCAAGAGTGGAACAAAACACTAGGCGAGAGGCCGAGCCTTCCACCCTTTACCAAGTATATAGATGCATTAAGATAACAAGATAATATAATGATATCCCAACAAGTAAATAAATGTTCCAACAAGGAACGGCCTCCAATCTTCACCTGCAACTAGCAACACTATAAGAGGGGCTGAGCAAAGCGGTAACATAGCCAATCAACGGTTTGCTAGGACATGGTGGGTTAGAGGTTTGACATGGAAATTTGGGAGGCTTGAAAGCAAATGGTAGGCATCATAGCATTGGCATAGCAAAATAGCGAGCAATCTAGCATAGCAAAGATAGTAGTGATTTCGAGGGTATGATCATCTTGCCTGCACAGTTGTCAAAGTTGACTGGATCCTCGAAAGCAAACTCAATGGGCTCCTCGTTAGCGAACTCGTCTCCCGTCTCTACCAAACAAGACAAACAAGCAACAAGGACACAATCAACCACGTGCAAAGCTCAAACAACATGATGCAACGATGATATGCTATGCGGGATGTGATGCGGGATGCATATGCGAGATGTGACAAGGAATGCGTGAACCTGGCCTCAACTTGGAAATCCAAGTGTGCCACTGGAAATATGAGATGAAATCGCTTGAAAACGATATAAAGAACGTCGGAATCGGAGTTACGGTTTGGAAATGGCAAGCGATTCAAATATGACACCGGTCTGCGATTTACAGCAAGTAGTCATCTAAATGCAATGAGATGAACATGCTACAGCACCCAAACATGGCATAAAAATAAATGGCAGAGATGCATTCATGATGCTTAACAAAAGTCTAGCACTGAGCTACGGCCAATTCATCCATTAACAGGTTCAAAAAAGCATGGCAAAAATGCATATGGCAAACAGATTTCAGACTTAGTGAAATTAACACTTATCTGGAATTTTAGATCAGGTAGCTCTCTTCGGAGCAACAAAACTACATGCTACAGGACCTGAACATGGCAAAGTAAAGCATGGCATGGAGCTACTCAAAGAGCTTAACAAAAGTCCCTTAGTGACCTTGAGCCAAAAGGGATCAGAAAATACAATTGCAAGCATGTGAACATGGCAAAAACATAATCAGATCACAGACTTTGTGAAAACTGGAGCATGCTAAAAATAATATCAAGTAGGCATGTTTACGAGCTCGATGCACTCACTACGGAGCAAGACACGAAAATATAAGCACAGATCTATCAAGAACACACAAAATTCAAGCTATACATGGCAAGAACAATAGCATAGCATGCACGGGTCAACTACAACATCCTCGGCAAAATTGCAAACAAGTTGACAATCTGCCCAGATTCACAAAGTAGCAAAAGTAGAGCTCGATTGACTCAAGCTAGGGTGCTCCATAATTGCAAACAAAGACATGGATGGTAGAGCACTACAAGATTAACAAAACTTCCTTACTGATCATCCTCAAAAGAGACACGGATCTCTCGGAAACAACAAGAACATATGGCCATATGAAATAAACAGCCCAAGGACTGGTGGAATTGCTAAGTCCCTGAAATCAGCACTACCAAGTGCCTCACTTTGCAAGCTTGCACTAGTCACCACACACATCACAAAAATACATGGGTTGCACCTCTGGAAATATGGCAAAACCCTTAACAAAACATATGTAGAGCTCATGGGCATATCATGCATACAATAATCATGGCAAAAATGATAAATATGCAAATGGAGTAGCAGATCTGACAATTATCTCAAGTAGCCCTCTTCTAATAGCATTTCGGGCATCAAGATGAGCTCAAATGAAAATGATGCAATGGAATGAAATGATGTACTCTGCCGCACCCCGCACCTCCTCCCCGCCTCCAGCGCCGCCCGCGCCCGCCCGGCGCCGCCCCTCCGCCGCGCCGCTTCTTGCGCCATCGCCGCCGGCCGCCTCGCCACCGCATCCGGCCGCCGACGCCGCCACCATCCTCTTCCGCGCCGCCTCAGTGAGCTCCGGCCACCACCACGCCGGCCACCGTCCTCTTCTTCTCCGGCGCCGGTGAACAGTGCTCCAGTGTGCCTCGGAATCCGTGCACCGATCTGGATCCAGATCCGGTGAACAGTAAACCCTAGGTTGTTTTTTCTTCTAAGTCCCTAAATTTTCAGATCCATGTGCTCCTGTTCATCAGGCTATATCTCCTCCTCCGTAGCTCCATTTTTGGCATATAGCATATCAAATTGTTTGCCTCAGAGAGTACATCATTTCATTCCATTGCATCATTTGCATTTGAGTTCATCTTGATATCCGAAATGCTGTTAGAAGAGGGCTACTTGAGATAATTGTCAGATCTGCTACTCCATTTGCATATTTGTCATTTTTGCCATGATTATTGTGTGCATGATATGCCCATGAGCTCTACATATGTTTTGTTAAGGGTTTTGCCATCTTTCAAGTGGTGCAACCCATATATTTTTGTGATGTGTGTGGTGACTAGTGCAAGCTTGCAAAGTGAGGCACTTGGTAGTGCTGATTTCAGGGACTTAGCAATTCCACTAAGTCCTTGGGCTGTTTATTTCATATGGCCATATGTTCTTGTTGTTTTCGAGAGATCCGTGCCTCTTTTGAGGATGATCAGTAAGGAAGTTTTGTTAATATTGTAGTGCTCTATCCATCAATGTCCTTGTTTGCAATTATGGAGCACCCTAGCTTGAGTCAATCGAGCTCTACTTTTGCTACTTTGTGAATCTGGGCAGATTGTCAACTTGTTTGCAATTTTGCCGAGGATGTTGTAGTTGACCCGTGCATGCTATGCTATTGTTCTTGCCATGTCTAGCTTGAATTTTATGTGTTCTTGATAGACGTATGCTTAGCTTTTTGTGTCTTGTTCCGTAGTGAGTGCATCGAGCTCGTAAACATGCCTACTTGATATCTGTTTTCAGCATGCTCCAGTTTTCACTAAGTCTGTGATGTGACTATGTTTTTGCCATGTTCACATGGTTGCAATTGTATTTTCTGATCCCTTTTGGCTCAAGGTCACTAAGGGACTTTTGTTAAGAATCATGAATGCATCCCTGCCATGTATTTTTATGCCATGTTTGAGTGCTCTAGCATGTTCATCTCATTGCATTTAGATGACTACTTGCTGTAAATCGCAGACCGGTGTCATATTTGAATCGCTTGCCATTTCCAAACCGTAACTCCGATTCTGACGTTCTTTATATCGTTTTCAAGCGATTTCATCTCATCTTTCTAGTGGCACATTTGGATTTCCATGTTGAGGCCAGGTTCACGCATTCATTATCACATATCGCATATGCAACCCGCATCGCATCCCGCATAGCCTATCATTGTTGCATCATGTTGTTTGAGCTTTGCACGTGGTTGATTGTGTCCTTATTGCTTGTTTGTCTTGTTTGGGTAGAGCTGGGAGATGAGTTCGCTAATGAGGAGCCCGTTGAGTTTGCTTTCGAGGATCCAGTCAACTCTGACAACTGTGCAGGCAAGATGATCATACCCTCGAAATCACTACTATCTTTGCTATGCTAGATTGCTCGCTCTTTTGCTATGCCAATGCTACGATGCCTACCATTTGCTTTCAATCCTCCCAAATTGCCATGTCAAAACTCTAACCCACCATGTCCTAGCAAACCATTGATTGGCTATATTACCGCTTTGCTCAGCCCCTCTTATAGCGTTGCTAGTTGCAGGTGGAGATTGGAGGCCGTTCCTTGTTGGAACATTTATTTACTTGTTGGGATATCATTATATTATCTTGTTATCTTAATGCATCTATATACTTCGTAAAGGGTGGAAGGCTCGGCCTCTCTCCTAGTGTTCTGTTCCACTCTTGCCGCCCTAGTTTCCGTCATATCGGTGTTATGTTCCCGGATTTTGCGTTCCTTACGCGGTTGGGTTATAATGGGAACCCCTTGATAGTTCGCCTTGATTAAAGCTTTTCCAGCAATGCCCAACCTTAGTTTTACCATTTGGCACCTAGCCTCTTTTTCCCTTGGGTTTCCGGAGCCCGAGGGTCATCTTATTTAAACCCCCCCCCCCCGGGCCAGTGCTCCTCTGAGTGTTGGTCCGAACCGAGTAGACCGCGGGGCCACCTCAGGGCAACTTGAGGGTTGGTTTTACTCGTAGGATGTCTCATCTGAGTGTGCCCTGAGAATGAGATATGTGCATCTCCTATCGGGATTTGTCGGCACATTCGGGCGGTGTTGCTGGTCTTGTTTTAACCTGTCGAAGTGTCTTGAAGAACCGAGGTACCGAGTCTGATCGGAACGTCTCGGGAGGAGGTCTATTCCTTCGTTTACCATGAGAGCTTGTCATGGGCTAAGTTGGGACTTCCCTGCAGGGATTTGAACTTTCGAAAGCCGTGCCCGCGGTTATGGGCAGATGGGAATTTGTTAATGTCCGGTTGTAGATAACTTGGACCTTAACTTAATTAAAATGAATCAGCCATGTGAGTTACCATGATGGCCTCTTCTCGGCGGAGTCCGAGAAGTGGACACGGTGTTGGAGTAATGCTTGCGCAGGTTGCTCTCTAGTTTGTCGCTCGCGCTTTGCCTCCTCTTCTCGCTCTCTTTTGCGAACAGTATAGCCACCATATATGCTAGTCGCTTGCTGCAGCTCCACTTATATTTACCTTGCCTTACCTATAAGCTTATATAGTCTTGATCGCGAGGGTGTGAGATTGCTGAGTCCCTATGGCTCACAGATTACTATTACACCAGATGCAGGACCTGACGATTCCGCCCCAGGTGACGCACTCGAGCTCAAGTGGGAGTTCGACAAGGACTCTCAACGTTATTATGTTTCCTTTCTTGATGATCAGTAGTGGTGCCCAGTTGGGGGTGATTGGGACCGTGTTGCATGTTGGGTTATCTTTTATTTTGGCGCCGTACACGGGCCATGAGTGTTTGGGTGATGTAATGTTATTTATGTATCTTGATTGACGTGGCGAGTGTAAGCCAACTATGTTATATCCCCTTTATTATTATATTACATGGGTTGTTGTAAAGATTACCTTACTTGCGACATATGCCTTCAATGCGATTATGTCTCTAAGTCGTGCCTCGACACGTGGGAGCTATAGTCGCATCGAGGCCGTGACAATCTGGCCTCTGGAGGTTTGATCCCCATGGAACTTGGAGGCTTCCCGGAAACGAGACCGAGCCGCAGTCGCAGGAGGGTGAGTGCGTCCTCCTTGCGACTCACGTCGACCGTGGATTCTCTCTGCCTTCCCATCCTTTCTTCTGGGGTTTCTGAACTTCTTCGGTGCCCAACTTCATCACTTTTCTCCCAACACCATCATGTATCTTGCTGCATTCGTTTCTATGTGCGAAAATTTCTTGGGCTGTCGATCGCATTGGGGTCTCTTCAGACATATCTTCACCTGTCGCTCTCAGTCGGTGAAAAAAGCTAACCCGAACGACGAGAAGACTCATGTGATTCAGATGTGCGGAGGCCTAGGTATCCAGATGAGAAGCAAGAGTGCTTTTCCAGCTATGTCCTTCCCGAGTCAGTTAGAGGGTGGCAGTCGACCTGGTACTACTGCAAGGACCAACCAACTCCTGGTCAGTCAACTGGTCTCCCTCACTTCTCTATGGAAAGAGTCCAACAACCCACTTCCTTGAAAGTAACTCTAGTAGAAAAGGCAGAGTTGAGAATGCTGATGGATCGAGTGGTCCAACTAGTTCACGACGGCGTGACTTGTACGGACTTGCTGGAAGGGTTTCTCACTCGACGCATCCAGCCACTCCAGGCCCACGATCATCCTATGTGGATGTACTCGGGCATTGAGGACACAACTCGAATCGACCTGGAGGAGGTGACCGAAGAGACGACGAAGCTGTGGTTGCAAGGCATCACTGGGAACAAAGATAACCCCCGGGTGTCCAGAAGAGTTCAACCATTCTGCGCTGGTCATGAACCTGAAAAGGTCTGTCTTTTACTGTCAAGTGCTTCTTCATTCTAATTTGTAACTGTCTTCGTGTCCAACTGATGTCTATGTTATCCTTTGCCTTGCAAGTTTACATTGACACGTACTCAATGCCCAATGGAGAGCAGGACAAGGAGGGAGAGGCGAGTGGGGGCGAAAGTGGTAATTGGAGACCCGATGACGACGATGAGGAGGAGAGTGAGGATTCAAGTGATAGCGAGGAGGTCGACTCTCTGCCTCGCACTAAAGGCGCTCCAAGCAGACCCATGACCCGGCGAGCATCTGTGGCAAGGTAGTTGCGCAGACCTTGAAGCACACTTGAACTTCCTCCTATCCCGACTGAAAAGGTGCCGAAGCAACCCAAGATAGCGGCTCCTAAGCCTCGGAAGACTCTTCCCAAGATCAATATCGACATCCCTATCGCCTCTGCGTAAGTGTTTTGTTTTCTCCTTTTATGCAAGGACTTCTTAAGAAGACGTCGACTCGCTTTCTTGCTTAATAGAGTGAGTTTGGGAACTCGCAGTGGTGCTACTTCTGGGACCTCAGTGGACTTTTATTGGAATGAGGATGATGCGGAGATGGAAGATGCGGCCAGCTCCAGAGCAGGTGTGACTCTGCCATCTTGCCTCCACTTCGTCAATTGGTTTGTATGTCGACTGATATATTATGGTCTATTCTTTTGCAGCGCCGCAACATGTGATTGAATTTCCAAACGATGATGAAGAAGTGCCTTTGAGGCCTATGGGAAGGAGAGGCATGAACTTGGGCAGGAAAGCGTCGATCGGCAAGATGGATCAGACGACAACAGTGCCCAAACCAGTGATCCAGCAGACTGAAGACCTTAATCGGGCCTCTGTCACCTTTGCCGAACCTGTGCCGACTGAACATCCACCAGCGTTGACTGCCCAAGATCCTGCTTCATCTGTTCAACTGCATACATCAGATCCTCAGATTGTTGCAACTGTCCCACCGTCTCTGCTGTTCATCACCCATCACGTCCTAGAGGACCAGGCGAGTGCTGCTAAAGAAGCTATACGCCAAGCAGGCCTGATGATGGAGCGGATGAAGATGGTGCATGAAACCAGCCAAGCTATTTATGATGCCAGTGCAGCTCTCTAAGCCAATGTCCAGGTTAGTTGATTTCCGACTGATCCTCTAACTTGATACTTGAGAACTACTGCCTTCTTATTCGTAAGATGTCTGTGGATGATCGTTTTCACACCTTTTCAAACTTCATGTGCATCTGTTCACCCACTGGGTGCATTCTTTTATTTTACAATCTTCTTCACTTGAGTCGGTGTCGAGTGAACTTTTGAATCTGTGGGGGCACGCAGAGTGCATCCACTAGGTGTAGTCCCCGAGACTGTCGTCGAATGTTTGATTCGGCATGAGGTCTTAGATCGTTGTTGATAACAAATCCACTCGGTCTCGAACTGATTCTGTCGAGTGAACTCCTAAACCAGTGGGGGAACACCAAGTGCACCAACTGGGTGTAGTCCCCGAGACCACGGTCAACTGTGGGCAGTCGGCGGTGGTCTGAAACACAATATTGCTATTGCAGTTCTCTTTTTT
Organism: Triticum aestivum; assembly: GCF_018294505.1. NCBI lineage: Eukaryota > Viridiplantae > Streptophyta > Magnoliopsida > Poales > Poaceae > Triticum > Triticum aestivum. Next base: position 238,916,070 of record NC_057803.1, read on the forward strand.
TGGGGCGACTAGACTGATCAAATCGAGTACCGAACCAAACTAGTGGGGGCATGCCAGGTGCACCCACTGGGTTTAGTCCCCGAGACTACTGTTGAATGTCTGATTCTGCAGTAGTCTTACCACTCTTTGTTGTAATATCCTGAATTTGTACTTCATCACCCGGGAAATAATCTTCGATTTTGTCACCTGATATATCTTATTTGCTGGCTTCTGAAATCCTGTGAGCGCATATCCCAATTTACCGAATTCGGGAGGAAGCAGATCCAGCTCAATCTTGAGTTGGACTTGTCCAAGCAGAACTTGCAGAAGGCCAAGGACGAAATAGCTGGTATGGAAGGTAAAAACTTGCCGACTATGAAATTGGACTGTTACCCGAGTCATCTTCCCATTCTTATTTCTGAACTGAGTGATGCTTTATTATTTTTTAGATAAAATGAGGTAGGCTTTGGCACAGAAGGATCTTGATCTTGTAGCAGCGCAGAAGGAAGCCCAAGAGAAAACAACACTCACCGACAAGAAGTTGGCTTCAGTCGGAGCGTTAGAGGAAGACAACGACAAGCTGAAGACTGCTCTTCCCGAAGCTAACAAGGAAGTGACACGTCTGAAGAAGGACAAGGTAGCCCTGAACGACAAGACTGAAGATCTCTCTCAGAACAAAAATGAACTGGAGGCTTATCTGGGGGGACTCGCTAAGAAGTTATTCCTCATGCTTGAAGGTATTTCCTACTGGTCGACTGGTTTCTCTTGACAGTTGTAAATTCCTCATACGGCTCTTTGACTCATCATTTTGTTGTGCGGTGCAGAGTTTTGCCAGAACTTTGAAGAAGAGACTGGACGGATCGAGACGAACTTGGATCCCATCAACTCTCCTATTTAGGATGAAGCCGCCATGAACGTGCTCCGACTGGAATCTTGTCTTTCCAGCATCGTGGATTATCTGGTTTGAGTGAATTTGGCGGTTTCCCAAGTCGAGATAGCGCTCTGGACGAAGGAGATGTTCCAGAACGACCTCGAGTCTCTAATGACTCAACTAATTGAGATCCCCGGCCGAGTGCAAGATGGGAAGAAATCTTCTGCCCGATGTGGTGCTCATGTGGCCTTGTGCTTGGTTCATGTCCACTGCAAGGAGGCGAAGGAAGAGAAGCTAGCAACGCTCAAGGTTGCTAACACCAAACATCACCAATTCCGGTCTTTCATGGAGACCTTCATTGAAGCAGCCACTTGCATCATGGACGGAATTGACTTGGACGAGTTCGTCGAGCCAGCCAGTCCTCGTCCAAAGGAGTGAACAAACTTTTAAGCTTTCATTCAATTTGCCTCGGAATGCCGAGTGATTTTGTAACCGTTAAAAATCCTTAGGGCCGGACGCCCGAGCACTTTTATCTGTGTTTATGGACCTTGCGAGATTTATCTAAACTTTGTTTTTCTTCGAATATGAGTGAAACTTGATCCTTCAGTCAGAATTTTCACCGACTCTGTCATGCTGCTCTATCGAGTGGGTCATTGACAAGGGCACTTGGTGCCATCCATGACCTGCACTTCATTATGCTTGCGGATCGGAATGGAGCGGAAGTTATACTTGTGTCGCAGCTCCGTCGAGTGGGTCATGGACAAGAGCACTTGGTGTTGTGCACGACCTGCACCCCATCATCCATGCATATCAGGATGGAGTGGATGTTATGCTTGTGTCGCACCTCCGCCGAGTGGGTCATGGATAGGAGCACTTGGTGTTGTGCACGACCTGCACCCCGTCATCCTTGCGGATCAGGATGGAGCGGACGTTATACTTGTGTCGCAGCTCCGTCGAGTGGGTCGCACTTGGTGCTGTGCACGACCTGCACCCCCTCATCCTTGCGGATCAGGATGGAGCTGACGTTATACTTGTGTCGCAGCTCCGTCGAGTGGGTCATGGACAGGAGCACTTGGTGTTGTGCATGACCTGCACCCCGTCATCCTTGCGGATCAGGATGGAGCGGACATTATACTTGTGTCGCAGCTCTATCGAGTGGGTCATGGACAAGAGCACTAGGTCCTGTGCACGACCTGCACCTCATCGTCCTTGCGGATCGGGATGGTTTTTAACTTAGGCGTCTACGGGACTACAGCTAAGCCCCCGAGTGGGAGGATTGCTCTCCACTCGGTAGGATTTTTTAAACTTAGGCGAGTAGAGGACTGTAGCTAAGCCCCGAGTGGGAGGATTTCTCTCCACTCGGTAGGATTTTATTAAACTTAGGCGAGTACGAGATCCCAGCTAAGCCCCCGAGTGGGAGGATTGCTCTCCACTCGGTAGGATTTTTTTAAACTTAGGCGAGTACGGGACTGCAGCTAAGCCATGGCAGGATTGCTCTCCACTCGGTAGGATGTTTTTAAACTTAGGCGAGTACGGGATTGCAGTAAGACCCCTAGGGGAGGATTGCACTCCACTCGGTAGGATTTTTTAAACTTAGGCGAGTACGGGACTGCAGCTCTGCCTCCGAGCGGGAGGATTTCTCTCCACTCGATAGGATTTTTTAAACTTAGGTGAGTACGGGACTACAGCTAAGCCCCTGAGTGGGAGGATTGCTCTCCACTCGGTAGGATTTTTTAAACTTAGGCGAGTACGGGACTGTAGCTAAGCCTTCGAGCGGGAGGATTGCTCTCCACTCGGTCGGATTTTTGAAACTTAGGCGAGTATGGGACTGCAACAAAGCCCCCGAGTGAGAGGATTGCTCTCCACTCGGTAGGATTTTTAGAAACTTAGGTGAATCAGGTTCGCAGCTAAGCCACCCACTGGGGGATTTGAACACACAATTTGATAGGATAACAATCATTAAGGCACCACAAAAATCTTGTTTTTGATAAGCAAAATGAACGAGTCTTACTACAACTCGCCGACCCGAGTGCTGAAGTGTTAAAAGGGCGGAGCCGATCCGCGTTCCAAGCGCGTGGCTCGTCTTTCTTGTGTTCCACATTATAAAGGTGATAAGCTCCATTGTGGAGCACCTTCGTGATGATGAAGGGACCTTCCCAAGCAGGAGCAAGCTTGTCAGGCCGTTGCTGATCCACTCGGAGCACTAGGTATCCTTCCTGAAATGCTCGACCTCGCACGTTTCTGGCATGGAATCGACGGAGGTCTTGTTGATAAATGGTCGACCGGATCAAAGCCATCTCTCTCTCTTCTTCTAGGAGGTCAACAGCATCTTGCCGAGCTTGCTCTGCTTCAGCTTCTCAGAAAAGTTCCACTCGGGGCGCGTTGTGACGCAAGTCACTTGGCAGCACAGCTTCGGCCCCATAGACCATGAAGCAGGGAGCCCGACTAGTCGACCGATTTGGCGTTGTTCTCAACCCCCAAAGGACAGAAGGCAACTCATCTACCCAAGCGCCTGCTGCATGCTTGAGGTCACGCATCAACCGGGGTTTCAGCCCTTGGAGGATCAAACCATTTGCTCTCTCTGCCTGTCCATTCGACTGCGAATGCGTGATAGACGCGTAGTTGACCTAAGTACCCTGGGAGGTGCAGAATGTTCTGAACTCATCAGAATCAAAGTTGGAGCCATTATCCATGATAATACTATGAGGGACTCCATATCTGAATGTCAGCTCTCAGATGAAACTGATCACACTGCTCAAATTGAGACTCTTGATAGGCTTGGCTTTGATCCACTTAGTGAACTTGTTGACTGTTACAACAAATGAGTGAAACCACTTCTGCCGTTCCTCAGGGGACCAACTGTGATGCCCCGAGACCGATGTGCCAGGTGTCCTCCAGTTATTCACTGTTGTTGCCTTGTCATTCACTTGCGTGTTGCATCTTGCCATGTCATCATCCGCATTACATCATCATGTTTTCAAAACTTGCATTCTTCTGGGTTCCCCAGTTCTGTCCGTTGTCCGTTCCGAGCCCAACCACACTTGCACGCGCCCGCGACATGTCCGAAATAGTATTTTATAAGTGGCCGGAAAATGTTCTTGGAATGGGATGAAAGTTGGCGTGTGGTCTTATTATAGTGTAGATAGACCGCCTGTCAAGTTTCATCGCATTTGGAGTCTGTTTGACGCCCCAACGGTTAACTATAGCGACATTATAGTCGGTCTATCGTCGGACGTTTTCGGTCTCCGGAAACTGCTGCCGGGTCTCTGTCTCTCTTCTCTTCTCTTCTCTTAGCTCGGGCCTTTCTGCACAACCCACGAGTTCCAACCCACCCCTCGCGTGCGCGTCTGAAAAGCTGTCCTGGACCCGACCCGGACTATCGCCACCGTTGTGTCCGGATCATCCCCAAACATCTACAAAACATCTCCGTTTTGTTAATTGGACTTCCTAGTCTATTTTTCTCGACCGCTCGATTTATTTAGAGGAACGGATTAGCCCCTAAATGTCTCCCTGTTTCTTATATATATATATATATATATATATATATATATATATATATATATATATATATACTCCTAGTGCTATTTGGACAAAACCCTAAAACCGAGGGCACTTGTCCCATCTTTCCCTTTCGGCCGCCGCCACTCTCTCATCGGGATCCATCCCGATCCATCTGCCAAATCCTCTCTCATTCTCCACCAACCAACCCATTCATCCAATACCGCAGCCATCTCGTTTCTCCTCTGCCTCGACCGGAGCAAGGCTGCCCTGATCATGGCGCCCCTACCCCAAGCTCCTCTCATGCGCCACTTCTGCTCCCTCGCTCCCGATTGGATCGAGGGGAGGAGCCCCACGACATCAAGCCACTGCTCCAGGAGCCTTCCAACCCCTGATCTTCGCGCCACCCAAATCCCCAGCAAGCCGCTGCCCGCCACATTAGCAGCCGGGAGCTCCCGTATCGGCAGCAACCTGCCCGACCTCGCCATCTTCCCCTACCTCTCCGAGCTGGCCGGTCTCCATCTTCGCATTCATATAGAGCCGGCGAGATGCCCAGGTCATGGCGCCGTCCCTCTCCACCTTCTCTGTTCTTTCCTCCTCACGCGGCTCCTGCCTGACCATTCCTCTCTCTCTCGTTATTTCATCCACAGGAATCACGGCGCCGTCGCAAGTCCCCGCCGCCAGCGCCGCCGCACCTTGGAGCAGCCACTGTGGTGTCGTCTGCCTCCGACCCCGTGCAGATCCGAAGCCCTAGCACCGGGCCCCGCTATCTCCATCACTCTCTGGCCTCCCTGCCTGCAAGCGCCGCCATCCCCTTGTTGTTAGTCGCAGGAGCAGCGCGGCCTCTCCTTCTGTTCGAGCCATGGAGACAAGCGCGTGCCTGCATCCTCTGCATCGCGGTGCTGCGCCGCTGTGCGCCCGTTGACTCTGCCCGAGCCGCTGCCTCGCTTGCGTGGCCCAGGATCCAGCGCGCCCGCTTGCGAGGCCAGCCGTACCGCTCCAGAGAGCCGACCCAGATGTGCAAGCCCAGCCGGCCCATCTTCTCCTCTGGGCAATGTGAACTGCTCGAGATCCCCTGCACTGTTGGGACACCTAAGTTTCGGCCCGCGTGTGTTTTTTTCAGCGTCTGCGAATTTGTTCTTTTATCCAGTTAAACAGTTTTGCAGAAAAACCCTCATACTTCATGCATTTAATAACTTCTCAACCGTGCATCGGATTAAAACAATTTATATATGAAATATGCTTAGTTTTTCATCTAGTTTCATAATATGTATTCTCCATCCATGTTTGAAATGCTTAAAATGCTGTTTGTGTAATTTTTTGTCCATATGCCATGCTAAAATGCTTTAAATCATAACTAAATAACTGTAGCTCAGTTTCTAATAAACTTTATATGTAAATGGGGTAGAAGAATGCCTAGTTTAACATGGTGGCATCACTTTGCATGTTTAACAACCCTAAAATTGTGTATAGGGCAGAACAGTACCAAACCTAATATATGCATATGGGGATTTACCGGAATTGTTGTTCGTTGCTTCCGGCCTCATTTAACCTTGACTAGATAGGTAGTTTTTATTTTGCTTCACCCTCTTGCCATGTGTTAACCAACATTTAATATTGTTGAGTAAATAACCGAGAGAGAACGAAATAAGTCATGTGGTGTTTCGTCAATATGCAACGGAGTTGCATATTGAGCTCCACTTAATTTGTAGGGTTGCTTGTGCACTTTGCCATGGCATGCTTCATTAAACCGGACATGCATCATACTTGGTTGTGCATCATGCCATAATTATGTGATGGTTGTTTACTATGTTGTTTGCTTCTTTCCAGTGTTGCTTCTTCGGGTTGGTTACGATAACGCCGCGTTGTGAGGATTCGTTCGACTACGTCCGTTTGTCTTCTTCATGGACTCATTCTTCTTCCTTGCGGGATTTCAGGCAAGATGACCATACCCTCGAAATCACTTCTATTTTTTCTTGCTTAGTTGCTCGCTCTTTTGCTATGCCTATGCTACGATACCTACCACTTGCTTATCATGCCTCCCATATTGTTGAGCCAAGCCTCTAACCCACCTTGTCCTAGCAAACCGTTGTTTGGCTATGTTACCGCTTTGCTCAGCCCCTCTTATAGAATTGTTAGTTGCAGGTGAAGATTGGAGTTTGTTCCATGTTGGAGCATGGTTATTTTGTTGGGATATCACAATATCTCTTATTTAAATTAATGCATCTATATACTTGGTAAAGGGTGGAAGGCTCAGCCTTATGCCTGGTATTTTGTTCCACTCTTGCCGCCCTAGTTTCCGTCATATCGGTGTTATGTTCCCGGATTTTGCGTTCCTTACGCGGTTGGGTTATAATGGGAACCCCTTGACAGTTTGCCTTGAATAAAACTCCTCCAGCAAGGCCCAACCTTGGTTTTACCATTCGCCACCTAGCCTTTTTCACTTGGGAGTCGTGCATCCCGAGGGTCATCTTTGTTTTAACCCCCCGGGCCAGTGCTTGTCTAACTGTTGGTCCGAACTAGAGTCCTTTGCAGCGCCACCTCGGGGAAACTTGAGGGCTGGTTTTAGTTGTACGGAGCGCTCATCCGGTGTTTCACTGAGAACGAGATATGTGCAGCTCCTATCAGGATGTTGGCGCATCGGGCGGTCTTGCTGGTCTTGTTTTACCTGTCGAAATGTCTTGTAACCGGGATTCCGAGCCTGATCGGGTCTTCCCGCTAGAAGGAATATCCTTCGTTGACCGTGAGAGCTTGTGATGGGCTAAGTTGGGACACCCCTGCAGGGATATGAACTTTCGAAAGCCGTGCCCGCGGTTATGGGCAGATGGGAATTTATTAATGTCCGGTTGTAGAAAACCTGAAGTTGACCATAATTAAAATACATCAACCGCGTGTGCAACCGTGATGGTCTCTTCTTGGCGGAGTCCGGGAAGTGAACACGGTGTTGGAGTTATGCTTGACGTAGGTTGTTCTAGGATCCCTTCTTGATCATACTTTTATCGACCGTGCTTTGCCTTCTCTTCTCGCTCTCATTTGTGTATGTTAGCCACCATATATGCTAGTCGCTTGCTGCAGCTCCACCTCATACCTTTTACCTTACCCATTAGCTTAAATAGTCTTGATCGCGAGGGTGTGAGATTGCTGAGTCCCCGTGACTCACAGATACTTCCAACCAGTTTGCAGGTGCCTATGTTACCGAGAAGGTGACGCAACCAAGCTCAAGGAGGAGCTCGATGAAGATCTTGTCCTTTGTGTTGTTTCGTTCTAGTTGATCAGTAGTGGAGCCCAGTCGGGATGATCGGGGATCTGTGTAGCTTTTGGGGTAGTCTTCTTTTATTTTGGTTTCGTAGTCGGACCTTGATTGTATCTGGATGATGTAATGCTTTATTCATGTAATTTTGTGAGTGGCGATTGTAAGCCAACTATGTATCTTTTCCCCTTATTGTATTACATGGGTTGTTTGCGAAGATTATCTCACTGCGACATTGCTTTCAATGGGGTTATGCCTTTAAGTCGTGCTTCGACACGTGGGAGATATAGCCGCATCGAGGGCATTACAAGTTGGTAATCAGAGGCTTCCTCGACCTTAGGAGCCCCCTGCTTGATCGAATAGCTGGAGTTGTTGAGTCTAGAAAAATGTTTTGAGTCATTTAGGATTATATATGTCGGAGAGTTAGGAATTCTTTTTACTCCTCAGTCCCTTCGTTGCTCTGGTGAGGCATCCTGGCGTAGAGTTTTGACTCTTCTCTTCTCAAATTTCACTAAAAAAATTTAGGATCACGCGGGTATCTTGGAATCGTTTCGATGGTTTTGTGACGAGAACATTGTTCTTGGTGCCTCCTGTCATTTAGGGGTTGTGGCAGTGTCTCGGGGAGTTGAGCTCCGAGGTGTTGTCGTCACAATTTTATCGTTGCAGTTCTGGAATGCCTGAGTTTAGTTTCGCCGACATCGAAAATCTCTTTTATGCAGTTGTTGGTGAGATAACCTCGACGCCACCCAGTACTGGGGCGAGAGTTCGGGAGTATTGCCATAACTCGTATAACGGATGCTTTTCGAAGGTTGAGGTAGATGATTTCCGAAGTCTTCTTGGTTATGTGTTGAAGGATGGATACAGCTGGATGTAGGATTTGTTAGTTTTGGGTGAGATATTATGCTTCCCCTGTATCCCCAACACCTGATTGCATAACCGGAAAATTTCGGGAGTTTATAAGTGGGAATTCAAGTAGCTCTTAGGTTATCTTTCCGACGGATGTATGATATGAAATTGGGGTTCGACGTCTAGTGGTCCGCCTATTCACGGTTGGTTTTACAGTGGTCTCGTTGTGTCTTAAAGAGTCCTTGGCTATGCCGACTCGGGGACGCTTCATATGTCATGTGCACTGCCTTGTACATGATGGTTCTGTATGATCGAGCCCGTGTAGGCCCCACCATGAAAACTTCGGATGAAATCTCTATCATATGTTTGTTCCGGCTTATTCTGCAAGCCAATTCTTTGTTTTGTTTTGAGTTGTGGTATTCGAGTTGCTTAGAAGTCAAATGTTGATTCCATACCTTTTCCTAAGTGGTGTTCTCATACTCCGATGTGAAGACCAATCCTTCTTGATAATTGAGATTGTCATGTCAATCCTTTTCAACCGGCGTGTTTTCTCTTCAAGTGGTTCCGATCATTTCAACATCAGTAAGATCATTTATCAGTTCTTCTCAACGGTGTTTGTTTCATCCGTCTCCAAGTTGCCTTTGTTTTCCCTCCTTCCCACCCTTTTCTTCAAGGAACCAGATTTCTTATTCAAGTATCATTTTATTGTTGTGAAGCCTCTCCATTCCTTTTCCGTCAATGTTCTTATCCGGTGATTCTCATGAAGATTCTAACGGAGCTTCAAGTTCGTCACTCTTCACTCGTTTTCTTCTCCGGTGGATTCAATTCAAACTTTGTGGATCATATCCTTTTCCTCATTTCAAGGCTTTCTCATGCCGGTGCAATTCTTAATCGTTCACCTCTCGCTATCCTATTGTCCTGGAGTGCTCAAGATATCTCAGAAGGCTCGTCTTTTCATTCAAGATCAGTTCAACCTATTTTGAGGTTGTTATCTCATTCAAGCCATTTAATTCAACCGGTGCAACCTCTCTTTTAAATCAATTCAACGGTGGTTCTTTTGAGTAGGCCCTAACCCATAGGTCTTTTCCCAGGATCTTACCCGACTCTTCTAATTCTCCCGGAGCTATCCTCAAAAATTCTTTTCGAAGTTTGACGTAAGAATGAATCGTCATCAGTCAAATGTCTTTCTCCAAGATTGGTTAAATTCTTTTCATCGTTGGCTCAACCTTTCCATTCTTCATTCCGGAGTGTCTAGATAATTCATGGTGGTGTTTCTCATTGTCATTCTCGGATTTTGAAGACCGAAGAAGAGTTTCTCTTTAATCTTGCTCCATTCTCTTCAAGATTCGTGATTCTAGCTTGTTGCCATCCTCTCGTAATTGTTTTGATCGTGAGAATTATTTTCACCTATCCGGAGCAATTCAAGAGTCTTCTCAGTTTGTTATCCGGAGTCCATCAATTCCGGTTTATTCATTCTCGGCTGTCAGTTATCATTCTCCTATCTTACCGGTGCTTCGTTCAAGTAATCTCTAATCAGTTCGTGATCCCTTCGTTCTCTTGTGTCTAAATTCTCTCAAGCATCTTCATTCATTTGCTAATTCTTCTCGGTGTTTCTTTATCTTCTCTTTGTTCATTTTCAATTCTTACGGTGGTTTTCTCAAGATTCTATTCCATTGTTTTCCAAATCCTACCCATGGTTCGTTGAAGACCTTCCCAAGTTTGCGCTATATCTCACTTAATTCTTTCTACGAGAATAAGTAGTATGCCAAATTCATTGTTGATCATCAATTTAATTGATGAAGGACAAGCATAATGTAATTCTTATTCTTGTTTCATCCATATTTTAATCTTTTCTTCCGGAGTTTGTTCACGATAATTAAATTCTTGGTTTCAAGTGCTCGTCTTTCTGAAGACTGCTCTTCGGTCGGAGCATTAGAGGAAGACAATGACAAGCTGAAGACTACTCTTCTCGAAGCTAACAAGGAAGTGACACGTCTGAAGAAGGACAAGGTAGCCCTGAACGACAAGGTTGAAGATCTCTCTCAGAACAGAAATGAACTGGAGGCTTATCTGGGGGGACTCGCCAAGAAGTTATTCCTCATGCTTGAAGGTATTTCCTACTGGTCGACTGGTTTCTCTTGACAGTTGTAAATTCCTCATACGGCTCTTTGACTCATCATTTTGTTGTGCTATGCAGAGTTTTGCCAGAACTTTGAAGAAGAGACTGGACGGATCGAGACGAACTTGGATCCCATCAACTCTCCTGTTCAGGACGAAGCCACCATGAATGTGCTCCGACTGGAATCTTGTCTTTCCAGCGTCGTGGATTATTTGGTTTGAGTGAATTTGGCGGTTTCCCAAGTCGAGACAGCGCTCTGGACGAAGGAGATGTTCCAGAATGACCTCGAGTCTCTAATGACTCGACTAATTGAGATCCCCGGCCGAGTGCAAGATTGGAAGAAATCTTCTGCCCGATGTGGTGTTGATGTGGCCTTGTGCCAGGTTCACGTCCATGGCAAGGAGGCGAAGGAAGAGAAGCTAGCAGTGCTCAAGGTTGCTAACACCAAACATCACCAGTTCCAGTCTTTCATGGAGACCTTCATTGAAGCAGCCACTTGCACCATGGATGGAATTGACTTGGACGAGTTCGTCGAGCCAGCCAGTCCTCGTCCAAAGGGGTGAACAAACTTTTAAGCTTTCATTCAATTTGACTCGGAATGCCGAGTGATTTTGTAACCGTTAAAAATCCTTAGGGCCGGACACCCGAGCACTTTTATCTGTGTTTATGGACCTTGCAAGATTTATCTGAACTTTGTTTTTCTTTGAATATGTTTGTCCTCACCTTTGCTGCTTTCGAATATGAGTGAAACTTGATCCTTTAGTCAGACTTTTCACCGACTCTGTGAAGCTGCTCTATCGAGTGGGTCATTGACAAGGGCACTTGGTGCCGTCCATGACCTGCACTTCACCGTGCTTGCGGATCGGAATGGAGTAGAAATTATACTTGTGTCGCAGCTCCATCGAGTGGGTCATGGACAAGAGCACTTGGTGCTGTGCACGACCTGCACCCCATCATCCATGCAGATCAGGATGGAGCAGACGTTATGCTTGTGTCGCACCTCCGCCGAGTGGGTCATCGACATGAGCACTTGGTATTGTGCACGACCTGCACCCCGTCATCCTTGCGGATCAGGATGGAGCGGACATTATACTTGTGTCGTAGCTCCATCGAGTGGGTCATGGACAAGAGCACTAGGTCCTGTGCACTACCTGCACCTCGTCGTCCTTGCGGATCGGGATGGTTTTTAACTTAGGCGACTACGGTACTGCAGCTAATCCCCCGAGTGGGAGGATTGCTCTCCACTCGGTAGGAGTTTTTAAACTTAGGCGAGTACAGGACTGCAGCTAAGCCCCGAGTGGGAGGATTGCTCTTCACTCGGTAGGATTTTTTTAAACTTAGGCGAGTACGGGACTGCAGCTAAGCCCCCGAGTAGCAGGATTGCTCTCCACTCGGTAGGATGTTTTTAAACTTAGGCGAGTACGGGATTGCAGCTAAGACCCCTAGGGGGAGGATTGCACTCCACTCGGTAGGATTTTTTAAACTTAGGCAAGTACGGGACTGCAGCTATGCCTCCGAGCGGGAGGATTTCTCTCCACTCGGTAGGATTTTTCAAACTTAGGTGAGTACGGGACTACAGCTAAGCCCCCGAGTGGGAGGATTGCTCTCCACTCGGTAGGATTTTTTAAACTTAGGCGAGTACGGGAATGTAGCTAAGCCTTCGAGCGAGCGGATTGCTCTCCACTCGGTCGGATTTTTGAAACTTAGGCGAGTATGGGACTACAACAAAGCCCCCGAGTGAGAGGATTGCTCTCCACTCGGTAGGATTTTTAGAAACTTAGGCAAATCAGGTTCGCGGCTAAGCCACCCACTAGGGGATCTCAACACACAATTTGATAGGATAACAATCATTAAGGCACCACAAAAATCTTGTTTTTGATAAGCAAAATGAACGATTCTTATTAGAACTCGCCGACCCGAGTGCTTAAGTATTAAAAGGGCGGAGCCGATCCGCGTTCCAAGCGCGTGGCTCGTCTTTCTTGTGTTCCACATTATAAAGGTGATAAGATCTGTTGTGGAGCACCTTCGTGATGATGAAGGGACCTTCTCAAGCAGGAGCAAGCTTGTCAGGCCGTTGCTAATCCACTCGGAGCACTAGGTATCCTTCCTGAAATGCTCGACCTCTCACGTTTCTGGCATGGAATCGACGGAGGTCTTGTTGATAAATGGTCAACCGGATCAAAGCCATCTCTCTCTCTTCTTCTAGGAGGTCAACAGCATCTTGCCGAGCTTGCTCTGCTTCAGCTTCTCAGAAAAGTTCCACTCGGGGCACGTTGTGATGCAAGTCACTTGGCAGCACAACTTCGGCCCCATAGACCATGAAGCAGGGAGTCCGACCAGTCGACCGATTTGGCGTTGTTCTCAACCCCCAAAGGACAGAAGGCAACTCATCTACCCAAGTGCCTGCTGCATGCTTGAGGTCACGCATCAACCGGGGTTTCAGCCCTTGGAGGATCAAACCATTTGCTCTCTCCGCCTGTCCATTCGACTATGGATGCGCGATAGATGCGTAGTCGACCTGAGTACCCTGGGAGGTGCAGAATGTTCTGAACTCATCAGAATCAAAGTTGGAGCCATTATCCATGATAATACTATGAGGGACTCCATATCTGAACGTCAGCTCTCTGATGAAACTGATGGCAGTGCTCGAATCGAGACTCTTGATAGGCTTGGCTTCGATCCACTTAGTGAACTTGTTGACTGTTACAACAAATGAGTGAAACCACTTCTGCCATTCCTCAGGGGACCAACCATATCCAATCCCCAAACAGAGAATGGCCAAACGAGTGGAATGGTCTTCAAGGCTGAAGCGGGTTTGTGAGACATGTTGGAGTAGAACTGGCAGCCCTCACACTTGTCGACTATTTCCTTTGCCATTTCATTTGCACATGGCTAGTAAAAACCTGCTCGGTATGCTTTGGCCATGATTGTCTAAGAGGATGCATGGTGACCACAGGTCCTCGAGTGGATATCATTGAGAATCATTCGACCTTCCTCTGGGGTAATCCATCGTTGAACAACTCTGATCACACTCTCTCTGTACAGTCGACCACCTATCACGGTGAAGGCTTTGGATCAACAGACGATCTGACAGGCCTCATCCTCATCATCTGGAAGTTCTTTTCTGACAATGTATGCAACATATGGCACCGTCCAATCAGGGGTGATGACCAAAATCTCCATGATCAGGTCGACCATGGCTGGAATTTCAACCTCAATCGAGTCGGTGGAACTTTTCGGTTGCGGGGGCTCTTTTGTGAAAGGATCCTCTTGAACTGACGGAGTGTGGAGATGTTGTAAAAACACATTGCTGGGAATAGACTCGAGCTTGGAGCCAATCTTCGCCAGATAATCAGCTGCTTGATTCTTGACTCGGGGTATGTGGTGGAGTTCTAACCCCTCGAACTTCTTTTCCAACTTCCTCACTGCATTGCAATAGCCAGTCATAGATGGGATCCTGATATCCCATTCCTTCATCACTTGATTGACCACCAAGTCTGAGTCGCCATAAACCATCAGGCAGCAGACATCGAGTGAAATGGCCATACGCAACCCATATAGAAGTGCCTCGTATTCAGCCTCATTGTCGGAGGAATCAAAGTGAATTTGGAGAACATAACTGAGTTTGTCGCCTCGTGGGGATACCATGACCACACCAGCACCAGAACCGTTCAGCATCTTGGACCCATCAAAGAACATAGTCCAATGTTCCGAATGAATTTGAGTCGGTTGTTGTTGCTCACTCCACTCGGTGAGGAAATCTGCTATTGCTTGGGACTTGATTGCTTTCTTTGCCTCAAACTTGATATCTAACAGAAGGAGTTCAAACGCCCACTTCGCCACTAGACCAGTTGCATCTCTGTTCTTCAGAATTCCTGATAATGGAGCATCACTAACAACTGAAACTGAGTGATATGAGAAAATGTGCAACTTTCTTTGTTATCAGATAAATCCCATAAACCAACTTCTGATAATGAGGATATCTCTGCTTGGACGGGGTTAAGACTTCAGAAATGTAATACATTGGGCACTGAACTTTGAAGGCTTTGCCTTCTTCTTCCCACTCGACCGTGAGCACCGTACTGGCAACTTGTCCAATGGCTGCGATATAAAGCAGCAAAGGCTCTTTGCTGATTGGAGCAACAAGCACCGGCTGGGTGGAAAGCAGGGTTTTGAGCTCTACAAACACTGCGTTAGCTTCAGGAGTCCACTTGAGTTTGTTAGATTTCTTCATCAGTCGATAAAGAGGCAATGCCTTTCCACCGAGATGAGAAATGAATCGGCACAATGCGGCCAGGCAACCAGTAAGCTTTTGGAAATCATGCGGATGCACAGGGCGTTTCATTCGAAGAATTGCACCAACTTTTTTTGGGTTTACATCGATCCGTCGTTTGGAAATGAGAAAACTGAGTAACTTTCCTCCTGGGACTCCGAATGTGCACTTTGATGGATTAAGCTTGATATCATACCTTCTCAGATTGGCAAAGGTTTCAGCGAGGTCAGTCAGTAGGTCGGAACCTTTATGTGACTTGACCAGGATGTCATCCATGTATGCTTCCACATTCCAACTGATTTGAGTGAGCAGGCACTTCTGAATCATGCGCATGAATGTGGCACCGGCATTCTTGAGACCAAAGTGCATGGTAACATTGCAAAAGCACCCGAATGGGGTGATAAAAGTTGTTTTTATTTCATCAGGACCATACAGTCGGATTTGATGATACCCGGAATAAGCATCCAGAAAGGACAAATGCTCGCATCTTGGAGTCGAGTCAACAATTTGGTTGATGTGGGGTAGAGGGAAATGATCTTTCGGGCAGGCCCGATTGATAGGCTTGAAGTCGATGCACATGCGAAGTGAATCGTCCATTTTGGGGACCATGACAACATTGGTGAGCCACTCGGAGTGGTATATCTCGTGGATGAACTCAGCTGCCAGAAGCCGAGATCTCGTGGATGAACTTAGCTGCCAGAAGCTGAGCCACCTCCTCACCAATTGCTTTCCTCTTCCCCACGGCGGACTGACGGAGATGCTCTTTGACATGTTTTGCTTTCGGGTCGACTCGCAAACGGTGCTCAGCCAGTCCCCTGGGTACACCTGGCATGTCAGAAGGCTTCCATGCAAAGATGTCCCAGTTCTCACGAAGGAGCTGGATGAGCGGTTATTCCTATTTGCTATTGAGTGTTGTTGAGATATGAGTCGGAGCAGCATTAGGATCGGTCGGGTGAATGTGAACTTGTTTCGTTTCACCGGCCAAATGAAATGAAGATTCTAAAGAGGGCTTCTTGACACGTAGCAAATCACTCGGATCTGCATTCTTCTGTACTCTTGCATTTCCACTGTTGCCATTTGTTCATCGGCAATCTTTGAGCCCTTCTGGAAACATTCCTCCGCTCTCTGTCGATTACCAATGATCGTAATCACACCTTTTGGCCCAGGCATCTTCAGCTTGAGGTAAACATAACATGGTCGAGCCATAAAGCGAGCATATGCGGGCCTGCCCAAAATAGCATGATAAGCACTGTGAAAATCCACAACTTCAAATGTCAACTTTTCCTTGCTATAGTTCTTCGAATCACCGAAAACCACGTCAAGTGTGATCTGACCGAGTAAATCAACTTTTTTCCCAGGAATGACGCCGTGAAAGTGCATATTGCTTTCACTCAGCTTGGACATCGGGATGCCCATCTCTCGGAGAGTCTCAGCATATAGAATGTTCAAGCCACTGCCACCATCCATCAGGACCTTGGTCAATCGTGTGCCTCCGACGATTGAGTCAAACACCAACCCATGCCGCCCTGGGGTAGCAACACGTGCCAGGTGATCCGACTGGTCGAATGTAATGGGAGTCTTTGCCCACTCCAAATATGTTGTCTTTGCTGGAGCAACCATGTTCACCTCTCTGTTAATGACTTTCAATCGACTTTTGCTCTCAACATCAGCGAAAATCACCAAAGTGGCATTGATGTTGGGGAAACCATCATCTTCCTCTTTGTCTTCATCCTTATCAGACCCTTTCTCTTTCTCCTTGGACTGGCCCTCACGGAATTGCTAGATAAGGAGTCGACATTGTCGAGTGGTGTGCTTGGGATAAATCAGATTTTCCGCTTCATCCACTCGGGTGTGTATATGACACAGCAGATCTAATAGATCATTTTCATCCCAATCTTTCACCTTTTTAGGGACCCATGGCCCTTTATGTTTTCCCTTGAATTTTCCCTGAGTCACTGCTGCAGCTTCACTAGGAGCGGCAGGTTCGGCCTTGCGCTTCTATTTCCGATTGCAATTACCTCCTCCTCCATCTTGGGCGACTGGTTTGCTCTTGCCACTGCGGAGTCGGTCTTCTTCTTCACCGTTAGTGTACCGAGTGGCTATTTCCATCATTCGGGTCAGAGTCATATCTCCCGTCTGACCGAATATTAGGTTCAGTTCTCGGTACCGAACGCCCTCCTTGAAGGCGCAAATTTCTTGGTGCAGCGACACGTTTTCCGCTGTGTGATGCAAAGTGGTCCACCTCTTGATGTAATCTCTCAACGTCTCATTCGGCTTCTAAACACAATGCTACAACTCTGTCTTCCCTACAGGCCGCTTGCAAGTTCCTTCAAATGTTCTAACAAACACTCAGGCCAACTCTTCCCAACTGAATATGCTGCCAGGGGCCAACTGATTCAACCAAGCTTTGGCTGACCTTTCCAAAATCAAAGAAGGTGTTTCACGGCTACCTCATCATTACCGCCGCCAATCTATACAGCCACTTGGTAATCCTCTAGCCAAGTGTTAGGTTTGGATTCACCGGTAAACTCTCTTACTCCAGTCGCAACCTAAAGTTGGGAAGGATTTCTGCGGCTCTGATGGGAATGCTGAAACACTCAGGTCCTGATACATGCACTTGACTTCTCGTTGGTCGATCCCTTTCTTGCCCTTCTATGTGAGCTCTGTTCCGTTCAAACAAACCTTTTACCAAAATTGATCTTGCATCAAATCCAGGTTCTCTAGGGTCGACTGGATGTCTTTGCTCATCACCAGATGGACGCCTGTCATCGGGTCGCCGGTGTGCATATGATCCGCCCTCGGAGGGTGCACTGGACACTCGACGGCTGTCCTCATGGCCAAGCCAATGATCATATTGCTCGTGGTTCCGACCCATGTACTTCTGTTGACGATGTCCTCGTCCCTCATGCCACGGAGGCGATCTTGGGCTATGGGCCGACTGGACAGTGTCCGCAACAACAGATCTGCTATGGATCCTGTTGCGCGACTGGGAAACTGATGTGGTCTGCTCTCCCGCTACATGGAGAAGCGCTCAAATCTGCATGAAACCTCTACCTGCCTCTGACTGGGATGGCTGGATTGACTCTGCTATGCGGGCTGCAGCGGTAAGATTCTGAATTGGGGTATAGTATATTTGATGCTCGGGAGGAAACAATTGTCGTTATCGTCGACTGGATTCTGGGACCAGCCGCCGAGCGCGATCGTCGAGTGAATGCTGGAGATTCTCTTGTCGCGCGCATTCAGCCAACGTGGCATGGTGCGCAGTCTCCTAGGCCCGAGCCTCCGAGGTTTCCCCAATGATGGGAGTGTGGAGTGCCTCCATATTGCGATGATGCAGCTCCTCTCGCTACTGCGAAGTAATGGCTTGAGGACAATATTCTTCGTGAACATGCGACAAATCACTGTCACCATCGCCATCGTCACTGTGGTGGAAACCAGGCGGGCTGCGCGACGTGTTGACAATCAAGACTTCTGCCGCAGGGTCGCTGCTGTCAAACTCGGACAGGGCCTCGACGGAGCCAGTCGAATAGCCCGTAGAGAGATTCGTCGGGCTCGATTTCCGCGACCGACGAGCCACCGCATGCTTGATCCACCGCTGAAGCCACGATCGACCGGATCGCTTGCGGCATCGAGCAGCAAAGAGCGAAGACATTGCGGGAGCCGACCGATACTGGATCGACAGCTGCCGCAGAAGGATGTCGCGGGCGCACGCCCAAAAGTGGGGCGCTCCGTGGACGGGGAGCGCCTCGACGTCAAGGGTGCGCCGTCAGGCCTTTCGCACCACCCATATCTTAGCTGGAGCCAAGAGTTTGAAGAAGCGTGAGTTCCACAACTTACACCAGGGGAATCGTACTGTGGGGCAGTATGTGGATGAGTTCTGCAAGTTAGCCCTCTATGCCCCAGATGATGTGGCCACAGATGCCGCGAAGCAGGAGAAGTTTCTTGAAGGACTGAATGATGAGCTGAGTATGCAGTTGATGGTGGCAACTTTCACCAACTACCAGGAGCTGGTAGACAGGGCCCTCATGATTGAAGGCAAGCAACAACATATTAAGGAGTTAATGGAGAAAGGTTATATTCGACCAAGTTCATCACCGTGGGGAGCACCAGTGCTTCTAGTTGAGAAGAAGGATGTATCCTTGAGAATGGTTGTTGACTATCATGCATTGAATGAGGTGACGATCAAGAACAAATATCCTCTACGGATGATCAATGATTTGTTTGACCAGCTGCAGAGAGCTAAAGTTTTCTCCAAGATCAATCTTCGATCAGGATATCACCAGGTGAAGATACGAGTGTTCGAGGGGTTTTTGTGCACTATTGCATAAAATAATAATTTCTTTTTATTGATGAATTTTCACGCAGGTTATATGTAAAAGAGAAGTTTTGACGCAAAGGCAAAATACCATTGCATGGCACATGCACGCACGTACTTGTATATGAACCTGCATGCATGAAATCATGGTGCAGACTATACAGAGGCAAGTTTGATAATGTAGCACATACACATATGTGCCTGGCTGCCTATGCAAATACGTGCATGCATAAAGGCGGCAATATGTATGACGGAGATATATACCTCGGTTATACTTGGCAGCTGCAACGACGGACCCAACGAGTCAAAGTAAAAAAAAGAGATATATCACAAAAGCCATCATTTTATTGATCGATCATACAAAAATTCACTAGGACTAATCAATCTTTTTTTGGATGAGCTAGGATAGTTTATATTTAACAAAGATAAAAAAATCTACTTGAACTATGTGCAGCTTTTGCAGAGCAGACCAAGATCTCTAGTCTGCTCCCTCACTCAGGAGCTTTGTACGCGAGGACTGTAGCGATATCCGGAAGTGTTCCCCGGCGACCAAGAAGGCAGTCACCTCTGCACGGTGTCTTCCATACGACACGGACACCTTCAAAGAAGTCTGGATGGCATCCTTGTGAGCTTCAAGATAGCAGGAGCTAGAAGTCAACATGTCAGCTAGGACGCCTGTGCACTTTTCAAGCAGTGGCGCCATCAAGGTTTCCTTCTGGCAGAGGGCCTTGTACTCCTCGGCACCCACCATGGTGAACTGGTCCTTGGCGTACAGGTCTCGGCGTGATACTTGTTTCAGTAAACCACCGAATACGGTATTTAGCCGGGATGAGGCACCCACCATGGTGGACAAGTCCTCGACATATAGGTCTCGGTGTACAGGTCCATGGCGTCCATGGTGTACGGGTCCCCTTTCGGTTTAGCACCCACCCAAGGCGACGAAACCTCTACAACATCTCTTCACGAGTTCGCCGGGCAGCGTCCTTGACAAAAACGGACTACCATAGACTTGGCGTTCAATCAAGTGAGACGCACCCATCATGGCGCACAGGTCGTCGGCATACAGGTCCACAGCGTCGCTGGTGTACAGGTCCCCTTTCAGTGTAGTACCCACCCAAGGCGACGTGTGCTCTACAACATCATCTCCTACGAGCATTACAGGCAGCATCCTTGATGACACGGACTACCGTAGACTCGGCGCCCAATCAAGTGAGGTGCACCCATCATGACGAACGTGTTATTTGGTGTACAAGCCCATGGCGTCGCTGGCATTCAGGTCACCCTTGGTGTAGCATCATCCCACGGCGATGTCGACTCTAAGATGTCACCTTTCTATGGCCATGTGAGGTGGCATCCTTCATCTTGGCGAACCGCCGTAAACTCAGTGTCCAGCCGAGAAGAGGTGCCAACCACACCGGCATTGCCGATATGAGCGAGCGTTGGTTTTACACCGATGCGCATCTCCATAAGAACACTCCCACGAGGCGAACCCCTTGCGTATCCTGACGAAGCCGCTACATCGTCAAGAAGTCCAAGCAGAGTAGGACCCATGCAACTTCAACACTGACTACATCGACATTGTCAAGACCGACGAGGCACAACGGCGAGGGCGAACGTGGCCAGCAAAAAAGCCATGTTTCGAGCAGCACGTGTACGGACAAGGACATGGGCTTTGCCACCGCCCACATCACATACACACCATCATCATCATGCATGCAGAACGCAAAGAGAAGATGACAAAGAAGGCCACAAGGCTTAATTGGAGGTATCTCATAGAGCAACCCACAGGAGTAATTTACTGGGAGCCTTTCGAGGCCCCGGGAACCAGAGACCGCAATCTCTATAGTCAGGCAGGCTGCACTAGGAGGCCACAGAGCGCATATCTGGAATTGTATTTGTCATCCTTGTGATTAATAAAATATTGTTCCCGTCTCTTTGTTTTCATTGTGTACTACGGTACACTAGCACACCCGCATTCTCTTCCCTAGCGCATGAGAGAAATCCATACTCCTTCTCTTCCCATCTCACGGAGCGCATATAAGATTTTTCTCATGTCACTCAAATTGGCACGCCCTGTGGGACATGGTTCTCCTCCCATCTTCGCTTCGTTGTGGTCATCTGAATCATCTTCGCTCGTCTCCCAACCTGCACAACATGCTGCATGACAAGGCGTAAGCGAGGATTTCCGCTCATCAAGATCCCTTTCATGCAGGTGGACTCTCCCATGACAGCAACTCGGAGCCGGTGATGATCCAGTTTGGATCGATTCCGCCCATTGTCGTCATCGAGCTCAGCGAGAATGTCTACATACATCAAGCTCAGGATCCTGCACAGTTTCAAACTGTGCAATCGAAGAAGGCGCTAAGGCGGGAGGCTGCCAAGATGAAGAAGGAGTGTCATGAGCTAATGCTTGAGGCGTGCGCCCTATTGAAAGAATCGACAAGGGCATATATGAAAGGAGATGTGGAGGCAGCTCAACGCCTCCACACCAGAGCCGCCAATAGGCGGTCTACTACGGTGTCCCTCCATGCCCCTACTGCGACTACGAACTCGGAGCCGCTAACACCAACACCGCGGCGTACCGAGGTTGAGCTTCTCGAGGGTTTGGAGGCTATGTCACATGACTTGCTTAGGCTCATGGCCAACGCTCGTTTGTTGGATAGCCCTCATCCCCTAGGGAACTACAGGAGGAAGTACCGCAAGGTACAATTACTCCACCAACAGATAGATTCCCGCATCGCTCAGGGCACGGTGCCGGAGGAGGATTGGTCCCTCGGCGCCATGGACCTAGCTGATAAGGTGTTCACTTACCAAAGCACCTTAACCATTCCGTATGACTTGTTCCCTGATGATTGGGCATACGAGCCATGCAAGGTCAAGGAGCTGGTGAGATGCGCCATCATGAAGGAGTTCTGGAAGCGGCGCTCACACAAGAGCCCGTTCTACCAGGCCCTACTATCTCCCTCCACATTGGCGACACACGAAGGTGTGCATGGGCACTGTGTCTCCACAACTCGGTGGTCGACGGAAGGTCTCTCCCCAACAACAACAGGTGTTCCACCCTTTGGCACGAAGCACCCGCGCCACGGGATGATGACCTACAACGAGAATTTCACCGACTAGGAGCAGATGCACAATATCCAGAGGAGGCTCCAAGACCCAACGATGCCAAGTGCTTCATCGACTCAAGCTGCGGGAAGGATGAGGCATCAATCCCCAAGCCATCGTCCTCAACATGAGCTCCAGACTTTGGCTCCTCAGTGACAACCTTCACCAACTCGACACTTCCCGCAACGGAGATATCCCAACATTCCTCCATGTTGGAACTGATAGTCAAGACATCAAGAAGATGAGAGGGACCCTCGGCCCAATCAACAATGGCAACCACGGGAACCTTTGCCACAGACACTTCCACCACGACCTTCGTCACCTCCTAGGCGGGGACATCAAGATGATGAGAGGGACCCTCGGCCCACCCAACAGTGGAAACCACCAGACCCTTTGCGACCGACACTTCCACCATGACCTTCGTCATCGCCTAGGCGGGGAGATCGGCCACAGCTACAGGCGATGACCGACAGGACTTTCATCATCCACGAGGCACCCTGTACCAGCACTGCTATGCACGCCATCGGTGCAAAGGGATAGTATCTTTCCAACAGAGAACCAGCGTAAGCGCGAGAGGTTTCGGAGAAACCGACATGTTCTTTATAAAGAACTTGAGGACTTAGTCCTTCAACACACTCAGGTACGTTTACGACCAGATGGTGGGGCTGTTCCACAAAATGACAGGATCAAAATTCGCATCTCCCCCGACTTGGAGTGGCATGAGCGGTATAGCTACCTGCTCAGCCGGTTGGCGTCAAAACCACGCAGGACGTCCATGAGAAGCACTGAACAAGGGATCGAGGTAGTTATTTCTTCATCCCTTCCCAAGAAGAGTGATGAACAAGTGAAGGCGACTGCACCATCACCCCCACTAGAGAATCAGAAGATGCTATAGTCGACGGCCACACCGATGGAAGGCATTGAAGAAGCTAAGCTTAAGTTTTCCTCCAACAATGAAGTAGCTTCCTAGAGTACAACCAACGCTGCCCTCCCACAAGACACAACACTTCCCACAGAGTTTCCTCTTGTTCCCTCTGAAAGGATGGGCCAAGATGGAGAAGCTCAAGCTCAGCAGGAGGCCGAAAAAGCAAAGGAATGAACCGAGAAGAACCTTGCCTGATGCGGTACTCTTGGAGTGCAGCTACACAAAGGGTCAAGTAATGGATGGCGACCTCCCGCCATCACCGAGGAGTTCGACTATCCTTCTGAAGAAGAGATCGTGCCGAACCCAAAGGCAGACTTCCAGAGGACCTTCCTACCGCTCTTTGGCCATGTTCGTACATGGTTCAGGGGTGCCGAGGTGGATGCCAAGACAAGCTCATCGACATCACAAGAAGCTGCACGATCCAGGGCCATGTGTCTTCTTGTGACGACAGGGAAAGGCTCAGTAGATGGAGGGAGCACTTCACAAAACGAAGATATATACAAGTGACACTACACCGACATTACATCAAGACTTCCTCAAGACCATGAAGGACGACAACAAGTTGCAAACCGCCCAGGGGCCAACAAAAAATTAAAATCCATCGCCTGTCAAGGCGTGACGGATGGGTTTCTCGAAGATTGGGAACGCCAAGACAACCTTGATGATGAAGAAGGCTTCTCCGACTCACCTGCCTCGCCATCATTGGAGAGTCGTCCACACTCCCCTCATTACCATTAACTAGCTTCATCGGTTTTTCCACATTACGAGGGCGGCGATGAAGACCTCCACATCTCGCCTGTTTGCATGGTGAATCATGGTGATAGCCTTGTGGATCAAGATCCTGCTGCCAAGCGACCGTTCATGGCACCCAGGGCCCAAGTGCTGTAAACATAGTAGAACCACAAGAAGTGTCTCTAGAAGAAGAGGTTAGAAGGTAGCACCAGACGATTGACTAGTTGGCATCAAAGCTTGACCAGTTCATTGAGCTCATGATGAACAACCAAGGCATTCCTCCACAAGGCGTGCTACAACGAGTGGTGGATCCGCAAGAGGAGGAACTTCAGGTGGGCCCTCCTACTAGGGTGCTATCGGTGGCAATGACACCTATGAGATTTCTGGGACCCCTTCTATGGTTGGCGGGCACGGAGTTGTGCAAAGAGCGGGTCTAGAAGCTAGCACAAGGATCGTTTACCCAAGTTCGGTCCACAAGGATACGTAATACCCTAGTCCTGCTTTGGTGTATATTTGGGTGTTCTTGAGCTTTCGAACTAGTTGTAGTGCGTGCATAGTCCAAAAGGTCCGAATCCCTCCCTAGTACGCCTCGGGCCTCCTTTTATAGTCAAAAGGTGGTCGCCACAGTGGCACACAGGAGGTGGAAAGGTAAATAGTGTACAAGCTTATCGCTTGTCATTACGGCACAAGGTGCATTAAATACGCTCCTTAGGTGTCATGTTGCTTTATTGGGGACAGTAACGAGGCCCGTCCCATCCGTCGCCATTCCCTCTCGCTCAGACGCGCGTCCGGGCCAACGAGGCACGCAGTGCCGCGTAAGCTGGCAGGCTGCTGAGATGGCGTGGTGGTATGGTCTTCACGAAGATCTGCATGCCACCACATAGGTGCTTGCTGAGTTGGCCTGGAGGCTGCACGTCGCCACGCAGGTGCCTGCCCAGCTGGTTGGGCTGGAAGCTGCATGGGAACGGCGGCGGGGTCTTGGCAGATGTGGGCCTGGCTATGGCCCCGCAGGTGTCCTCAGCAAGGGCCTTGTCGGGGCCACAGCAAGGGTCTTGCCGTGGCATCGCGGTAGTCCGCGACAAGGATCTTGCCATGGGTCTCGTGGACTTCCTCGGCAAGGATCTTGCCGAGGATCGTCGTCTTCTAGTCCTCATCCGATCTTGTGTGCTTATGATCTTTACAAAGATATGTATGCCATCATGGAGGAGCCTCCCAAGCCTTGGTTCCAATGTAGTTGATGGTGTTGGAACCCTTGGGCTCAACGGTGGCACGCTCTATTGGCATTGGGCAAGTTGCCTTGGCAAGGCTCTTGCGGGGGCTGCGGAGGCCACCCCGGCAAGGACCTTGCGGGGGGAACCCACCTCGCCCTCTTCTCCTTGTGTCTCTGGTCTTGGTGTTGTTTTGGTTGCCTTGTGCTTTTGCTCCCTTTGCCCCGCTAGGTCTGGCTGTAGGCGCGGCTCTAACTGTCTGCGCAGAAGTAAAGGAGTACAAAGGAGAGCCCCTACTTTTGTGCAGCGACAGGTGCCCCAGGCTTGGGCCATACATGAGCATGATGCGTTGTTGGGCTAGGCCCAAAACGGTGCGTGGACATGCGGGGTCGAGTTTTACTGCTGTAACTTCCTCGCCCGTCGCAGTTCCCCATGACCCGCGTTGAACGCGTGGCGTGGGGGTCGTGCATGACGTGGGGGTCATGCATGGGGGTAGTTGCTGCCCTCATGCATCACATCGTAGTGAATGGTAAAGAGGCGGCCCACGCCTTCCCCATAAGAAAAGGAGAAACTGCTGACGCGCTGCTCATTTACCCAACGTGTCACTCTAGTTTCGGAACCGCCGTCCCCCCTTCTTCTTCCTCAAGCAAAAAAAGCCGAAACCCTCGCCTCCATTCACCGCCGCCGCGCCCCCATTGCCCCCAATCTCTCACTGCTCCAGATCGTTCACCTCTTTCCCGGCCGCCATGGCACCCAAAACCAGCAAGGGCAAGGGAGTGGCCAAGGACACCAAGGAGAAGGAGATGCGAGAGAGCGAGTCGGCGGCGCTTTGGACGTAGCTTGCTATCTTCGCTTCGTCGGTCGATGCGATCCACCTCAGGGACAACTTCAGGCCTCAGTGGGAGGTGAAGACGACGAGGCATCCGGCTACGCGCATCGTTCCCGCCGATTTTGCCAAGGCCGGCCCAAATCGGTATCCTTTCTTTGTTGACTACTTCTCCTGTGGGCTTTGCCCCCCTTTCTCCAACTTTTACAACGACATCATGCACACCTTCGGTTTCCATCTTCTTGATTTCACGCCGAATGCCGTGGCGTGTATGGCCCTCTTCGCCCACCTCTGCGAGGGCTTTCCCGGAATGCTTCCCAGCACGACCCTTTTTCGCCACTATTTCTTTCCCCGTATCCAGGCGGGGATGCCATCTCCGGGTGCGTCACCTGGATCCCACGGACCCAGGAAGACATGTATCCAGAGGGTGCCTATAAGGAGAGGTGGGAGGAGTGGCGGCGCCGGTGGCAATGGATCGAGGAGGAGGATCCTTAAGAGTTCTGCCAAGTTCGTCAGAGCCCGCCGCAAGGACTGGAGCGACGCCGATGCCGATGACAAGAAGCTCGGGATCGCTACCACTAGGATCCACCGCCTCACCATGGCCGGGCTCACCACTACAAAAAAAAATACACTTTGATGATATGTGTTTGTCATAGTAGGTCAAGTTTTTTGTCATGCATACATCCATGACAAATTTATGACAGAATCAAGATAGTCATACCTGTGCTGTCGTAGAAGTGTTCCATGAAATTACTAAAATTATCATCACGGAAGTGTCCACTTCCATGACGATAAATCACGTGTCACAGAAGTGCTTTCGTCAAGGGTGACCGACACATGGCATCCACCGTAACGGAACGCCGTTAAGCTATCGTGTCCGGTTTTGGATCCGATAACCCGTTAACAGCCCCGAAGAATGGGGATTTTCCATGTGTAAAATCATCATTGGCTAGAGGAAACACGTGTAGGCTCATCGTTGGGACAGATGTCATCCACTCATTGGACCCAAAGCGCCTATGATACGTCGACATGTGGCACGACCCAACAGAGGCCCATATAGTTTAAAAAGGCCGGCCCAGTCAAAGGCCTGTAGTATTTACTTAGGTACTAGTGGGCCAGCCCAATAACGGCCTGCTTAATAAAGGCCCATTTACGGTCCAAAGCCAGATCTGGCCCGTTAATTGTCCGCCGAATATTTGGGCCCATTTACGGCCCGAAGCCAGATCTAGCCTATTAATTGTTTGCCGAATATTTGGGCCCAGTTGCAACACAGTGACTTTCGGCCTGTTAGAGGCCTGATGCAGAGATGGGCCCATTTCAGCCCGGTGTGACTTTCGGCCTGGGAATGGCCCGTGCTGCCCATGGGCCATATATGATCTGACAGGACGTTGGGCCCACTAACGGCCCGTGATAAAGGTGGCAACAATTAAGCCCAATGTGACGTTGGGCCTGTTACAAGCCTGTCGCATAATTCGGCTCGTTGATGTCTGCACTAAGCTTTCAGCCTCTTAAAGGCCCATGATATCAGTGGGCTAACTAAGGCCCGAGATATGTTTCGGCCTGGTAACTGCCCATGATATAACTGGGCCCAAAAAGGCCCGATCTACATTTCAGCCTTCTGAAGGCCCGTCGACGACTAGTGAAAATTGAGGCCCAATATACATTTTGGCCTGCTAAAGGCCCATGGTTTCATCTGGGCCGTAACAGGCCAGTACAATATTCAGCCTGTTAATGGCCCAATGCTACCTGGGCCAAACTAAGCACTGGGTCCACAAAAGGCCCAACCAAAATATAGGCCGGTGTAAGTTGTGGGCCTCGCGCAAAGTGTGAAGGCCCCAATGATTTGGGCATGAAAGATGCAGGCCGGCCCAATTGTGGCCCGCTAAACATCAGGCCCGTTAGAGGCGAATTTTTCGGCCCGCTCGACTACATCTGATTTTTTTTCAGATAGTGAATGATGGCAGTAACTAGTAGGAATTAAGAACAAACCTACTCTATATAATAAAGAAATTACAGCATAGTAACTAAGAATAAACCTATACTATACAATAAAGGATTTATGGTATATTACATCCACTGGGTATCGAAGTTCGCCACCAGTGATCATAACGCGCAACGAAGAAGAAGATTACAAAAACTGGGCACCATTGCAGCATAAGAAAATAATACTAAACTGACACCACTTCCATGACAGTTCAAGAAAGGTTAGCCTTGCGCGGGAACTGCTGCACAAGCTGTTGAGCAAGGCTGTGAGACCGGCCTAGCATGTCGGTCATAGCTTCCAGGTGTAGCTGTTTAGCGATGAGGTTCTCATTGGTGTTCTCTGCAATCTTTCTTAGAGATAGGACTTCAAGTCAAAGTTGAGTTGTAGAATTCCTTTCTGCTAGAACTTGGGACTGAAGAAGTCGAACTGATTTAGACAACGAATTCTGTGAGCTTGTTTGATAGCTAGTCTCAAGTAACTTTAACACTACATCAAGACAAGACTTTGGGGTTGTCTTGCTATCTTCAAGATGTTTTGCCTTCTTTGCTGCAATATATGTTGGGTTTGTCTCACAGCCTTCAGCAGACTTGTGCATGCCATCAGGCATATCACCCTGAAACAAAGCATAGCGATGACAGGTTTTGCACGTGTATAAACAAAGATGATAACTGTGCTGTCAATTCCATCCAATTTCAAATTCGAAAATAAAGAGTAAGCTCAAAATATCAATAGCATAATTTGGCATTATTCATAATGCGGGGAGCTTCACCACACTACTGGATTACCATGTAAACATAACATGCATAGATGAAGGGCAAAGAAAATCATTGTATCTTTTTTGGTTAATGTGCATGGCATGTTGTCCATATCATCAGCCACATAAGTAAGATAAAACAGGAGATGACAAGGTGCAAAATTGGGCTGCTTCACCACACACTGGATTATAGATCCACAAAAACAAGCATACATATAGGGAGTATTGAGTAATGTGCATGGTATGAATAAGGAATTTGGTTTTACAAGTAGAACTTAGAACTTACGGTTCTTGCGAACATGCATTTTGGTAGAAACAGCAAACTAAACAGCAGTAAATGATAGGGAGTATGAGAAAATTAAACAGAAGTTGAGGATAAAGGCTTTAGAAGGACTGACTTACATTAACAGTTAACACCGGCTTTATAATGCCCTTCTCCATGTCAAGGGAAGGATAACTCAAGAATTTTAGCACATAATCTTCTTCATAAGCATTGCCTGCACTCCACATTTTGTAGAGAGTAATTATAGATATGACAATACTGGAAGGGATAGAGGATAATGAAGATAAGATGC
Source organism: Triticum aestivum (assembly GCF_018294505.1). Taxonomy (NCBI): domain Eukaryota; kingdom Viridiplantae; phylum Streptophyta; class Magnoliopsida; order Poales; family Poaceae; genus Triticum; species Triticum aestivum. Next base: position 238,945,333 of record NC_057803.1, read on the forward strand.
AGATTGATGCTACATAATCAACTACCAATCCCTGGAAGTACAAGCATTACAGGACAAAATGTACTAACAAGAGCAATGGGCTACACTTCTGCACTGGCATTGTCTGTGTATTCTACTTTTTGGTAAGATTAAATATAGATCTGATCTTTTTTAGTAAATGGTGGGCGAGGGAGATAAGATGCAGAATGCTACACAATGAACCAATCCCTCTTCCCATAATACAAGAGTGTTTTGAACACTGGTGTACTGTACAAAATGTTCTTATATTATGGGACGAGGGAGTAGCTGTTAATGTAAGTACAGTGATAGACGACGTTCAGTCCTTACAAGAGGACTGCAGAGCTAAACCTCTTCAAAAGCATTGGGTTGATTCTAAATTTATGTAAGAGTCCATACGGATCTTATAATGTCCACCAAATGGACGATAACGAGGCTAACATGTGCAGTGATGCTACATAATCAAACAGCTATGAAAGTAAGTATGGTCATACAGGGCAAGAGGTACTCACAAGAGCAATGCAGTGTGCAGTATAGTTGCGAGATTCTGTGGTCCCTTGAGAATGAATGTTCTTCTGCTAACAGTTTTCGTACAAGTGAGACGTTAAGGCAAATGCAGAAATGTAGTTCAAATTGTGATGTGATATCATAGATAGTACCTTACGCTACAGCCGAGACCAATGTGTAACAAGATTATTCCAGTCACCGTCGGATAAATGTAGCACCGGAGACTTTACAGAAATTTCGTTTAGAGGCTTGCCATCGAAGTGCGCTTGCCTCAGGTAGGAACGATACTTCATCAACGAGTGCTTGAAAAGCGCAACCAACCCTTGCTCGTCTTCACAATCCAGTTTGGTCCTCGCCTATTTAAAAGAATGAAATCTTGTGTCTTCTGTCAGCAGAAACATATGCAGCAATGACCATGAATAACATTAGTACATTACTTATGCGTAAGTTGCGGAGGAAGAGTGGAAATTGTTCTATGTCTACGGTATAATCTTTCCATGAAGGAAAGATGCGCACAAAGTTCCTGACAACAATATAAGCTTTGTCTTCTAAACTGGGAAGAAATGGAACAGGGGTCCTATTTGCTGCAATTGGGGCTCTCGTTCGAAAAGGGATTTGGCAACTGGATTTGGTGTACTCTTTGCTGGAATGGGGTTTTGCATCGTAGAGCTGGTGCTATGTCAACTGGCATAATCATAATGTTTGCTGCAGTTGGGGTCTGTTGAGTTAGGGCATCAGAAATGACCAGTGTAGTAGGGCTAGAGTCTGCTAGAGTTGGGGTGTTTTGTTGGTCAGGTGATATTGCAACTACACCTAATGGGCTATTTGATTTATCAGGTGCCACTACCTTTTCCAAATACTTTACTTGTGCTCCTCCACGATCAACAATCGCCCTCTTCCTTTTGAACGTCTGATACAAAAGAACAACATTTGAATTGATAAATATGGTATGATGACAGATGGAATATGTACTAAAAATGGATAGGCAGGGTGTATTCACATACACGATGTGTAAACTAAGCTAATGGCAGTTCAACAAAGTAGAAGCAATGCAAAGCATCAGTTGCAAGATATGTGCAACAAATATAACCTTGGAAAGTTAGAGCAAGCACCTTGATGGGTGAATAAGATAGGGCATCTTCCTCTGACTCCTCCACTAGGGAGCTACATTGACTTAGGTCTCCCTCTAGCTCAGAATCACTGTTAGGATCATATTCTGAGCATGAATCTGTAGGTGGAGAGCGTTTGCATTGCATTGCATCCAGACTTGATTTCAGTCCCTTAATGCCAAGTTTGACAGCCATGGCATTGTTCTGCTTTATTCTTTTCATGCGCGCAAGCTCATAATCATTATGATGCTGTTCAGAATCTGAGATTCATGAAAACATAAAAGTAGTCAGATTATCTATGGAATGCATTGCGGATTCAACTCGAAGAGTGTCTCCCTATAAACCCCTGCATATGCAAAGTTCACCCCCAACCGTGCTGACCAGACCACACACAGAAATACAAACCCCTTATGTCTCTATAATAGGCAGACACACATTTCAAAACTGAAGTAGGAACATTAGAATCATATGAAATTTGTATTTGAACAAATAAACTAAGGAATTATGAGTGGCATAAAGTTTAGCTTCAAGGGTGGAGTTTTGGTAGTGCGACACAAAGCAAGTAGGCAGATTGTATTCCATGTAAAAGATCAAAGCTTATGTAAAAGCTGGAAAGGACACTTTCTTTCTATACAATGCAATGTTCGTTGCCCACACATGATGGAAGAGATCACATAGAGAAATACTATTCACTCATGTATACGGTTGCAGTATTTAGAAACAGGGTGGTCCACCCTAAAATAATATTGACAACAAATATGACAAGGCAAACATAGATGTAGTGAATCAATCATTTACTTGTGAGCTTACTAGGACAAGTATGCAGAATTGTAACTGCAGTAAGAGACCGTCCAAAATCTGAATCGAGAAGTTTGTCTAGCACTTATTGTTTGCAACTAATCGACGTGAATAATTGGATATTATATCAAGTGAGTAAGAAAGACAAGTAAAATTGTCAACAAACCTGGCTTGCAGTAGTAATCTGGGTCAATGTCACTACGACCAACAATCCAAAATGACTAGTGTCTATTCCTAGGGCCGGACTTTTGAAAACCCTGTAAACTTTATAGGTACTAAAGATTACCAAAATACATCTGAACAATTAACTGTAGGTAGGAGTGAGCACACAACAAACCCTAATGACAGTCCTGCCTAACGAGTGATGAATCAATTAGAAAATGGGTGATGAGGAGTGGCTGCTGAGTGTTGAGGACTTATCTCAGGATAAATCGGGTTGGCATAGTGGGTGCTGCATGCCTCAGCCCTGAACGGACTGGGAAGGTAGGTACGGTGGCGCGCCCGGGCAGAGGTGACGTTGTTGGGCGAGCGCCTCCTCACCTCCTGTTAGTCCGGCGTCTCCTCCTAGAGTCATGCCGTCCGGGGATGGCAAGTCGTCGGCGAGGCACGCGGCTAGGGGCGAGTAGAGACCGGAAGCACGTAGCAGAACAGAGGGGAATCGGGCTTGGGACGACCCAAAATACCAGGGTGGGCTGGCCCACCGTGGGCACCCTATAGAGATACACACCGAGCGGCGGACATGAATTTTCAAAACTAATTTAGGAACATTTAGCTGACCAATTAAACGGATATGTTTTAATAATATCAGGTTAATGTTTGAACAACTAAGCTTGTTTAGCTTGATGGGTCGAGCAGTGCTATATGACACGAAGCACGTATTCTCATCGTATAGTGATTATAAAAGGGGGGAAACGGAGAAACGATATTTAGCAGCCATTGTTTGCTTCGAACTAAGAACTAAATTCTAAGAGTTGAAAAGAAAGTAGAGTAACCAAGTTAAGATCTATTTTCTGGTTGAGATCAAAAAGTTGAGGAGATAAGAAGAACCACCTCTTTTGCGGCGCCGTGTTGGCATCGGGGGTGCGATGGCTATCGGTGGCGTTGAAGGAGATCCGTGATGGTAGATGGGTGCATCGGGGGATAAGTCCCGTTGCGGTGGAAGAGAAGGTCATGTGAGCGGCCCCGGCAAAGAGGACAAAAGCGCCGATGAAGCAAGAGGACGTGATGCAAGGCTCTTGGTCCATCACCATGGATGAGAAACGTCCATATCTAGCAGTGGACAGCGCGGTCTTGGTAGGTGCCCCGGCATGGTGGAGGACGGGGGCACTGGATGTGGTGGAATACGGCGGCGATGGATGTGGTGGAGGACGGCGGCGATGGATGGGGTGGCGGATGGAGGCTGGTGTGGGGATGGTGTTCTAGCGCGGATGATGTATGAATGGGAAAATGGAGGGAGAGGTGCGGGGAATCATGTTTTTGGGAAGCGCCTGTCTGAAATATGGGAAAGTTACGAACTTAGCCCCCGTTTAAAATTTGGACGCCTCATCGGTTGGGGATACGACGAAAATCTTGCATCTCGCCAATATTTTCCCAGAGCGATTTCGGGCGAGGAGAGGGTGGTTGGCGCCCATGGTTGGCGCCTACGGTGTATGAACGGGGCTGATAGGTAGGGCGGTTGTGCCATATCTAAGTGAAGTTACAAACCTATCCCTATTGAAAATATTTGCCTACATCGATTTCGGCCGAGTCGAGTTTGTTTTGCCGCCCACCGTGTATGAATGGGGAAATGGAGGGAGAAATAGAGGTCTTTTAGACGAGCTTGAATCAAATGTGTTTTGCCACCCATGTTTGGCGCCCACCGTGTCGGAATGGGCTCAGAGGCGGTCCTGTCACGTCTAATTGAAGTTACTATCCTACCCCTATTTAGAGTAGTGGAAATTGGGCCGATGGATTGTCCGTGTAATGGGTAGATAGTAATTTCCATCTCCCAAACACTTGGCTTCGGGCAGCCGACGTGGGAGTGGACATTTTGCCGCTTCTTTCGAATTTTGGGACAATAAGCATCCATGTTTACCCTGGCAACTAAATTCAAATCCATTTTGTATTCCTATACGAATCTTTATAAATCATTCTATGTGTTTTGATATATCTTCAAAAGGACGACAAAGGTGTATTCCACTGTCATATATGAATATGGTTTACAAATGCCGATACTCAAATTCAGAAGCTAGAATCCAGTTTAAGGTGAATTCGAATATTTGGAACACATAGCATAATGTGTACTCCCATTTAGATATGTACACAAGCGATGTATCAAGATTCAAATACCGAGTCAATCAACCAAGAATGTACAGAACTAACAGACATATAAACACTTATAGAGTATATGGATCAATAATATCAACTAACATACATAAGCCAGGCCGTTGTACTTTTCTTTGCTACAACAACATCCTTTTTTAGCGAAGCTACTACAACATCTTGGCCCTTTCCGATGCGTGCCACTTATGGTCCATCTATACTAATATTATTTCCTGAATGCAGATTCAGCCCGATTGGCATATTTGTAGGTCTGGCACATCAATCAAAATGAAATGTCTCCGAGTCTTATCAATTAATACAGACTTGTGCTCAAATAAAATTACAAACCAAAAAACAAAAAACAAAAAACAATTATTACATGATCTCTAAAACAAATGGTTTGATTGATTACATGAACAAACATTACAAAGGTTATTCAGCGATGGAAAGAACATTTCACCTATGATTTAACAAGTGGGAATTTAATTTCCTTTTTTCCTTCAGGACCTTAACAATGTGGTCAGTCTCAACTTGCTTCGGTTTGAAATCCACCAAATATTTAATGGTTTTCTTGAGTACTGCTACTGATTGTGCTGTTTGCTTCCTCAACATGTCAACTTCATATCTATGTGCAGAAGCAGAATCTCTTTCTACCGCTAGTTTAGCCTCTAGAGCATCAGCAGTTGGCAATTCATAATGCATGATTGGGCCGGTGCCACTGCTGTGGGATGATACAACGTCCATGGGGACCTCGCTCTTTGATCTTGGGCTAACCTGTTTTGCCATTAAAGTTCCGATTGGATTCAAAAAAGTTGAAGTTAGCAAAACATCTCAACTGGGAGTTATAACAGCAAACCGATTAAACAAACATGAATTAAAGAGTTTCAATTCGATGCTGAAAAGTAGTTATTAACATCATTGTAACCCGTTGTTGCAGCAGCAAAGAAGTTAAACAAACAAGTAGCTATTTAAGTTCAGGCAAACAGGTAATTCTTAATAGTAAGTATCAAACACATAGATAGGCACAATCTATAATAGGATTATCAGGCTATGGTATTATGTAATTAGCAGCAACCTAAATTAAGCCAAGCAACATAATTGAACAATTTTGCAATAAGTGGCTAACTAAAATTCCGAGAAGCAGGTAACTGAACTTACGCTAGTTCTTTGTTGTAACACCACGGATGTAACTTGCCATATTTGTAACTCCGACTCTTGCCATTTTCGGCTTTAAGTTATGAGATTCCCTTTGTGGTTGGATTTTTTCTTCGTTTTGCTTTCTGTTCAAGTCATGCATTTCATATCATGTCATCATGTGCATCACATTTGCATTCATGTTCGTCTCATGCATCCGAGCACTTTCCCCGTTGTCTATTTTTCAATCCGACACGTGGGAGATATTACCGCATTGTGGGTGTTACAAGTTGGTAATCAAAGCCTTCCCCGACTTAGGAGCCCCCAACTTGATCGAATCGCTAACGTTGTTGAGTCTAGAACAAAATGTTTTGAGTCTTAGGATTATATATATCGGAATGCGGATATATTTGAGCCTTCCCCTCTCCTCACCTCCGGCCGCCTCCCCGCATCTTCTCCGGTGATCTCCGGCCAAATCCTCCTCGGTTCGCGTGCCCGGGGTCAAACCCTAGATATAGATTCGAGAGGTTGAATTTTGGCTAAGTCCTTTTCTATGATGATTTTATGCTCCTGTTCTTTGCCTCATATCTCCATGACCTTAGCTCCTTTTCATGCATATGATGTATCAAAATGTTCACTTTGAGATGCTCTTCATTTAGTTCCATTGTGGCATGCTTGTTTGAGTTCATCTTGATGCACTAATCATTGATGCAAGAGTGCTATAAAATGTTTACTGCTGCTACTTAACAGCTTAGGGTGATTTGTCATTTTTGTCACATTTGATGTGTGCTTCATATGAGCATGAGCTCTGCATGTGTTTTTAACTAAAACATTCCATCTTTATAGTGGAGTTTGTCTTGAATTTTTGTGATCAATGTGGTGACTAGCACAAGCATGCAAGCTAGGCTTCGTGATATTGATGTTTTCAGGGACTTAGGATTTTGCTTAAGTCTTTTGCCTGCTGTTATTTTGATGCCATGTAAACTTGATGCTACAGTGATAACCATGCCTATTTTGAGATGCTTCACTAAGGATGTTTTTAACATATGGTTATGCTCTATCCATCCATGCCCCTGTTTGCAATTATGGAGTGCCCTAGCATGTCTTGTTCTTGCTCTACCGTTTTCTATACAATGTTCCTGGCAAAATGTTAACATGTTAATCAATTTTGCCATGGTTGTTGCTAATGATCCATGCATGCTATGAACTTGATCTTGCCATTGTTAGCTTCATGAACATGTCATATTCCTGTTGGTATGCTTGTTTTGTCATGCAAGGCTTTGTGATGAGTGGTTTGATCTCACAAATATGCCTTCATAATTCTGTTTATGCCATGCTTTGTTTTTCTGCTAAGTCTGAAACTTCTAATAAAACTTGCTATGTTTACATGGGTGCCATCATATCTTATGTGCCTTTTTGGCTCATGATCAGTAAGGGACTTTTGATCTATGCTTTTAGTAGATTCATGCCGTGCCTTTGTTTGCTATGATATGTTCCTATAGCATTTTGTTTGCTAGCTCTAAACATTGCTTCCTGATGTTGTTTATGCCATGTTAGTATTTTCACCAAGTCTGTGAAGTTGATATCTTTTGCACTTTTGCCATGCTTGTTTGAACCTGCTCTTGTGTGATTTAGCCATAGCCCAGTGTTCATGTTTTGTCAAGCATCTTGTGTACATCACTTCCATTTCCTTTTTTATGTTGGAGTGCAGTAGCTTAGTTTCTTGTTGCATTCTAGATGGCATCATGCTGTTAATCGCAGAATTGTGCCATTCTTGTTTTACTTGCCATTTGCAAACCGTGCATCCGTTTCCGGTGATCCTTATATCAATTTCACCCGAAATCATCTCATCTTTCCAGAGGCACACTTGGTTTGCCAAGTTGATGCTTTAATCATTCTTTCCCTTCCGGAGCACGCATATGCATTGCATATCATGTCTTGCATATCATGCCATGTTTTGCATCATGTTGCTTGTGCGTTGCACCGTGATTGATTGGTGGTCCTTTGCTTGTGTTCTTGCTTTGGGTAGAGCCGGGAGACGAGTACGTGACTGAGGAACCTGTTGAGTACGCTAACGAGGATCAAGCTTTCGACAACTGTGAGAACTTTGCAGGCAAGATGACCATACCCTCAAATCACTACTATCTTTGCTTGCTAGTTGTTCGCTCTATTGCTACGCCGCGCTACCTACAACTTGCTATATCATGCCTCCCATGTTTCCATGTCAAGCCTCTAACCCACCTTTCCTAGCAAACCGTTGTTTGGCTATGTTATCGCTTTTGCTTAGCCCCTCTTATAGCATTGCTAGTTGCAGGTGAAGTTGAAGTTTGTTCCTTGTTGGAACATGGATATCGTTGGGATATCATTATTATCTCTTATTTACTTTAATGCATCTATATAATTGGTAAAGGGTGGAAGGCTCGGCCTCATGCCTGGTGTTTTGTTCCACCCATGCTGCCCTAGTTCCGTCATACCGGTGTTATGTTCCTTGATTTTGTGTTCCTTACGCGGTTGGGTGTTAAGGGAACCACTTGACAGTTCTCCTTGAATAAAACTCCTCCAGCAAGGCCCAACCTTGGTTTTACCATTTTCCACCTAAGCCTTTTCCCTTGGGTTCCGCGGACTCAAGGGTCATCTTTATTTTAAACCCCCGGGCCAGTGCTCCTCTGAGTGTTGGTCCAAACTAGAGCCCCTTGCAGCTCCACCTCCAGGAAACTTGAGGGTTGGTTTTAGTTGTACGGATTGCTTATCTGGTGTGCCCTGAGAACGAGATATGTGTAGCTCCTATCGGGATTTGTCGGCAAATTCGGGCGGCTTTGTTGGTCATGTTTTACCATTGTCGAAATGTCTCGTAACCGGGATTCCGAGTCTGATCGGGTCTTCCTGGGAGAAGGAATATCCTTCGCTGACCATGAGAGCTTGTGATGGGCTAAGTTGGGACACCCCTACAGGATTTTGAATTCTCGAAAGCCAAGCCCGCGGTTATGGGCAGATGGGAATTTGTTAATATCCGGTTGTAGAAAACTTGACACTTAAATTAACTAAAATGAATCAACCGCGTGTGTAGCCGTGATGGTATCTTTTTGGCGGAGTTCAGGAAGAGAACATGGTCTTGTGTTATGCTTGAACGTAAGTAGCTTCAAGATCACTTCTTGATCACTTATAGATTCTCGACCGTGCGTTGCTTCTCTTCTCGCTCTCATTTGCGTATGTTAGCCACCATATTGCTAGTGCTTGCTACAGCTCCACCTCACTACCCCTTTCCTACCCTTAAGCTTAAATAATCTTGGTCTCGCGGGTGTGAGAATGCTGAGTCCTCGTGACTCACAGATACTTCCAAATAGTTACAGGTGCCGACGATGCCAGTGCAGGCGATGCTACCGAACTCAAGTGGGAATTCGATGAGGACTTGGGTCGCTATTATGTTTCCATTCCTGATGATCAGTAGTGGAGCCCAGTTGGGACGATCGGGGATCTACTACTTGGGGTTGTGTTTCTTTATTCTGGTTGCGTAGTCGAACCTTTGATTATACCATGAATCATGTATGGATTATTTATGTATTGTGTGAAGTGGCGACTGTAAGCCGACTCTTTATCCCTTCTTATTCAGTACATGGGATGTGTAAAGATTACCCCTCTTGCGACAGACCTACCATGCGGCTATGCCTCTAAATCATGCCCCGACACATGGGATATAGCCGCATTGTGGGTGTTACATTTGTACAGGCACACTGCAACTTCTTTTTCGCTTACAAGGTTGTACGAAGGAGTCCATGGCATCAATTGCTTGGATACGCAGTCCCAAAACTTATTTCTTCCCACACTACGTTGGTAAGTCGAATGGTTAATCTTGTAAGATGGTGCGTCCATCATATGTTATATGAGGACGTGTAGTCAGACTAGTTGTAGCCACACATATCACACTGGCTTTTACTGTATATTTCATGCGATTACTTTTGGCATATCGAGATCTAAGCAATCTACAATAGGATGAAACGACTGGCATCCTTCACATTATTGTCGAACTAGGTTCATAGAAATAAGCAATTCAACCATTCTGTGGGTAAATCAAAAGCGCCACTGGAATATTTTTCACTACCCCTATCATACACGCAAAAAGGGGGGATGCGACCATAGGGGCTGGTATGGGCGGCCGCCTTGGGTGGCTCGAAAGTGTGCACCTAGTTTGAGTCGCCCAGGTTGGCCCAGGCTAGTTTTGTTCGTGCCAACGCACGAGTAGGCAATGTAAAAACTGAAGAAAAATGTTTCAATTTGGATAGGCCAATAAGATAAGGGCAAGGCAGGCCCTATAGCAGGCTCGCAGCCCAAACGAGTGCCTCCCATATCGATCGACAGCAGGAAAAATCCCAATTCATCCGCTCCAGCCTCCAGTCTGGTTCACTCCTAACCTATCCGCCGCTAGACAGACCGACGCAGCACTTCCTTGCGCCTTCTTTGGATTGCGGTCGACGGGCTTCAAGCGAACGGAAGGACAAGAAGATGAAGATCCAACCCTAGGTGTAGCCTACATGGGAGGCAGCGGCGGCAGCAGCATGGGCATGGCATCGAGCTTGCGCAAACGGATAGTTGCAGCTTGCAAGAGTAGCATGCGCAACGAATAGGTACATCACATCCCTAATTATATCTAATTCAACTCTTCAATTTCTGGCCAATAGTTAAACCTGACGGCGTTGTAAAACTGCTTGTATGTAGGGAATCTATGAGAAAATGAAACCAATTTCTACTTATTTTATAACTACCCCAATCAATACTGACCTGACAGAATCTGATGAATCCAATCAAGTTTCCCGTGCAAACATCCAAGCTCGTGTTGTTCTTGAGCCTGAAGTGTCTAATGAACAGACTGCTAATGAAGGATTTGATGCAAACATTTTACATGCTCCTGGTGATGAACATATAGTGTCTAATGAGGTATCTAATACAAGCATTTTGCAAGCTCCCATTGAAGGATTTAGTATCTATTGATGATCTGCTATGTTGAGAGAGACATAGAGATTTGCAGGCATTGATGACAAGGAAATTATAGTGCATTTTCATGGCTTCAGGAAACATCGAGGCCATCTACCAGAAAGTCCCCGTATCATGACAACGTAGCATAAATACTTTTCTAATCTGTTGTTTGAAACAATTGGCATACTTGTGCAGGATAGATATATTGATATGCAGTTTGCGCACTGGTTATAGGTGCAATTACACTTCAATATTTTCAGCCACAGAACGAATAATTCAAGAAGGTACAGACCATGTATGTAGTCCTCGTACACCATGTTGCATTTTGTTTTTTTGGTGCTTGCATCATTTAGTGTTTATAATCTGAACTACTTTGGATCATTAGCTGGTTTTCAAAGTCCATGTAGCTTCACATTTCTCAAGTTATGTTGATTTCCGAAGTGCAAGTGCCTTCATATTTTTAAGTTAACTGTTCGCCCCTGGTAACTTGAATTCATGGATCCGCCACTGCACACAAATCATGTACGAATGGCAGTATGAATTAAATCAAATGCAGGGACTTACGCTAGCTCGTTGTAGAGGCTCACTGCAGCTCTGCTTGCGCTAGCGATGTTCCATGTACAAGTCCATGTTACCACTTGCTTGGATGTGCAGGCCTTGTGCTCCTTGCATCCCCCTCTGCATTTTTGACACGGCGAATGGCTGATCAAATAAGAGGAATCGACCTTGCTGTTGTACCAGAGGACATATACTTACAAGGTTATACGAGTGTGCAGGATGTGTACCAGATCCCGTAGCGCCGTCATGCTTCGCTAAAAAATGGATTTGCTTGTTTCAGATGATATCTCCAGAAGAAATAAGAGTTAAAGTCAGAGTTGGATAGGTGTGTAAGCTAAGAGAGCAGTGAAAGGATATCCAAACATCGTCGGAACAGTGCACAAGGGAGTGATGTGTGGATACCTAGTTCGGGCCGGCGTTTGGGCATGCTCGCCTAGCTAGAGTGCGGGTCACTTTAGAGCCATTGAGGGTGATGCGCTGGCGTTGGCTAGCCGTGCATGGATGCAGATCTTGAGTGGCAGCGGAGCGCTATGATGTGGTGGACGAGACGGTTGGTGAAGCCCCAGCGGCCTCTGGAGGTGGAGGCGCGACGATGTGCTCGGTGAAGTAGCCCCGGTGAGCTGGGAGACTGCGTCGGTGAAGCGCACCTGATGCGGTGGAATTCGATGTCTGTGAGGCACGTTGGTTGCTGCGGCCAACGTTGTCGGTGGACCACCTGGTGTGGTGGACGAGGGTGTAGATGAGGTAGCTCTGGTGCGGTGGTGAAGCACGACTGTCGTCTTCGTCGTCATCGTCCGGCATAGAGGTGGGGAAAGAGACGAGACGAGGGGCGATTTAACTTTGCTTGGGTTGGCAGAGAATTAGGGATTTGAGAAATCTGGGCGCAGAAGGGGACAATGGAGAAGGGAGATTTTGCAGGGCTGTAATTGGGGCGGCCAGTTATTTCAATCTAAAATGTGGAAGCGCGAACTTATTTTGTCGTCGTCCTTTTTTGGGGGGGGGGGAGGGGGAAGGGAGGGAGGGGGTGGGTGGCTGGGTGCAAAGCATCCGTCCGACACACGCGACCACCACGACACGACACTGGTCTGCCTGGTGCGCCTACATTTGAGAATGCAAACAAATCTTCTTTCATTTGCAAACGAATCTGTATGTATTACCATGCCCGTGTTTTCCTTGCAATAATTAGTCATTCGAAACGAGATACTATAAATTAATTAATGAGGAGTTATTTGAAAAAAAATCAAAATGGTATCCACGGTATCCACGCTAACATGGATTAGAGTGCGTGTCACATAGTTAGTTATTTGAATTAGAGTGTGTGTCACATAGCGATCTCCAATTCTAACGTGGATTTCACATTTCACTATATCCGCACTACTTTTTTAATACAAATTCATATGTATATGATGAACACCATGGTAGTGAGAAAACTTTTGGATGGATCCCGACATATGACCTACAAAATAACACAACAAATCGAGTCAATGTCAACATTTCGAAAACTAGTATGGCACGAATTCAAAATAATTACCCATATGCTTGGTCCTCAGTTCAAATCTTACAATATACACCGAATTGAAACATCGATATTAAGTCTCGTACTATCTACATTCAAATGTTGTTTTTAGCCCCCCCCCCCTGCGGACCCATGCTACATACTTACTGTATTAGTCAATCTTCCTCTCCTAACCACCTTACGAAGCTATCGGTTTCCAAAACACATCCATTCTTTCTCTCCATGTTTCGATCTCTAACTCTCTCAACTACACAACCCCCTTTTTCCACTCTGTTATGAAATGTATTTACCTCACACACCCGCCATTGCACCCCATTCCAAGCTCTCTCTCTCCCCCTCTCCCTCTCACCCTCTCGCGCTAAATACATGCATTGCCTATCTAGCCCCCCAACCTCTCATGCGCACGCACGCACGCACGTTGTCTATCTAGGTCACTCCCTCGAGACTGTCTCACTCTTTCTTCCGCACGGCGGGCCACACTCGCTCAATCTCGCTCTCTTTATCTGATTCTCGTTTAACCTTGTTTTTTTCACACACAAATGATATATCTCCCTGTTCGGGCCTCGATCGACACACTCTAGACTCTCTCACACAGATTGTCTATCTAGGTCAGTCCATCGAAGCCGCCCCCACTCTTTCGACCTCATGGAGGGCCACGCTCTCTCTCTCCCCCTCTCTCTCTTTGTATGTCTCGATTGACCTCACTCTTTCTCGAATAAAAATGATATATCACCATGTTTGAGCCTAATTCGACTTATTCACATTTTATATTCTCTCACGCACATTGTCTATCTAGGTCACTCTCTCCAACCCGTCTCACTCTTTCGATCGCATGACGACCCTATGTGATCGATTGACCTTGCTTCCTCCCACGCACAAAATATATGTACACGTATGTGATTGGATCATCTCTCAAGCTCTATCTTACAACCCTCACCCTTGCCAAAAGCTCAATCAGACAATATCTCTCCAGAGCATATATATTTGTTCAATGAATGTTGGACCACACTCACTTTGTCTCTCTATCTATATGTCTCTCGATTGACCTTGCTTTCTCACGCTGTATCTTCCACAGATTGAAGCTATCTCTCCATCCCTCGCAAAGCCGGAGCTATTTACATTGCGAGGGGCACTCCAACCTTGGATTAATTTGTGTAGCCATTTATTCCGGTCGGTTTAGATTATATTTTCGTAGCATTCAGACCACAACTACTCGAAACACCATTGCAACCCCCGCAACTCCCCTAGTTGATTTCCCTCTGGTTCGGTCATTGCTCTCTCGCACGTCCTTTCTCGCCTTCAACATCGCACCATGGTATTATTGCAAAAAACTTTGTTGTTCAGTTTATTTATTATAAATAAGCTACAAAACTACACACCGATAGTCCACTTGGAATGGAACAAATTTCGACCCACAAATTAAAGTGCTACAAACTACACACCGAGGGGCCCACATGTCATGAAACAAATTTTTACCCATATACAAATTTAAAAATAAAGGAAGAGGATCGAACATGCGACCAGGGCCTTCAAGCCGCACGTCAATAGGCAACATACGTAGAACATCAATGTTTGTTGTACCTCCCTTTGTTCACATAATGTTTTTATATTACCACAGCCTATTTAATTGATAACATGTAATATTATTTTTAGTGCTATTCGCCTTCACTTATTGGTGGGTTCCATGTGTGCTCTCTCTCTCTCTCCTTCACTTCTGCGTTTAGACACACGGGCAAGCACGCAGAACTTGCGGGCGATGTTGCCGTTGACCATATTTGTACGCGTTCACAAGTTACAGCACCAGTTTCATGTGCTAGCAGCACTAGTCAGTGTGTACGTGCAATGCACGATAATTTGGAAGTATATTAAGTGCATGCGGATATTAAGTAGGATATTATTTGCGTGTTATTATGTGATTAGCACTATTTTTGGCCTGAAAATAACTGCACGCTAAACATGTTGAGCGCTCGACATTGAAGCAGTCTAGGTCGTTGCATGACAAGGTGTACATGTGGCTTGATGACGTTTTGTATTTAATTTGATATGGCTCTAGCAGAACATTCAATCGATCAAACCATAGATTGATGAGGCTTCGCCCCGGCTTGGAGCACAACTTCACGGTGTTGGGGCACGCTCATCTTTGCCAGCGGCTTTTCCAACTTGATGTGGGTGGCGACGACAGGGCCAAGAGAACTGGCAAGGCCGCGAAGTCCGGCAAGGTCGTCAAGGGGCCCCTGTTCGGGTTGCCGGTGGGGGTGGTACCACTGAGCAACAATTCTCGCCAAGCCGACATCATCGCCATGATGCCGGACTTCAATGCGCACGGCCTCGTCCCGAGGTGGGCCGAGTCGGAGGAGGAGCGGGTGCAGGAGTTCTTAGACAACCTATCGGAGAGGTATGTCTGCGATGAGGCGTTTCTTTCAAGGAGACCACCAAGGAGGAGCTAGACTACATCGTCGCCAGGGTGGCGGAGGCGGCGCTTGCCAGGGAGGTGTCACACCCTAGCTGGTTCATGCATTAGAGTGTTGCATCATGTCTACTTTATAGAAACTTGAAATGGGGATAACAGAACCCCCAGCACCCCCCTGGAAACAACTAGGGTTTACTAAAATTATTTCCAATGAACCCAAAATGCCCTTCACAAAATGTTCATCATTTCTGGATTGGACTAAAACCCCTGGCAAAAATGGTGCACTCTTTTCTAGGACATTCTGGATTCTTTGAACTAAACCATAAGTATTTGAATTTGGGCATTTAAATGCTATAAAATATTTTAAATGCCCAAATAATTCTGGATTTAAGTGAGGGCTGTTAGGAATAATCCCAACAGAGCCCACAATTATTTTTAGGATTTTAGTAAGTGCCTAAGTATTTTTAATAAAGCCCTAAAGTTACAGAAAATTAGAAAAAGAAAACAAAACAGGAAAGGAGAGAAAGAGAAGGCTTACCTGGCGCCCACCCAACAGGCCCACCTGCCGGCCCAAACCAGCTACCGCTCCAGCGAGCTGCTTGGTTTGGCCAGGCAGGCAAGCAGCTGCTCGACGGCGAGCACAGCTTGCGTGCCATGCAGCTTCCCACTGCCTCGCCGCTCCCCTCATCGAGCTGTCGACGTGGGACGAACCCTCTCTCTCTCTCCCCGACCTCACAGACACTCGCTCTTCCCTCTGGCTCCTCTCTCTCGCCCTCCCCGACGTCACCCGAGACGTCACCATCGCCGCCGCACACCGCAGCCACGTCCAACGCCGTCCCCGCACCCTCTCATCGTGTCCGGACGGTTCACCGTCGTCGACTATGTCGACTAGCCAAGCCGCACAACGCCGGAGCCCCTGCATCGTCCCCGCCGCCGTCGTCTTCAACCTCAGGCCGCCGAGATCGCCATTGCCGTTCTGACCGCACCGAGCCTTCCCTGAGAATGCTGACCGTCTCTGCGGCTTCCCAGTGAGCTACTGCTCCTCCCCCTTCTCTCCGCTTCGTCGCTAGAGCTCTATAGCTGCCGTGCCTTTTCCCTTCGAATGCACCACCGCCTGACCACATCGCCGGTGATGCTCCGGTGACCTTTTGGTCACGGGCTTGTGCCCGTCACACTCACTGCATCGCGTAGATGTTGTAGGTGCAAGTGCCACGCCGCCTAGGCTACTGCAGCCACGCGCATGAGCTGACCCGAGCTTCGGCCTCCGCCAAGCTCGTCGCCGGTGATGCTCCGGCCCCTCCCCGGCCAAGCCATCACCACGGCTGGATGCACGCGAGCACCAGCTGCCCGTAGCTGCTCTCCGCGCATCAAATGGTGCCCTGTGGGCAAATCCCGCAGCACGCCGCCGCGTCTGGCCTCGCCGGCGGCAAAACGCCGGCAGGCTTTGACCCGCTGACCGGCGAGTTGACCACGTCTAACCCATGTGGGCCCAGGTTGACTTCCCCCCTGGGCCTATGACAGGTGGGGCCGGCCTGTTAATTAGTTTAGGATTAGTGCTAACTAATTATAATTAGTTTAGGTCACTGACATGTGGGCCCAGGCCCCACTGACAGTTAGTTAGTATTAACTTAATCCTGTTAGTTAGCTGAGACACTGACAGACAGGGCCCACCAGTCAGGTTTGACTGGCCCTGGCTCCTTTGACTCGCTGACGTCACAGTGACGCAGAGCTGACGCAATTATTCATTTTCTGGATTTATTTTTATATAGGAAATTCCAGAAAATAGCAAAAACTTCTAAAAATCATAGAAAATCAACCATAGCTCCAAATCAAACAAATTATATATGAAAAATGATCAAGAAAATTCATTCTATCCATCTGTAATGGTTTCATGCATGACAAACCACTTTAACCTTGCTATTTAGGTGAAACAAGCTAATACACTTATTATGCATAAGAACTTTAACCTTCATTTGAATCTTTGATTCAAATGGACCCATTTCAACTTGTTTCACATTGCATTAGGCAGGACACATCATTTTGCCATGTCATAGCATGCATCATATTGTTGCATATTGTCATGTGTTGATTATGTTTTGTGTGTCCTTCGTGGTAGGTTCTGCCTCCGAGGATATCTCGAGTATCCAACTGAAGGGCACTACCCTACTACCACTCCATCAGGCAAGCAGCCCCATTGATCATATTGATACAATCCCATGTTCTTGCATATGCTCTCATTTACTGCATTAAGACAACAATGTTTCAAACTGCTGTGTGCTACAGTAGTTGAACCCTTATCCTCTGCATGACCTGTCATTGCCACAGTAACTAGATGAAACCCACAACATGTGTAGGAATTGATTGAGCCATGTATGTGTTCCTACCTTGCTATGCTTGCTATGCTTAGAGTTGTGCCAGGTCTGGTTCATCTGGGTGATGGGCTAGAGTGAAATGATTATGTCGGTAATGTGAGGGATGTGTTGAACATGATTTGGTAAAGGTATCGATGAGAGGCCATGTAGGAGTACATGGTGGGTTGGTTCGTTGAGGCCGTCCATAAGAACTGAGATCTGTATGTGTGATTTAAGATTCAGTTACTACCATAGATTGGGCCCGAAATCAATGGACCCTCTCGGCTTCTTAATCACCCTAGTACTCTATCCAGGAGTTGCAATTAGTTTCTGGTGTTTGTAGGTTATGTGTTGGCGGCCGTGCATAGCACTGACCCTAGGGGAGGGCTATGTTGCGGTAGATACACTGTGGCCGGGTATGCCGGGCGCCCGTTTGGCGTCTCGGGACCCTATTCACATCGTTCGGGGCCGTATGCGGAAACCTCGGCCGGACTCCCTGCGAATGGAACCTGGATAGGCGATAAACCTGGACTAGAGACTTGAGTGTTTAGGTAGGCCGTGGCCGACACCCTCGTTGGCCTTCCGCTTGAAGGTTGCCGAGTACATGTCGTGTAAACGACGGTAAGTGGTGAGAGCGTGTATGAAGAAGTTCACCCCTGCAGGGTTAACATCATCTATTTGAATAGCCGTGTCCCCGGTAAAGGACTACTTGGTTGCCTATACAGTTCATAGACAAGTTAATGGATACTACTAAAAGACTCAAGATAAGTGTGAGTACCGAGGATGGCCCTCTCGTAGGATGACGAGGGAGGATCACCTGTGGAGTATTGTGTTGGTGATTAGTGGACTCGTGTGCGAAAACTATTTTATTAGTGGAGTCTCCTAGGATAGATTAGCCAAGAGTCAAAGCTAGCTTGCTGCAACAACTCCACCACCTTCTTGAGAATGAGCATGTATAGTAGGTTCTGATGTAAGACTTGCTGAGTACCTTTGTACTCATGTTTGCTTAATTACTATTTTCAGACGACAACACCGCCCCCTCCGATGTGTTTTATGTAGATCTCGACGTCGATGAGTGACTTGCCACCCAGGTGGTGATCCTGGCCATGGAGGGCCCTATGTAGATAGATAGCCTTCAAGAAGCCTTCTTGCTTTCTAGTGTCTGTACTTAGACTATTTGCTTCTGCATGTGGTTGTATGCTTGTATGACTTGAGTGTCGGGTCATGTGACCCCTACCTGTATGAACATGTTATGTATGGCTCTCTGGAGCCTTTAAATAAAAGTACTTGAGCTGTAGAGTTTTGTTGTGATGCCATGTTGTATTTGCACATATCGAGCATATTGTGTGTATGATTGAAATGCTTGGTATGTGTGGGATCCAACAATCTAGTTGTTTATCCTTGGCAGCCTCTCTTAGGGGGAAATGTAGTCTAGTGCTCCTCGAGCCATAGTAGTCCACTACAGCCCGGTTCACCGGAGTCCTGCTAGCCCAACACTACTGCTCAGGACACTTGACTGGCCGGCATGTGTTTCACTTTGTTCCTATGTCTGTCCCTTCGGGGAAATGTCATGTGGAGAGTTCCGGAGTCCTGCCTAGCCTGCTACAGCCCGGTTTCCCCGGAGTCCTGTTAGCCTAGTGCTACAACCCGGATTCACTCGCTGATGACCGACATGCTCGATGTGATTCATGTATGCCTGTCTCCATAGGTCTGTGCCGCTTTGGGTTCACGACTAGCCATGTCGGCCCGGGTTCTCTGTCATATGGATGCTAGCGGCACTATCATATACGTGAGCAAAAAGGTGCAAACGGTCCCGGGCCATGGTAAGGCGACACCCGTGGGGATACCGTGTGTGAGGCCGCAATGTGATATGAGGTGTTACCGGCTAGATCGATGTGACTTGGAATCGGGGTCCTGACAGGAGGCTGGCAGCGTCGACCACGTGGAGAACGAGGCCGAGGTGGCCACGGAGGAGGAGGAGCTTTCCGAATGGGCATAGCCTGCAGGGAGGCCAGCAGCGCCGACACTGAGGCCCCTTTCATCAAAGACGTGGTCGAGGAGTCGCCCGAGGGAGAGGCCGGGGCTGACGACCCTCCGGCAACGGGGAGAAATTGTGTCCTACGGCGGGCCAGCTCCGGTGAGCCGGTCCGGTCCGACAGGACCGGGCATCGACAAGAGGCCCAGCGGAGCCCGTGCGCGTGACGAGGGCCGCGACAGCGAGGAAGGCGGTGAAGGCCGCGGTGGCGAAGAAAGCGACCGCCTCTTCTTCGTCCAAGCGTCGCCGGACTCCATCCTCTCCCCCCCTCCTGCAAACGTCGAAACGGAGGTCTTCTTCGATCTTGGGTCTCTCAGCCCAAGGAGGAAGAGGAAGGCCTCGAAAGAGGAGGTGGAAGATGAGTAAGCATCCCGCCTTTCATCATCTTCGTTCCTTCAGACCGCGCCGGTTTCCTTGACTTGTTTTTACTCTTGTAGGGACATGGAGATCGCTGGCCCAGAGGGTGGCGAAGAGGGCCAAGGCCTCGACGGGCGGCCAGCCCCCGGCGGGCACCTCTAGTACGCCGCTGGTGGTGGAGAGCAGCCCGGATAGCATCCCCCGGCGCAACCCCCAGCATGAGCTCACCACTCGCTTCCTATCAATGTGTGTTGGGGTACCATTCCTTGGCGCTAACCTTGCTGTGGTTGCCGGAGGAGGACGGTAGGAGGAGGAGCCACTGAGGGCCAACCCCATCGACCACGCCGCCCTGAGGGGCATCCCCGGCAACGGTGCCAAGCACCGAGCCCATGCGCATGGAGGAGGAGGAGGCGAACCCGGGCTCCGGTGGCTCCGACCCAGCATGAAATATCAGCGAGGAGGGGGCCACTTCTTCCCAGCCCGGTGCGGGTAAGTTAATTACCCTCTGTCCCTATTCTTGCTTTATCTTTTCAAACCATGGTCTTGGCTTTGCCTCATTCCCCTCCTTGGTATCCATACCCTTCCTCGGTAGACCGGGAGGACATCGACACCGTCATTGAGGAGGTTGCGAGGGACGCTTAGGCCGAGGGCGCCAACATCACCGCCGAGGAGGCCGCCAAGGGTGCTGCTGGTGAGGCCGACAAGGCCGCTGGCGAGGAGGGGGTGGTCGACGATCAACCTTCCTCCTCCGCTGCCTTTGGCTCGGGCAAGTACCTGAAGGTGAGCGATGACCTATTTGTCCACCTCCCAGGGACGGTGAGCACCAGGGCGCCCACCGATGGGGAGGTGTTTGATGATGAGGTGCTCGCCACTGCCGGGCTTGAGGTTGTCGACGAGCCGAGCGCCGGTGGTGGCGGTTCCCAGGAGGAGCGGCTCCTTCAGGCCATGAGCGCCAACTTCCAGAAGCTCCAGGTGCTTCACCGCGCCCGCCTGGACAAGGCCATGTCCAGGATGGCGGCGGTGGACAAGGCGGAGGTGGATCTCGAGGAGCGCATCGCCGAGACACAGGTTTGGTTCTGCCAGGCCTGTGAGGAACTGAAGTCCGCCCAAGATCTGTTGGCCGAGCGCAAGCAGGAGCTTGTCCTGAAGCAGGCTGACGTCGAGAAGGCCCAGGAGACGGCGAAAGCACATGCCACCAAGGACGAGGCCGCTCGGCTCCAGCATCAGGTCGTGCTGAACTCCCAGGAGCAGGACCTTGCTGCTCACGAGGAGAAGCTCGGCGCGACACTCCGCGGCAAGGACGAGGAGATCGAGCAGCTTGTCGTGCAGCGGACTTGGGAGCTGGAGCAGAGGCACGAGGAGGCACTCAATGCTCAGGCCCAGGTCCAGGCCGACAAGGTGAACGAGCTGGAGACGGAGCGGGGCGAGCTGAAGAAGCAGGTCCTGCAGCTAACGGAGGAGAAGGACGTGGCCAAAGGTGCCTTGGCTAATGCGCAGGCCACAGTCCTCAACAAGGTCGAGCTGCTCTCCGAGGCCAATGAGTCCATCAGGGATCTGAAGCTGAAGCTCGAGGGCCTCGAGGGGACGCTTTCGGAGGTCAGGGCCTGGGAGGAGGCCCAGACCAAAAATCTGGAGGCCGAGAGGCAGCTGTGGAAGAATGACATCGCCAACCACGTGGATTTCTTGAAGGTTGAAAGCCTCTGGATCAGTCGCCTCACCGAAATCGCTGGCAGGATCACCACGCAGCTGACTACCATGGGTATGCCGAACGTGAGGTAAGTCCTAGAGCCGAACGTGAGTCCCAATGCCAGACTGCCCTGTTCTTAGAGGGCGTTCTTGGAGCTCTGGAGCAGTTCCGCTCCAACAGAGCGACCACCCTAGCCAATGAGGCCCGGAGGCTTTGTCGGCGTGTCCTGACCAAGGTTCTCACCAAGGTGGTGTACTGGAACCCCAACCTCGACTTCGACGCCGCACTGGAGAGCTTGCCGAAGGGTGTGGACCTCACAGTGCTCGAAGAGCGTATCGAGCTCGTCATCAGCCGCGTCGATGGAGTTCAGAAGATAGAGGGAAATCGCTAGGACTAGGCACCTGGTTTCTCATTGCTGCTGCAGGTTCATGACCAAGACAATTTTTATCTTTAGTTAGAACTGCAACAACAATTGATGTAATATAACTCTGCATTCCCTGAAACGATGCATGTTATTCCTTGTTCGATCGTTCTTTGTATGTACACCCTACGCTTAACTCGATAGGCCTCTCGGCACGCGAACCCAGGCTATGGCGTTTCGAGGACGGATCCTCACAACCGGCCAGGTATGCCTGCGGCCAGGTAAACCACCTTGCCGTTCTCAGCACGGCTGCTTGAACTGTTGAGCGGACTCCAAGCAGAACAAGGGCGCTGCCAATAGCGGGAAGGCTACCTTGCCGTTCTCGACGCGGCTGCTTGAACTATTGAGCGGACTCGAAACAGAACAAGGTTGTTGCCAATTGCGAAAAGCCCCCATCACGTGCAGGTTTTTCATACCAAGAGCAGGATGTCCGAGGTAAACAACCTTATACATAAAAGAATTACTCAAAGTTTTGAATGACTTAGCTTTTCTGTCGTCGCGCGAGCATTTACTGCATCCGCAAATGATGCTGCTCATTCAGTCGTCTTCTTCCTTGGGGCGACGACCATGACGAAATGTGCCAACTAGACCAGATTTCCACAACTATGCCCCCTACCTGGCGCGCTAGAGATGTCAGTGGGAACGACACCTATGGGATCACTAGGACCCCTTCTACGGTTGGCGGGCACGGAGTTGTGCAAAGAGTGGGTCTAGCAGCCAGCACGAGGATCGTTTACCCAGGTTCAGGCTGCAAGGATGCGTAATACCCTAGTCCTGGTTTGGTGTGTATTTGAGTGTTCTTGAGCTTCCGAACTAGCTGCAGTGCGTGCGTAGTCCAAAAGGTGTCCCGTTGCTTTATTAGGGACGGTAACGAGGCCCGTCCCATCCATCACCGTTCTGTCTCGCTCCGATGGCGGGGTCTTGGCGGATGTGGGCCTGGCTGTGGCCCCGCAGGTGTCCTCAGCATGGGCCTTGCCGGGGCCCAGGCAAGGGTCTTGCCGTGGCATCACGGTCATCCCCGGCAAGGATCTTGCCGGGGGTCTCGTGGATTTCCTCGGCAAGGATCTTGCCGAGGATCGTCGTCTTCTGGTCCTCATCCGATCTTGTGTGCTGATGATCTTTGCAATGATCTATATGACATCATGGAGGTGCCTCTCGAGCCTTGGTTACAATGTAGTTTATGGTGTTGGAACCCTTGGGCTCAAGGGTGGCACGCTCTATTGGCATTGGGCAAGTTGCCCCGGCAAGGCTCTTGTCTGGGCTGCAGAAGCCGCCCCAGCAAGGGCCTTGCCGGGGGAGTCCACCTCGCCCTCTTCTCTTTGTGTCTCTGGTCTTGGCATTGTTTTGGTTGCCTTGTTCTTTTGCTCCCTCTGCACCACTGGGTATGGCCGTACGCGCGGCTCTAACTGTCCGCGCACAAGTAAAGTGGTACAAAGGAGAGCCCCTAGCTTTGTGCATCGACAGGTGCCCTTAAATGATGTGCCTCAACATGACCCCAACGCACAAGCTCGGCCTTGGGTTAGCACTGCTGGTTCTGCCAACACAGTACTATGCGCGGTTATGCTGAAGGAATACCATGACATGGTCGGGGATATGGTGGAAAAGAAGTTGAAGCAAATGGCGATAGATCAACCCCCTCGCAACTTCGAGAGTGAGCTAGAGAAGCCTTACGAGGCATGGCATGACATGATCGTGTATCCCGCAGGGTGGCACTGACCAAAGTTCCATCAATTTGATGGAACCGGTAATGCAAGGGAGCACTTGGTGTACTTCGAGGTGGCATGCGGCGACACAACAAACAGCCCGTCACTTCTCATTCGCCAATTTTCAGGGTCGTTAACCGGGCCCGCCTTCCATTGGTACAGTCGTTTACCGGTTGGGTCCATTGGGAGTTGGGAGGCCATGAGGGAGGTTTTCAAGAAGCACTTCGTCACCATGAAGAAGGACTTCTCCGTTGTCGAGCTGGTGCAAGTCCGACAACAATGAGATGAGTCCATTGATGACTACATCATCCGCTTCCGCAACAATTATGTGTGTCTCGCCAGGGAGATGCACCTCAAGGATGCCATTGAGATGTGCGTCCATGGGATGCAGCAACATTGGTTGTCGGGGTAATTGACCACGGGTACCCTAAAGACGGCAAGACAATATTTCAAGACATTGGGGCTAGCAAAGCCCTTAGTCCAACTGCTCGGGCCGCCCAAGCTGCCCCTTGTCTGACTGCCCGAACCGACTCGCCACCTGGCCTGCTCCCTGTCCGGCTGCTCCAGCCAGCCGGCTGCCGACTACGCCACCAGCCGGCTACCCGAAATCAACCATCAACACCGACCAGACGGGTGTACCCGGCACTATAGGCGAATAGTAGTGGTGACATCATCTATAGTGTATATGTCCCTGGGCACTATTTTATAAAGTACGCCAGGGACAAGGAGGCATGCACATCACATACACACCCTCATGGGCATGGTGCCCCATGCCCACTTGCCCCCCACGCCACTACCTAGCTTACATACTAACATATCATGCCAACTGCACAATATATATAGCCATCCATCCATCCATCCACAAGGTGACTCACGTAGGAGCACACCCATCCATTCGGCCACATGCTATGGGCATAGCCGGCCACTAGATGAGGTGCCCATGGCACTGATCGCAGATACAGCTCCAGGAGCACTTTGTACTGCCAGATATACACCCCACATATATATCCAAACATGAAGGAGTAGGGGTATTATCTCTTCGGAGAGCCCCGAACCTGGGTAAACTACCGTGTGATAGTCGCATACCCGTCCCCGGTTATTCTGGCAGTAGTCTTGCCCTCACCTTAGGCCACCCTGTTGAATCTGTCGTGTCGCAACCCCCCCCCCCCGTGAGAATACCACGACAGTTGGCGCCCAGCTTGGGGCAAGCTGCTTCTGGTTTCACAGTTTGGGCGGGACCATCTTCGTCTTCATTGCCGCGGCGTCGCGTCGTCTCTCCGATAGTGGTCTAGGGCTCCACATTGACATGCCCCGGGAATGGCCGCGAGGGGTGGCGTGTCCTCGCCGTCGGCCTCGCCTTCTTCATCACCACCGCGACATTGCCGCCTCTCTGGCGCCAGTCGAGGGCTCGACATGAGCACGCCATCGGTGCGTCTGTGCTGGGCGGTGCGTCTTCGTCACCCACCGTCAGTCCGCGAGTGCCGCTTCGGCCCAGGCTCTGCACCATCTCTATCCGTGCGCGTGCATCGTCGCCTCTCTTTCGTTGGCCGCGTCCGTTCGCACGCCGCTCCGCCCATGACCGCGCGTCCACTCCTTTTTCACACCGCGTCTATCGCCGGTCGGGACACGCATTCGCTCCTCCATATATCATCTATACAAGCTAGCTAGATGCAAGTCAAACCATGGTCAAACCATTAGCCTAATACGGATCAGACAAGGACCATGCAATATACGCCCCAGATAATGGTCAGGTATTCCTCGTACATCACCCAGATAATGGGCATACATGGCACAGCATCTAGCTTTACGTCGGCTTGCCTCCATTCTGCTCTGCCTACGCGTCCGTGCAGCCGTCCCAGTTCGCCTTGAGATGCCCATGTGCGTCCTGCCCGCCGCTTGAGCAATGCTAGTGGCTCCGCTGGCCGCTGCCATGGCTCCCTCCATTTGCTTCTGCTGCTACTTCCTACAGAGCTTCATGGCTGCTCCTACTTGCTGCCACAAGCATCTCCAGGCGCATCCCGCAGCTCCCTAGGCGTCCGCTCATGCCTGAGCCTTCAACGTCCCACATCGGCTTCGCCTCTGCAAGCCTGCTGGGTCGCCGTGCCAGTTGCTCTGCGCACCGGCTCCGCCCCCGCCCCCGCCGGGTCCGCCTCGTGCTGCAGCCTCCAGCTGGCTGCGACTCCGGGTCAACCCCCCTGCAGGTCGACTCCGCCCCACGCGTCGTGCCTTCCGCGATCGGCCGGGTCGTCGAGCGCCCGCTGGCCGGCTGCTCCGAGTCGCTTCCCCGCGCCCAGCCCGGGACGGCTCCAGGTGGCCGGCTCGCCGCCTCCGCTCCTCCCGGCTCTGCCACTCGGCCCCACCTCGCTGCCACCTAGCCTCGCCGGCTATAGCTCCCGCCGTGAGCGCCCACCGGCTCGCACTACAACTGGGTGCCCGCCTGCCGCTCCAACAGCCCATGCCGGCTGGTAAAAAAGAGAAGAGACAAAGGCCCCGGCTAGTTCAAAAAAAGAAAAAAAAAAGAGATAAATGTGAGATGGCTGCTCGTTCCCAGAGAGTCCGGCTGTCCAGCCGGCTGAAAAAGAAATGTGCGTCCGGCTGGGACAAATAGAAGAAGAAAGAAGACAAAGTAGTCACTGGGAGATACGACCCGATTGCTTAGCAGTCGGCCCGAATCTCAAGGGCTACACCCAGCGGGTGCGCTGACACGACCCCGCGAGGAAAAAGACAAAGTAGTTGCCGGGAGATCTGGCCCAACTGCTGAGTAGTCGACCCGAATCTCGGGCTACACCCAGTGGGTGCGCTGACGCGCCCCCGTGAGAAAGAAGACAAAGTAGTTGCCGGGAAATCCGGCCCGACTGCTCAGAAGTCGGCCCAAATCTCAGGGGCTACACCCAGTGGATGCGCTGGCGCGCCCCCACGAAACATCACAAGAAACAAGAACAAGAGACAAAAGAAGAGTTTTGTCTGGCTGCCAGAAGCCGGCAGAAGAGAAGAAAGAATTAAAAGGGTGCTGCCAGACGCCTCGCCGCCTGACCGGCTGTGCCAAGCCGGCTCGGCCGCCTCCCGTTCACCCCCTGGCCGGTCAAGCCCGACTGCCTGGACCCTCCTCGAGCAGCCAGAGGCTGGAGGGCTATATCGAGCGGGTGCGCTGGCGCGCTCCGCGAGTGCTGAGCCGCGCCACCAGTCTTCGGCAAACTCCGCCTGGCCTACATGAAAATCAATGTGAGCGTCTCACCCGCATATTTTGCACCATGAAAGCACCGATAACCTCGAGCGATGCTCGAGGGGCTATCTCCACATTTTATTATAGTTGCACTGTTGTTCACCCTGGCGCCAACCAGAGTTGGCCCGGGGGCTGGCCGCTTGGCCTGAGACGTTTGTTCCCGCAGACGGCTGAGTAGCGTGCGCAGTATCAAAGGCTCACTCTTAGTCACAGACCACAGAGCGGCTGTCCGGCTAGCAAGAGCGAACGCTGGAGGCCACCCACGCGAAAAACGTCCGGGAAGAAAAAAGGTTTGGGCGACCCAGCCGTTTCCTTTATGAGTATTTGCTCGATCGAATCTGTTCCCCGAGTCTGAGTACTGTATGCTCCACTCAGCGGCCCACTCTCAGCCATTGACCGCAGAGCGGCTGTCCGGCTAGCGAGAGCACAAGACAAAGAGCGGAGGGGACATGAAAAAGATAGAAGGGGGCTCGGATGAAACCGAGTCGGCACCCTCCGCATAAACTTGCAATGCTAAAAACAAACATTTCATATATCTGCGCAGACTAACTTTGTTTTTTGCATGATCATTTTCGTGGGGAACCCCCCTCCTCACTCGGAGGCTCGGAGGCTACACCCAAAGGGTGAGCTGGGGCGCCCCCACTCGAAGCTAGCCGCAACGGCTGCAGCCCGTAGACGGCTATCAGCAACAACATTAGTCGGTGGACCCCCGCGTCCGCACCCGACAGCATCAGTCAGCGGACCCCGTGTCCGCGCCCAACAGCTTTAGTCGGCAGACCCCGCGTCCCCGCTTGACAGCACCAGCCGGCGGACTTCGTGTCCCCGCCCAGCACCCTCGACTCCATCATCTCCACCAACAACCGCGAAAAGCCTCCCCCCAACTTTTCCTACTTGCCTAGAGGCTCAGAGGCTACACCCAGCGGGTGCGCTGGCGCGCCCCCGCCGGATGCAAGCTATGCCGGCTGTGGCCTGCAGCCGGCCGTTATCAAGCATCTTCTACATCAAAACCGGTAAAAAAACCTCCGCCCGACTTTGCTAAGTTGCCCGGAGGGTCGGAGGCTACTGTCGAGGTAATTGACCACGGGTACCCCGGAGACGGCAAGACAATATTTCAAGACATCGAGGCTAGCAAAGCACCTCAGTCCGACTACTAAGGCCGCCCAGGCAGCCCCTGTCTGACTGCCCGAACTGACTCGCCACCCGGCCTGCTCCCCGTCCAGCTGCTCCCGCCAGCTGGCTGCCGACAACGCCACCAGCCGGCTGCCTACAGCGCCACCAGCCGG
Organism: Triticum aestivum; assembly: GCF_018294505.1. NCBI lineage: Eukaryota > Viridiplantae > Streptophyta > Magnoliopsida > Poales > Poaceae > Triticum > Triticum aestivum. The sequence continues at coordinate 238,973,694 of NC_057803.1, forward strand.
CTACCCGAAGTCAACCGCCGACACCGACAAGACGGCTGTACCCGGCACTATAGGCGAATAGTAGTGGCCACATCGTCTACAATGTATCTGTCCCTGGGCATTTTTTTATAAAGTGCGCCAGGGACAAGGAGGCATGCACATCACGTTCACACCCTCATGGGCATGGATCCCCATGCCCACTTGCCCCCACGCCACTACCTAGCTTACATACTAAGCTACCATGCCCACTCCACACTATATATAGCCATCCGTCCATCCATCCACAAGGTGAGTCACGTAGGAGCACACCCATCCATTCGGCCACATGCCATGGGCATAGCCGGCCACTAGAGCAGGCCACATACATGCATATACGAAATCAGGTGCCCATGGCACTGATCTTAGATATAGCTCTAGGAGCACTTTATACTGCCAGACATACACCCCACATATATATCCAGACATGCAGGAGTAGGGGTATTATCTCTTCGGAGAGCTCCGAACCTGGGTAAACTACCGCGTGATACTCGCATACCCGTCCATGGATATTACGGTAGCAGTCTTTCCCTCACCTTAATCCACCATGTGGCATCTATCATCTTGCACCCCCCCCCCGTAAGAATACCATGACATTGGTCACTTGAAGTCTCTCGGCCTGAGCCAAGAACTTGTAGTGCCCTCAGCACGGTGGTAGCGGCCATGAAGATTGAGTTTGAGAAATCACCGCAGATAATGGAGCTATATAAGAATGCCAGCACATTTGATCCCGCTAGGCGCTTGACCTCGACCTCCAAGCAAATCAACAATGGTAGCAGGGCCAAGGCACCATACAAAACAAACACAACCAAGGTCTTCTCGTCTGCGAACAAGCCGGATGGAGGCAACGCCCGTCGATGCAGGAACTCCTCAAGAAGCAGTACGCCTTCCATTGGGAGCTCGTCAAGGACATGTTTGACCAGTTGATGGAGCATCGAGCCTTGAACTTACTAGAGCCTCGGAGGCCTCATCAGGTGAGGATGACAGCTAATCCTTTATTTTCCCATATCACAGGTATGTGGGAAATGTCATTGAAGATTGTGTTGCGTTCAAAGAATGGCTCCAAAGAGCCATTAATGAGAGGAGGATCAACCTCAACCCTGAAGCTATCAACCCAGATTACCATGCAGTAAACATGGTGAGCATGAAGTTACCGTCTCCGCCAAGTGAAGACACGGAGCTCGAAGAAACATGGGTGCCATTGGCCCAAGTTGAAGACCAGCTATCGAACCTTGTCCTCTCCAAGACGCGGGCATCTCCCTTTCGGCCGCAAGGGACCCCAACTGTTCCCGAGGAGGAGGCTTGGAGGACGATGCACCGAAGGCCGTACGGAAGGAGGCTTCCACCCTGACATCCTCGCCCGGTTTTGCCAGAATGTGCTCCCCCAAGAATTCTAAGATGGTTCGATCCAAGTCAACGTCGGCCTCTGCCAATATTTGTCTCTATGTGAGAGGGAGACAAGCCTTTTCCTCGACAGGGGCGTGTGCTACCAACCTTGGCGCAGTTCTTGCCACCCGGTTGGAGGCATGCACCGGGAAAGGAGGGGGAGCAAGTTCAAGGAGGAGCCGGCTCATCCCAATCACCAAGCATAGAGAGTTGCAATGTCATCCATGACTACAGCGACACCCCTTCCTAAGATGTGTTTACTCCTGAAGAGCAGGTGGTCCTCCACGCTGAAGACGCGGCAAAGGAAGTTCCACTGGAAGAGGTGAACATGAACCTGTGTGTGGGCAAAGTCCTACCTGAGCCACTAAAGATCAAGCCGACAAGGGTGCAAAAGCCAACCTCCCCAAAGGAGGCGCCTTGGAGGTGGAGGAATCTGAACACCAAGGCCAAGAGAAGATAAAGACACGTGACGTCGACTACAACATCATCTCCCACCTCAAGCGGATCCCCGCACTTTTGAGTGTGCATGATGCGCTCATGACTGTGGCTGACCTTCGCGAAGCCCTTGTCAAGGCACTCCAAGCTCCTGAACTCTACGAGGTGTCCATGGTGAAACACTATCTTTGTTCCAGCGCCTTATTCATAGATGATGGTGATGACAACCGACCATTGTATCTAGAAGGTAATGTTGGTGTTGCATATCTTCGCAGGATCACTGGTACATCGACGTCCTAAACAAATGGTTTAAAACCCCTTTCCGCAACGGCATTTGGAACCGTCACCAAGTGAGTGTGGGCGATAGGGGAGTCCTTCCCACATGACCCAGGAATCGTCGGGGAAAGGCCCTCGTGGTACCCAGGCTGGGGCAGACACATGGTGACGTACATAGTCAAGGTCCATGCATAATAATGTTGTGCTCAAATATGGCGGTCAATAATACTATGCAGCAAATAGTACTACTCCGGTATAGAGGAAGTAAAATAACCTGCTTATTATATATAGCCACTCTTGGTTACATGGATGAGATAGTAAGACATGGAAAAACAAAAATGGTGGCAGCTAGTGGGTAAAAAGTACTCCAAGGTAAAAAGTACTCCTACTATTACGTAAGTAGAGTACTAGTACAACAATGAAAGAGAAGGCGAGAGGGTTAAAAAATGGAATACCCGGGTAGATGGTGACGGCCCGCTCGTGATAGATTGTGTGACCATGTTGCACATCAGTGGTACCATGGGTAACAACTGCTAAGATAGTTGATCCCAATATGCCAAAGTCATCTACAAGGTTCCAGGTTCGACCGAATTGCGGATGCAAATGCACATCCAGGATCGGCGATCTTATTTTGATCGCGGGATGACTGGTCCCTGCAAACTAATGGAGTACCATTAGGGATGCAAATGATGGTTTGTGCATTCTGTTTGCAATCTCCCGTACCGTAGGATGGCAACCAGATGAAACAAGTCCCCTGGCTTGTCACCACAAAGATGCGGCCTAGATGGCGCATGGCATCTTTGAACGTGTAGGGCTACAAATCTGCCGCTGCCAACATGCGCCAGCCTCTGCCGTTACTGCCTCTCGCATTGATGGAAATACTTATGTCGAACACTGCAATGAGATAGTAATCGTTGTAGCCACGTTGCTTTGTCGGTGGGTCCCCAATTGCTATCTTCTTCAATCTCATGTTGGCATCATCATAGGTATTCAAGCCCAGCCAGTTCGGAAGGCCGATCCCAATGGTGGAGAAGTGGTCTACCCCAATTGGCTGCACTGCTGTGGATGTTGTGCAAAATGATGGTGGTATCCAGACGGAGGTATGCAAGCCAATCTTCATTGGCACCGACCCAGACCTATATATAAGATGATGGGCAGCGGAGAAATTATGGGATGTAAATGGAATAACTAAGTACTACATGATCAAACTCCATTACCGACCTGCTCATCGGACAAAATCGGACTACCTCTCAACGTCGGCAACTCTAGCGGAGTCAATGTGCAACCATGGCCAGGGAGAGGTGGACTATTCGAAGGATTGTCCCATAGAAGAACCTTATCCTCGAGTACGCATGGAAGACCAGCAAGCATGGCCTTTTCCCAATCCTTTTTAAGCACCGTCTTGAATAAGTTGGTGCAGGAAGCACCGAGTCTTGAAGCGGTGAGGACGTCGGAGCGGCGTGCGATTTGTCCTAGAGGATCGTCGTCCAAGGTCTCCCAGCCCCGACGAGGAGGAGAACCACCTCGTGAATCCATGGGAGCAGCAACGAACTGCCTTCTCTTTGGAAGGAGGAGAACTGGCGAGGAGGAGTGTAGTAACCGCAGGGCCTCGTCCCTTCCAATTGTAGATCGTTCCTTAGCGAAGGGGTGAGGTTATTATTACTACAAGTACTGGCATTACAGGACGTTATGGGATTGCATTATACTGTAAATAATAGCACTAGTAAGAAATTTTTGGCACTAGCTAGTAGTTTTTAGCGTGGATTAAGAAACTTTGGGTATGTTTTTGCTATTTTTTGTACACGCCAACTAGTGTCAAAAAATGTCTTGCATTATGTGACGGAGGAGTACGTACTCGTACTGTAGCAATACTAGTACTACTTTCTCAACTAGTAGTGCGATGTACTGTACTTCTAGTATAGTGCACCAGTTTTGAACTCTTGAATCTCAGGGCCAAGGAGCTACAGTTGGAAGTGGAGGGTACTACGTGCTGTTCTCTAGAACCATCACTGTACTATCAATGCAGGGAAAGTACACTTGTGTAGTGGCCTAGTGGGTACTCTCGGTGCTCTATTCAGCCGCTCCTCTCACGTAGCTGGCCTACTCAACCGCTCCTCTCATGCACACACTAGCAGCCTGTTTATCAGCGACGGTTACTATGGGGGCAGAACATTTGAGTTATTTGATACAGCGAGACTAAGCTTTTCGCTTCCCTTTGTGGAGTTGTAATGGATCTCGTCGAACTTTGTTAGTAGTTCCTTCTTTATGAATGAGATGAAGCAAAGCTTTTGCCTCCGTTTCAAAAAAAACATGTCAAGAGGAATTTTTTTTATAGTAGAGCCGATAATGGAGTGAAGTCCATGTGTGGAACACCACAAGCTACAGAGTAGTAGTAGAGCACTTTACGTACAGAGCCATATTGCATAGTTCCCAATGCCCCGCCAGGCTTTTCTGGCTCCTCGGGCTTAATTGGGAGGCGCTAGTTTAGATATGCTAGTACTAACTGATGAGGAAGCTGCAAGCGAGGTGTGGCTAGGGCGAGCACGCGAGCCACGAGATGCTGGGAAGGAAAACCCATTCACGTGGCTAGGCTATCCAGCGCACCCAGATTGTGGTGCCGCATGTCCGTTTCACTCCAAACTCAAACTACCCGTGTAAAATATTGGCTCGCATCAAAGTTACTATTTTAAAAAAAGGCCGCCGTGCGTTCGACCGAGATCGAACCCACAAAACGAGGTATACACTCTTGCGACCACTAGTAGTACTCGTTGGAGTACAATGCAACCTAGAATCACCCTTTGTCGCTAGTAGTACATTGTTCCTTACAAGAAACCCCTAATAATGCAAGAAACCACTAATAATGCCAAGAAACTACTACCACTTGCATACGTGGCAGACTTAAGATAAGACTACCTTATCAACCATTATACATGCTCTTACCAACTAGCCCTACCAAGAAACGACTACTCTACAAAGTGCCATTGTAGGCACGTTTCAACTCATGGCCCTGTTTCGATACATTGGTTGTCAATCTAACCCTGCCATCCAAACACCACTTTCGTTAGAGTTAGTTCAGGGTTACAATCTAACCTCTAACTTAGAGTATCCAAATAGGGCCGATGTCACCCATTAAGTCAACACCTTCTATTCGACCGAGCATTATGAATTGTGGGACCTACATGTCAGTCTACACAAAAATCCCCAAGTGACCTCCTACCTCCGGCCCGTCCACCTAGTCATCCTCGGCCATGGGACACAGCTACCACTGCCGGCAAAAGGCGAGGTCAAAACCTCTGGCGGTGCGGAGCCCATCTTGCGGCAGCCCGGATGCCAGCTCCATCCGGCGCTCGCGGCCGCTAGCTAGCCAAGATAGCTCCGTCCAGCTGCTTGTCTGCAAGGTTTGCTAGCTAGATTGGCACGGTGGCATGGCGGCTTGCTCGCACGTGCCGCACTAAGGCCAGCCATCTGGCTCGAGCGAAGGCCAGCGCGGCGGCTTGCTCGCTTGTGAGTCATGCTCGGGCCAGGCTGCCAACCCGTGCGGAGGCGAGCGCGGCATCCGGCCCGTCTGGCAGAGCGGCGGCCAACTCACTCATCACCGGTGCCACCGACAAACACGCATCAGTACTGTTTGAAGTAATGTTCAGGAAAAATAATGATTTGAGGGGGAATAACAGGATAGAAGGTCAGATGTGGGTCCCTCGTGTCAACGGTCAAACAAAATGTTTTGGTTTAAGCTGCCTCGTCAGCACGGACATGTGGGCCAACCCTGTCATAAATGGGTTTAAACTAACCTAATCGGTAGGTAGTAGTTTTTGGCGTGGATTAAGAAATTTTGGGTATGTTTTTGCTATTTTTTTGTACAATAGATTATTCCTAGGGCTGGTTGAAAGTGGTAGTTTTTTGTTAAATACTCTACATATTGTAAGTAGGAGTGGAAGTTAAGTTTTGGAACCCAATAAGCAAGGCTAGTTACATAGTGCGTATGTGTACATGATTGAAAGTAAATATCAACCATGAGTGACTAATATCTTGATGGAAAACTCGAAACTATGGAATACTAGGGAAAAAATTGCATGGTTGGAAATACTAGCAATGTTCATGTGCGTTGCAATGAATCATAATTGGAATAATACTTATTCACAAACTTGATACAAAACACTCTAATTTTGATATACATATATCACTAGAGATATATTATGTTTCAATTAAAATATATTCCTTGGGCTGTTTTGGTGAGGTCAGGGAGGGATGTGGGTGGTTTTAAGATAGTAATTATGGGTTTTTCTGCAAATTGGTAGACAAGTGGGATGTTTGTGAGAGAAGGCAACAACTTACCTCACAGTCGTTAGATGTAGATCTAATGGTCACAGACGACGGATGGCAGACACACCATCATCACCAACTTAGTCTTCTATAAGAGTACTAGCAAGATCCAAGCATTGAACAGAACATCAAGATGCATTTTTTATAAAGACACTCGTTGTGATTGACCCATGCGGGAGTAACTCCATGTGTAAAAACTAATGATATCTCAAGAAATAGGATATAAGGTGAAGAGGAGTTTGGCGTGGTGGTGATCGGTGGTCTGACTGAGCGGAGGCATGGGGATTGACGACGCCGGCAGCGGCCACCAGTCGAGTTTGTTCCAGAGGCTTCCTTTCATAATTGCTCAACAATGAGGTTGTTGGAGATAAGGATGAACAAGGGAAGGCCTTGTCTACAAATGTGGACAGGGGTGCGGGTATCTTTTAGTTTAATTTCCATCAGTCATATATAGATCGGACGGTCTATATTGCAAGATGGCACGCGTACCATCATCACCAACTTGGTTTTTTATAAGAGAATAAATATAAGTATGGAGATACAAACGTATTATCGACACTTGATTCCGTAAACTAGCATCTACATTCTATTCAACGCCTCAACATGTGAGGCCTTAGCACAATGACTTCTCGACTGTGTAAAACAAAGGTTTTCCCGTCGCTGATAAGGAGGGGGTGACGGTGGCGCGCTTTTTGGCTTGCTCTAGTCCTAGTTGTCATACTAGGTGGTCTAAGAACGTGTAGATTTATTCTTTTTCACGTCTCGTGTTCGACGTACTGCCACGACTGTTGATATATAGACGGTAAGTTATTCACGGGGAAACCCTTGTTGAGCGTGTTTGCGAGAGAGAGAGAGACATTGTGCGTGTGTGAATGTCTAGAGACTGAGGCAATGATAACAGATTCTTTGTGTGTGTGGAGGATAGAGAGACATGTACATGGGGCTTTGTGTTGTGTAATGTGGAGACACATATACATAATTAGAGAGTGAGTGTGCGAGATACACATGCGGACATGTGGAGAGATGAGGATCCAGATTAATGGGTGTTTGTGCGCGCGTTTGTGTGTGAGAGGGAGTGTGTGTATGTGGAGTAGACATACCACTAATCATGTAAATCTAGTATAAAGGAAGGGGGAATGGTGTGACATGTGTAGTAGCGGATAGCATGGGTGCGGGCGGGCGGAGCAACTATTTGGAAGAGACATCGGTTGTGTGTGGGAGAGGGGTGTTAGAGCGAGAGAGAGAGAGAGAGAGAGCTAGCGACGGAGAGAGAGAGAGAGAGGAAGAGAGGGGGCGAGAGAGGGGGCGTTTGTGTCCATATCTGGCCTATACATAGGGAGACAATGTTGATGTTGTTTGAAATTGGCCTATGTACGGAGACACAAGGGAAGCGAGTCATCGTGTGTGTGATAGGGACTTCATGAGAGATCTAGAATAGATGGTGTAGAGAACAATGTGCGAGATCGAGAACGATGATACATTAGGGAGCTATGGAAAGATTCATGACATATATGTATACAAGGAGGAGCTGGGGCGGGTCCGCATGTGGGAGAGATAGAAAGAGGAGAGTGGTGCACAAGGAGACAAAGTGTGCATGTTTTGCAATGGGGATGGTGTGTGAGGTGAGTGTGCGAGAACCACATAACTAGGGAGATAGACGTTTGGGGGTGACGTTTTGTGTGTATGGGAAAGATACACTCTGCATAGTGCATGTGCTTGGGAAAGAGAGATGCCGGGAGACCTAGCTAGAGAGTGGGGGAAGAGATGTGTGCATGCCCAAGAGACAAAGTGATAGAGACCTATATTGGGTTCCAGACTTTAGAATAGAGAGGGGTGTTAATGTGCTCATGTGTTGGTGTTTGGGGGAGAGAACGAGTTCTCTATGTGTGTGGGGGGGAGACGAGGGGGGAGGGGGTTGGCTTCAGATAAAGAGTGAGGTGTCTATATTTGAGGGACTTTAGCGTAATTGAGATATATATGGTCAATAGTGTGTGCTCTCAAGGTTGATCAATTTGTTTCACAGTTTGGACTATGAGGTAACGATACTTTTGAACATGTGTGATATACTTTGATGTACCAGAATTACAAACCTAAGATTGGAATTTTGGAATTCGACTCCATCATTAGCTTTTGTAATTCATTTAAACGGAGGAACATTTTTAAGCCGGGAATTCGTGATTTCAAATTCATATATAAAACCTAGAGATATACACATACATGCATGTTCAAACTATATAATCATCCACTTTATTCATACACATACACATTTTTGCTTTTGTCATCATATTTAGGATAAACACATTTGGAATTTCATTTGAATTGGACCATATCATGGTATTTTCTTGTAGTAGCTCAATGATCCATATTTGAATTGAATGGAGAATCTAATTTTCGAGTTGGAGACATTGATTTTCAAAACTTGCACTTTTTTTGCGTGCAAAACAAACAAATTCTCGGCCATGATATCATAGTCGGCCGTACAAGAGCAGAATATAATTTCTGGCGCCAAAAGCTTTCAAACTTCCCGCTCACATCGAAATATCTTGCGCCCGAAAGTTTAGCCCTGCGATATTCCTGTTTTACCCCAATCACATGAATGGAAAAGGGATGCTTTGATAACTCCATTGTTTTCCCCTCTCTACCCCCAACATTCTTTCCCAAAGCCCCTCCCCTTCCCCTCCAGACCCCCAACCACGGAAATCGCCGAATATAGTCCTCCGCCGCAGTGGTGGACCTCACACCCCGACGGATCTACCTTCCGCACCTTGGAACCCCCAACTGCTAACTCACCACTTCACCGGAGCCGCTTCAACGACTGCCTTGTATGCCGCTATAGATCTCCTTGACCGCCATCATGGTCCACTTCACCGGATCTGTTTAACTGACACCCTCATCCACCATAGTGTAGGCCCTTCACTGACTCCCTCGTCTGTCCCTTCCTTGGCCCTTCATACAGGCCCTTGTCCGCCGCAACAGATCTGCTTCACCAAAAGCACTGTACAACACGCCCGCCGAAGCCTCCGTCCACTGCACCGGACCAGCTCCATTGGCCCCATATTCAACTCCACTGGCCCTGCTTTACCGATGCCACAGCCTCATCAGGTTATTTCGATCTGTACTCCTTCGGTTTTTCTCTTTATCGCGCAACTGTTCACTTACCACAGATGACCTTTGTTGTATGTCAACAGGCGCCACAACCGTAGCACCGGAGCCGCTTCAGCGACGGCGACAGCCGGCCCAAACTCAACCACAACACGAGCACCATCGACGATCCTTAGCTATCAAGTATGCCAAAGATACCCATACGCCGCTGAGAATTAGGTACTATTATCCAACGGATGGCGCTTACGTTCACTTTCTTAGCATAAGCACTGCACCTTTGAATTTCTTCAGGGCATTATTTAGTTTTTCATGAGACGCTTATTCTGCTCGCACCTGTAGGGCCATACTTCTGGTAGTGAACATGTAACATGTGCTAAATTACATACCAGTGCACATATAGTTAATATGCTTTAGTTTTGTCCTAAGTTTTACTATACTTCCTAGATATCACTGCCTACTATTTTACTTCTTGCATGCTATATTTATGAGAATGGTGTTGTTCTGATGCCACATGTTTGTTCCATCGGACTGCTTCATATTCTCTATGCTTAATTACACATTAGCAAACTAGCATGTGGTTCCGCTAGTTTTTGTTCGTTTTACCCTACGTTTGCTGATGCTAGCTATTACATCACTACTACGAGCCTCTGTTCATTAATTTTTTGTGTGTTCTTGATCTTCCCAAGTTGCATGAGTGATTTGATGCTTCTATTAATTTTGGAGCTGCCAACCCCATCAAGCAAAGTATTTGTTCTTTTGGGGCTGGCACCTCGAACAAGCATAAAAATAGAGGGAAGCAGATATATTGTCGTGTATGCACACACCCTTCTTTCATTCGTTTAGATGAACCATTGATGATCAATTCAAACCAGTGCATGCGATTAAAATTAATTTTACCTAAATAGAGGGTGCAGAATAAACTATAACAAGTAGATTTGCAACCACGAGATGCTGACGATATCTTCAAAGAACATTGCAATAGCAGCGAGGCTTCACAGCAACATATGGTAAACCAGTGTGTTTTAGTACATGTGAAATGTAATGCGTGTGGGCTGCTTTCTTGGCTTGTGCCCTCAACCTGTAATCCTATAGAATAACAAATAGTTCAGTTGTCTGCTTTGCCGTATTGCTTGATTTGAATGCTTGTTTGTTACTTGTTACGCTATACCTGAGTTGGCCAATATGTCAGCAGTGCATGCTGTACTATCATAAAGAAATGCATGCCTAGTTCATTTGAGTGCTTAACTTTTCCTCTGAACTTCATCACAAGACTGTCTTCGTAGTTTATATGAAGGCACACTGTTAAGTGCTTTCTCAAATTATTTCAACTGCTTAGATGCCTTGCCAACTTAAATATAGCGGTGGTACACTCCCTTTCAACTAGGGATGTCAACTGGGTCCCGTTTAATCCCAATTGAAGTCCACTAGTGGTATGATAGTTCAAAAGAGTTTTTGTTTTTTGAGGAAAATGAACCAGGAAGCTAGCAAAAACTAACTAGATGGGACTGGCGGATGTTGTTTATTTGCCACTTACATCCCTAGTTTCATGTTACCATTTAATTTATTTTTAGCTGATGCTCCTTTGAACCATTTAAATATAGCTTGCCGTGCTCGGCAATAATTCATATGTCGTTTACCATGTAAGCTTACTGCCTAGATCATGCGATAACTATCTCTTACTTATGTCCAGCGGAAACCTTTTAGGATGTCGTTCACACTATGGCACAATGTACAACCCCAGAATCTATTTGTGGAAGTAGTGCGCCATCCATGTTACCAGATGGTAGCAGTTCAGAGGCAACACCGCCGGAGAGCAGTCTGAGCACAAATATTATAGTTCTTGCGGCTCTACTAGAGGCAGAAAGAGATGGTGTGGCTGCCATGAATGAGGTAATCGCGATCTTGAAGGTGGAAATTATGCAATTAGCTGCATGCATTATGCAAGCAACCCGAGAATTGGAGGAAGTAAGAATGTTGCATTTCAAGGCGGAGGAGGTCCTTCTACTTCTGCTATCTGAAGCCCAAGGTAATCCTAGTTCTTCTTTAGATAGCAGTTGAAATTGTCATTAGATTATTGTACTTGCATGTTGTGTCATGTCTCCGAATGGATTATGTTGTAAGACCCCCTATGTTGTCCATGTGTTGTAATGATCCAAATTTTTTAGGAGAGGTAATCCTCAGTACTTGTATGGTTGACATAAGGTGAACTATTTTTTCGTGTGAGCATATTGTATTGGATGAAATAACTGTTTGACTCAAAGTGTATCCAACCTACTGAATTTGAAAATCACGACATTTCTAATCATAATCATATATAAAGGTGGAATAAATATTTATTGTGGTTTTGAAGAAATAAATAACAAAACATAGAATTATCTGTGGATATTCGTAATCAAATAAAAATTGGATTTGGATTTAGTTGCCAGGGCCCAGGGCAAACGTGAATGCTAATTCTCCCAAGTTTTGAACGAAGCGGCTAAACACCCACTATCATTTGTCGGCTTCCCGAAGGAAGTGTTTGCGAGATGGAAATTACTGTCTACCCCTAACACCTAACATCCTTATCGACCGGATTTACATTGATGTCGATAGGGGTAGACTAGTAACTTCAATCAAACGTGACATGGCGACCTATGAGCCCATTCAGACATGGTGGGTGTCAGTGTCAAAACCGGCGGATCTCGGGTACGGGGTCCCGAACTGTGCGTCTAAGGCGGATGGTTACAGGAGGCCGGGAACACGATGTTTTACCCAGGTTTGGGCCCTCTTGATGGAGGTAAAACCCTATGTCCTGCTTGATTAATATTGATGATATGGGTAGTACAAGAGTAGATCTACCACGAGATCAGAGAGGCTAAACCCTAGAAGCTAGCCTATGGTATGATTGTATGTTGTCCTACGGACTAAAACCCTCCGGTTTATATAGACACCGGAAAGGGCTAGGGTTACACAAGGTCGGTTACAGAGGAGGAGATATACATATCCGTATTGCCTAGCTTGCCTTCCACGCCAAGTAGAGTCCCATCCAGACACGAGACGAAGTCTTCAATCTTGTATCTTCATAGTCCAACAGTCCGGCCAAAGGATATAGTCCGGCTTGTCCGGAGACCCCCTAATCCAGGACTCCCTCAGTAGCCCCTGAACCAGGCTTCAATGACGATGAGTCCGGCGCGCAGTATTGTCTTCGGCATTGCAAGGCGGGTTCCTCCTCCGAATACACCAGGAAGAGTTTGAATACAAGGATAGTGTCCGACCCTGCAAAATAAGTTCCACATACCACCGTAGAGAGAATAATATTTCCACAAATCTTAATCTGCTGACACGTTTTGGCAACATGACATCATGCCATGGCTCGGTAATTATTCGAACCATTTTCTTCAACCAGCTCCACACATAATGCGAGGCGGTTTCTTGACACATCTTGTCAAAGCAGAGATCGTGTTCCCCTAATTACGGGATTCTCATCAATACGGTCGTGGGTAACCCAACCGTGCCTAGGACTCCTAGATTTTAGGCAAGTCCCAAACGGCCACTAGGAGGACGCTTGATATTCACCCTCTTTATAAAGGGACAAGGCTTTTACTTTTTCCCTCCCGTGCTCAATCGAATCCTTCCCCCGCCTCGAGTTCTAACACCCAAAGCCCAGGTCAGGTGCTTCGGACCTTCAATCATGTCCGGATCTAGCCTTCAAGGCCGGTGGATGCCCTCCTCCATTACGGAGGAGGACATCAAAAAGTTGAGGGAGGCCAGATATCTGACCGCCGAGATTTCACACAGGCTGCCCGCCCGAGGGCAGGTCATCCCTACTCCCGAACCCAATGAGAGCGTCGTATTCGTCCCCCACTTCCTCTGAGGACTAGGCCTTCCTCTGGATCCCTTTGTCAGGGGTCTTATGTTCTATTACAAGCTGGATTTTCACGATCTAGCCCCGGATTCCCTCCTACACATATCGTCATTCATTGTCGTTTGTGAGGCCTTTCTCCGCATTACCCCTCACTTCGGCATGTGGCTCAACACTTTTGATGTGAAGCCGAAGATAGTCGAAGGGCAGCACGCAGCATGCGGAGGCGCTCTAATAAGCAAAATTGCTAGCGCTTCATGGCCGAAGGGTTCCTTTCCAGAGGTATCGGATTATGGCAACAGGAGTGGTTTTACATCACAGCTGCCAGAAGTGCCAAGTGGGTAGCTGCCCCTGCTTTTCGCTCGGGCCTCCACCACAACTGATGTCATGGATTAGCAGAGGGCTGAGCTGGGGTCCAGCCAAGGACGTGCCTATACTGCAGAGCCGCATTCAAGATATCTTTGAAGGAGATTTCAGTCTGGTTACGGTGGTGCAAGTCATGCTGGTTCATTGAGTCCAGCCTTGCAAACGCCGGCCCCTCCGCATGTGGGAGTTCAACCCAGAAGGGTCGCGCACTATTCAGAATTTCCTCGGCCTGACGCACGAGGAGATGTACAAATCATTCTTCGGACCCCAAATAGAGTGTCCGGATACTACCGAGGATGTGGGCCTGAGCAGCAACCGTACCGCCAACCAAGTAAGTAATCCTCTAGCCGAACACACCGTCTTTCATTTACCATGACGTCATTCTGAGAAATCGCTCTTTGACCAGGATTGGCTAACAAGGGCGAAGATGATTCGGTGTTCGGCCCCCCTTCCTGAGGGTTTGGAGAATCCGGTACTGGAAAAGATGCTTGAGCTAGCACCTTGCCCGGAGCCCTCAAAGGAAGATAAAGAGGGGAATAATGAGGTCGAAAGCGGGCCCCCATCGCTACCAATTCCAACCAAGGGAATGAGTGCCTCCATGAAGGAGGATAACCAAGGGGAAGAATCTGACCTTCTCTCGCTTCGGGGAAGGAAGAGGATTGCCTCTGAAGATCTGGAAACCAAGGCTTCCAAACAGGAGAAGAAGTCTCCACCAGAGGGTCCTGCCTCGGAGGGCGCTTTTGCCGCACAAAGTCCATGCGAGGATCAGCCCTCCAACAAGCTGTAATTAATCAATAAGTACTTTAATAGTGGAGATATACTACCTTACCTCTAAGGAAAATAACCGAAGTGTTTATCTTGCAGTTCGGATCATAGCCCTTCTCAGCAGAGCTCGTCTTCGGGGGATCTTCTTTCGTAGATGATGGAGAGCGAAACGCCTCCCCCGGACTCCCCCACTCAAGAAGCGGGCGACCCTGATGTGTCGTCACGGAAGGCCTCTCCGGATCCGGTGAGACCAGAAGATAATCCTATTGTCACCCAAAGTCCCCAGCGTCCGGCTCTTGAAGAGAGCAAACAAAAGAGTCCGGCACCGTCTGGTATGCGGTCGGACGTACTGAGGGAGCTGTTGGAGCGAGCGGCCATCTCAGAAGAACACCATACGTTGATAGGTACAGTGATGGAAAGAATTTCGTCCGCTGAAAGCAGATTGCATGAAGCCTTTATGAGTCTACTGACGGGCTTTGAGGTACGTGAAATGATATACTTTTTGATAGTACCGCGCATTTTTAGGTGTGCCCTGTGTAGATAGTAGCCCCTGAGACTCTGGTTGTCATTGAGAACGGCGGCGAACAGAGAATCGTAGTCCCAGGTAGTAACCAAACCGCCTTTATGTGCAGGTGGCTGGAGCTCCGGTGGCTGGCCGGACTCATGAGATTGCCGAACTAAAGCGGCAACTGGATGCGGCGGATGCCGACATCGAGCTTGTCCATAAGCGGCTTGACGAGGCATAGGCTAAGTGATATTTTCTGGTGAATGTCACATAGTAAGAGCAGCGTGACGCCAGTATCTTTAATATGTTGTGACTGCAAATGGATCTGCCACCGTGGAGACCCTTCGGGCGGAACTTGCCCGAGCCAAGGAATAAACAAGAATTAGTAATGCGGCAGCTTTAAAGGCGGCCAAAGACTTAATAGCCGAGAAGGCCGTGCATGGCGAGACCAAAGAGAAGATGGCCAAAATGGATGTAAAGTTAAAAGAAATGGCCGACCGTTGCCAGTTCCTTGAAGAAGAAAACCGAGCTAAGGTGACAGACCTTGAAAATGCCACGATGGCGACCAAAGACACCCGCTCTGCTATGAGGGTGAAGAAGGAGCTGCGTGAAGCCGGGAATATTGCGGCTACGAAGCCCTTTATGCTGTGGAGGAAGTTCAGAGATCCGCGGTATGCCCCTCTGGATCGGCTGTGGAGTTTGGCAGATGCATATATGGACTTGGCGGCGAGGGCTGACGATGCAGCCGAATACTTTCGAGATCAAACAGATCGTGATGTGGACAAGTTGTTCTGGTCGCAATTTAACGTTCCAGAGCATCCGCTTCCCTTGACTGATCAGCTAGCCGAATGGGCAGAACTCAATAGATTGTCCGGACTCGCCATGAGGTCCGTCGTAGATCATCTATGGCCAGAAAAACCAAAGCCGAACAGCTATTTCAGCTTAGTGCAGCAGTTCCTTGGAGCGGTGCCGCGTATCAATGCGATTAAGAGGTCGGCGTGTATAGAAGGCTCGCAGATGGCCCTTTCCCATGTCAAAGCATACTAGGCGGAGATGTATGCTACCACTGTTGCGGCGCAGGGTTCGGCCATAGGCCGAGTGGCTGCCGAGCACTATTTCGAAGAAGTTCTCGAGGGTGCTCGTTTGATAGAGGCCCAGCGCTCGAAGAATATTATGTTTGAGTGACATGTATTTCCATTGTAAACACAATGTTTTATGAAATTTATTAAGGCTATATTTATACTTTTGCCTCGGAGGTAATACGATGCCTCCTGTGCGGCCGTTTATGTATATATGTATATAACCTGAAAGATTGCAGTCGTTGGCTTCAACCCCCACGCATATAATGCGGAGGTGTTCGCAAAAGACGCGTGTTCACACTTAACCCAATGTCTTGGTCCTATTAAGGAGGTGATAGCGTAGGGAACGAGGGAACCGGACTATAATGCTTTAACACTTTCACTTAGCAATAGGAGTTTGACAGTGGGGCTACTATATAGCCCCTGGTGGCTCCGCACTCTCCCGAATTCGGGGTGCGTACATGCCTGGCCGGGAAACAGCCCTTCGTTAAGGCGGAGGAATTCTAACATTCTGATAGGTCATCGAGTGGTTGACCAGTCTCACGCTATATCATGACAGTCAGTTTTCGGCTTTCTCTACAAAGGTGCTCGTCCGGATGAACCGCGGCACAATCGTAGTAGTTCTCCTGGTGCCGCCTTAGCCGATAGAGCAGAACGTAAGGCAGCAAAACACAGGAGCCGGGAAAACCCAACATTTGACCAAAGACATGATTTGGAGCTGATGCATATATGGCCAAACTCGCGACGCCGAACACTCCCTAAGGTATTCGGTCTTTATGGTATATACCGGGCCTAAACAGTGCCCTTTGTAAGAAGCCCCTGGTGTCCAGGTACGTGCATTATTCTGACGTGGCCACATGCCAAGACGCCAACATCCTTCTCAATAGTACTGAGAATCCGAGGGATGTCTATCAACAAGAGATAGTAAGAAAGGTTTACGCAGGGTCTTAATCTAAAAAGAATCCTTGGAACGGGTCCCTGCTGCACATCTGCGCCTGTGTCTCCATTGTGTCGTATCCTGGACGGGTGTAGCACGATGGTCATCTTTAAAAGAGAGGAACTTAGGTGAAAAGTTGTCGTGCAAAAAGGTAGGTTTAAGGAAACCATGTATAATTCAAGATGAGTAAAAATTGCCACTTGTCTGCGCGCGTTGAGCCCCTTATATTTGTAATAGGGGTGTGGCCATCAAACCTGTATGAATTACATATAGCTGCTTCAGACTCGTCTAACCGTGTCTGTAGTCTTGACGACCTGTCGAATGCTTTAGTTGGTGAGGCCGTTTTAGTGTGGGCTGCCGAGGCAGCCGCACTCTCTTCGACGCGTAGGGATCGCTCAATATTTCCATTTACTATAATGATGCCACGTGGACCGGGCATCTTAAGCGTGAGGGAAGCGTAATGCGGTATTGCATTAAAGCGAGCGAAAGCTTCGCGTCCAAGTAGTGCTTGATAGCCACTTTGGAACAGAGCAATGTGGAAGGTTAAATTTTCACTACGGAGGATATTGGGGAAGCCAAATATAACCTCTAGTAGCAGGGAGCCCGTGCAATGGGCCCCTGGGCCTGGCATTACTCCTTTAAAGGTAGTATTACTATGGCAAATTTTTGTTGGGTCTATCCCCATTTTGCGGATTGTGTCCTGATATATCAGGTTTAGACTGCTGCCACCGTCCATCAAGACTCGTGTGAAGTGGTATCCGTCAATTATTGGGTCTAATACCAAGGCAGCCCATCCTGCACGCCGGATACTTGCCGAGTAATCCCGATGGTCGAAAGGTGATCGGTTGAGACGACCAGTGGCAGACTCCGCGGTGATAGGCCCTTGGGCATATTTCTCTGGGAGTGCCGCTTTGTTTCTCCCCTTGATCACGTGTAACACGTTTACTGTTTTGACTTCTGGTGGAAATTTCTTTTGTTCCCAGTGTCTTGCTTGAGAGGCTCATCCTCGTCTTCGCTTGGTGTATCCTCCCCCTTGTGTACGGCGTTGAGCTTGCCGGACTGCTTGAAGACCCAACATTCTCTATGGGTATGATTTGCAGGTTTATCGGGGTGCTATGGATCTGACATATTTGGTCCAGAATTTTGTTTAGGCTGGACAGTTCATCTCTGGCGCCTTTGGAGGGCGGCTTTTGCTGACCTGGCCGAGAGCTTCTGAATCCGGCATTTACTACCGTGCTCTTCAGGCTGTCTTCTTTATTCTGGCGTTTATTATTTTTGCGGTGCCGTGATTTCCCGTTTCCATCTCTAACTTCGGATGTACTAGGGTCACTGGTGCTGCATCTGGCTAGCCAGCTATCCTCACCCGCGCAAAAGCGAGTCATGAGGCTTGTTAATGCTGCCATTGTTCTCGACTTTTCTTGGCCGATGTGTCTGGCAAGCCATTCGTCGCGGATGCTATGCTTAAAAGCTGCCAAGGCTTCGGCGTCCGGACAGTCGACTATTTGGTTCTTTTTAGTAAGAAACCTGTTCCAAAGCTTTCGGGCTGACTCTCTGGCCTGTTGAGTTATATGACTCAAATCGTCCACGTCTGGAGGTCGGACATAAGTCCCTTGAAAATTTGCCCGAAAAGCATCTTCGAGCTCTTCCCAGCTTCCAATGGAGCTTTCGGGGAGGCTTTTAAGCCAGTGCCGAGCTGACCCTTTGAGTTTGAGGGGTAAATACTTAATGGCGTGGAGATCATCTCCTCGAGCCATACGGATATGGAGGATATAGTCCTCAATCCACACCCCAGGGTCTGTTGTTCCGTCGTATGCCTCTATTTTTACGGGTTTGAATCCCTCTGGAAATTCATGGTCCAGCACCTCATCGGTGAAACATAGGGGGTCTGCGGCACCCCCGTATATGGGTGTACCGCGTTATTCAGATGTTTGTTGTGTTGCATCATATGCTGGAGCGCGCTTGCATGGTCCATAGATGGATCTGGTTGCGCCGTCCTTTTGATGCGAGCCCTCGCGTGGATCGCGTATTGGCTTATGTGAGGCATTGTTTGCCGCGCTATGTTGGCCGTGAGGTCGTCTATCCAGCCAGATGGCTGTTTTAATTTTTGGTT
Source organism: Triticum aestivum (assembly GCF_018294505.1). Classification (NCBI taxonomy): domain Eukaryota; kingdom Viridiplantae; phylum Streptophyta; class Magnoliopsida; order Poales; family Poaceae; genus Triticum; species Triticum aestivum. The sequence goes on from NC_057803.1 coordinate 238,992,834, forward strand.
GCGGGGGATCTAAGGCCTCCTCATCGAATTCAGGTAGCAACTTCCGCTTCGGGTAGCTCTTGGTGGGGTGATTACCGCCGTACTTCGCTGCTGTGTTGAGCACTTTACTCCATCTAATTCTGAGTGTGTCTGGCGCAACCTTGAGCATGTGCTTCTGCTTTTTTAGACTCCTCGCAGTGGCAACAAGCCTTTGATGGGCATTCTGTTGCTCCGGGTGTCTGTCCGGTGTGATGTCGTCTGGACTATTATCTTTGACAGAGTCGGGTTGTTCGGTTTGATTCTCCGTGTTGCCGTGGTCCGGCGATGGTTCACCCTGCTCTAACACTGGGTCTATATGATCGTGTTTCTGTCGAGGCGAGATTTGGAGCGGCTCTTACGCCGCCGCTTTGACTGCTTCTCGAGGGGACAACCCTTCGTTGCGTCCTTCCGTTCCTCGTCATCGTCTTCTTTTGGTGTGTCCACCATGTATACGTCATTGATGAAGTGGGCGTCCAGTGCCCTGTGGGCAGTGGTTCCTGTTCGTCTCCTGCATCGTTGTCCATACCGTGGATGTCTTCGGAGTCGGAGTCGAGCATGTCGGTTAAGTCATCGATAGTGGCTACTAAGTGGGTGGTGGGTGGGCGGCGTATTTTTTCGTCATCTGCATCCCAATCCTGCCGGACATAGTTCGGCCAGGACTCTCCTGACAAGGAGAGAGACTTTAATGAATTCAGTATGTCGCCGAAGGGCGAGTGCTGAAAGATATCCGCGGAGGTAAACTCCATGATCAGCGCCCAACCAGATTCGAAAGGAACGGGCGCAGGCGGTTCAGAGTCCATGGCCGGAGAAGTATCTGGCAGTTTAACAACACGGCTCTCGTGAAGGGTAAGGTCGATATTCGGCTCGATCGCCATTGGGGATACGGCGTCTGTGGCGGGGTCTATCCACCCGTCCATGGGAGGCGCAACTGGCCATGAATTAAGGGTCGGAGTGGCTGCCGGTGCGCTCTCCTGAGCACTATCCGATGGTAGAGCTAATTCGTACTCATCGTGATCGTGTGGCGCACAAGGCAGGGGCCCGAATCCATCGAAGATCAAGTCTCCACGGATATCGGCCGTGTAGTTTAAGCTTCCAATCCTGATCTGATGACCAGGAGCATAACTCTCGATCTGCTCTAGATGGTCAAGCGAGTTGGCCCACAGTGCAGAGCCGCCAAATACAAAGATCTGTCTGGGGAGAAAAGTCTCACACTGGACTGCATCGCTATCGATGATCGAAGGAGCCATCAAGCCTGACGGCGATGACACAGAGGAACTCTCAATGAAAGCACCAATGTCGGTGTCAAAACCGGCGGATCTCGGGTAGGGGGTCCTGAACTGTGCGTCTAAGGCGGATGGTAACAGGAGGTCGGGAACACGATGTTTTACCCAGGTTCGGGCCGTCTTGATGGTGGTAAAACCTATGTCCTGCTTGATTAATATTGATGATATGGGTAGTACAAGAGTAGATCTACCACAAGATCAGAGAGGCTAAACCCTAGAAGCTAGCCTATGGTATGATTGTATGTTGTCCTACGGACTAAAACCCTCCAGTATATATAGACACCGGAAAGGGCTAGGGTTACACAAGGTCAGTTACAAAGGAGGAGATATACATATCCGTATTGCCTAGCTTGCCTTCCATGCCAAGTAGAGTCCCATCCGGACACGAGACGAAGTCTTCAATCTTGTATCTTCATAGTCCAACTGTCCGGCCAAAGGATATAGTCCGGCTGTCCGGAGACCCCCTAATCCAGGACTCCCTCAGTGGGCGCCGAACGTGGGCGGAAAACACATTTGATTCAAGCTCGTACGAAAGACATGTGTCTCTCCCTCCATTTCCCCATTCATCCACGGTGGGTGGAAAAACAATCTCTCCTCGTCCGAAATCGATGTAGGCTAATATTTTAAATAGGGGCAGATGTGTAACTTCCCTCATATGTGACACAACCGCCCTACCTATTAGCCCCGTTCATACACCGTGGGCGCCAACCGTGGGCGGAAAACACCCTCTCCTCGCCCGAAATCGTTACCGGCAAATATTTGGGAGATGCGAGATTACCGTCCTATCCCGAACCGACGTGATGTCTGAAATTTTAAACGGGGGATAAGTTTGTAACTTTCCCATAATTCAGACAAGCGCGTCCCAAAGTTTGAGATCCCCCCTCCCCCTCCATTTCCCCATTCATACACCGTCGGCGCCACGACAACCTCCCCACTACGGCTAGCCTCCTCCATCCTCCACCCCATCCTCGAGCTTGCCGGAGCCGCTACCCTACCCCGTCATCCACTACAAGAGATGGACGCCAATCATCCACGGCGCCGGACCAGGATCCTTTCATCACGTCGTCTCGCTTCATCGGCGCCGTCGTCCACTTTGTCGTTGCCGCTCCTACGACCGCCTCGTCCACGGCAACAGGATTTATCCCCCAACCTGGCCATCTACCATCTAAAGTCTTCTTCCCCGCCGCCGACAGCCATCGCACCCGCAGCACCCTCACCGTATCAGCAGGAGCCTACACGGCGTCGCAAGAGAGGTGGTACTCTTCCATATATGCTTAAGTTATTGATCTCACCTGGAAAATAGATCTTGAATTTTTTACTGTACTTTTCTTGTCCGTACCAAATCATAGTGGCTAGTTGAATGCAAACATTGGTTGCGAAGTAGGTTTGTACGGTTTGCACCTTCAGATCCCCATGTCATGGTCACTATAATCGTAAAGCTTATGGTTTCCCCCCTTTATATTCACTACCATCATCGTAGGTGCTTCACTGCTTCGTGTCGTGCTAGCACTGCTCCTCAAGACCTTAACCCATCAAGCGAAACAACATGCCACTCATAATTCCAAAGCTTATGTGTTGAAATACGAATCTGATATGATGCTCATATTACTAAAACAGAGAACGTTTAATTGGTCACCTAATGTTCCTATATTCGTTTCTAAAAGCATGTGCGTCACCCACTGGTCCAGCTAGTTCCACTTTCCTGATTTTAATCTTGATGCTTAGGGTTTTCCCCTTTTATCTACTCTACTATGATCTGTGTAGGTGCTTTCTGTCATACTAGCATTACTCCACCGTTCAAGCTAAACAACACAACACTCAAAATTCCAAAGCTTAGTTGTTCAAATATGATTGTGATATGATACTGATATTAGTTAACAGACACATTTAATTCGTTAGCTAAAGGTCCTACTTGAGTTTCCAAATGCATGTCGGGACATATAGAGAGACAGCTGAATTGCATTTCTTTGTCACTTGTTGACTGTACTTTCTTGTCCATACCAAATCTTAGTTGTTACTTCAAAGAAAATATCGGTTGCTAACTACCCTTTGCGTGTTTGTAGCTTGAGATCTGCCATCCCACTGCCACGATCAACACTATACTCATCATGCTTATAGTTTCCCCATTTTATGATGACCACGACCAGCCTACATGGTTCATGTTGTAATAGCACTGCTCCACCCATCGAGCTAAACAAGCTTAGTCGTACACATTCAAATATGATATTATGTTGATATTAGTAAAACTGAGAGATCTTTAATTGGTAAGCTAAATGTTCCTACTTTAGTTTCTAAATGCATGTGAGCCACATATGGAGAGACCGGAAGGAATAGTATTTCTCTGTGCGCTCTGGTTCATCATGGATGGCCAACCTACATTGTATAGAAACACTTATAATATGTTAAATCTGCTTGCTATTCTTTAAGATGATCCTCTTCTCTTGTGGTTGACTGGTCACGTCGAGTTATTCTCCCTTAGTATATTTTGAATCTGTCAGGTCAGGTCAACTTGTTCTTCTTTACTATATGTTGAAGCTGTCATCTGCGAAGTATCATCACTTTTGGAGCTCTCATATTTTGAGTAGTAGGCCACATTATATTAATGCACACACCAAATTACAACATGAATGGTACCTCTTAGAAGAATTCCAGAGATAGCACCAAGGGGTTTACAGGGAGCAAGTATTGGATTAGAATCACTTCTGCATTACAAAGATAATCTCACTTGTTTTTATGTTTTCATGCATGTCAGGTATTGAACATCATCAAAATGAATATGAGAATGGCCGCACAAGAGGAATATTGCGGAACATTCCGCTGGCTAACAAACTTGCCATGGTGGAGGATGGCCTATCTTATTCACCCATCAAGGTGCATGCTCTAACTTGGCAAGGGTGTATTGGTCGCACATATTTTGCATCTGACCTCTTGCATTACTTCTACTTTGTTATACCATCTACTTAGTTTAAGCATCATATATGAGTATATCCCATACCTATCCATTTTCTGTACCTATTCCATGTGTCGTCATACTATGTTTTCCAGTCAAATGTTGTACTTTCGTAATAGATGTCCAAAAGGAAGAGGGTGATAGAAGATCCTCAAGGAGTACAAACTAGGTATTTGGAAAAGGTAGTGATACATGTTAAATCAGATAGATCAGCAGCCACAGAAAACACAGGCCCAACTGTAATAGACTTTACCCCTACTCCAGTGGCCAAACCCCTATTAGAACTGCTGAGAGCCCAGCGTCAGGTACTGTCTATGATATCAATTCAAAATTTGAACTCCTAAATTTCTGCATGTGCCTTACCTTCTCTCTTGTATGAAAACTAATTTCAGATGAATCTCCTTGCTCAAAGGATCATAGGATCTCACGACAATACTGGGCTCTGCATTGCTCTTGTCAGTACCTCTTGCCCTTTGTCAGCATACTTACACTCATTGCTGTTTGATTATGTAGCATCACTGTAAATGTTCGCTTCTTTATCCTCCCTTTGCTTGAAATTATAAGATCTATATTTACTCTTAGATAAATGTAGAATTAACACAATGGTTATGAAGTTTTGGATTGCTCATGTAAGTACCTGTTGTCATGTACTCCCTCTGTATCGAATTAATTGTTGATCAATTGGATGTATTTAGAACTTAATAGTGCTAGATACATCCATTTGAGCGACAACTAATAACGGACGGTGGTGGTATTACTGTACATGCATCGCGAGATAGTTGATTGTCTAGCATTACTCTGCATCTTATCTGCCCTGCCCTCCACTTTCTCCAAATTATCATATCTACATTTACTCTTACCAAAATGTTGAATAAAGCCAATGCCACTGCACACGTTGATGTCTGCATTCCTCTTGTCAGTACCTTTTGCCTTGTAACGTTGTACTTAATTAATTGCTATTTGATTATGTATCATCAGTCTGCACCTGAGCTTCATTATCCTCTATTTCTTCCAATATTATTTGATCTATATTTACTCTTTGCAAAATGTAGAATAATGGCAACGCTTATAAAGAATTTTCTTTGGGGAATTTATTGAATTATCTTTCCATCAACATGGAGAAGGGCTTTGTCCAGCCCGTGTTAACATGTAATGTAAGTTCATCCTTCTCAAGCCTTCAAACTTTGTTCTAGTATAGATTTGGATAGGCATCATTTCCTCCACTTCTGTTTACATCTGATTGGATGTTTGCAACAACTACCAGTTTTAAATCGTAGTTATAAAAACATGTTCCTTATGCAGAACAGATCCATTTATTTGCTTATATAATTGTGAAACCTGTTACGTGTCTCCTTGTTTCTCTTTCAGAGTCGTATCTATTATGCCAGGCAGAACTTTAGGAAAGATAGTGAGCCAAACCATCTTAAGGACAGCGAGATGACCCCAAGGTCCTGTCTTGATGAAGACAGTGAGTTGAAGCTACTCACCAGCAGGTGTGAGACAACCTCTGTGCAGTCGCCGCCTCAATCAGTTCGACTTCTTCAGTCTCAACTTAAAGGAGAAAGGCTTGCTTCAGCTCAGCTCCGAATTCAAGTCAAAGATGTAATGAAGATGTCAGGGGACTGCCTTGCGCACTATGGTGCCATACATCTAGGGATGAAGCATCTATCATTGACACAACTAAGGTCTCATCAGCTTGTTCGGCTGCTTGCGGGGGCCGAGCTTCCCAGGTCTAGTGCCTTCTGAAGTGCTCTCGGTTTTGTATATTCTTTCGTCGGTGCATTTATATGCACTGGTGGCGAGCTTTGATGCCCGGTGTATGTAATCCGCGGTCATGTTGCGCTTTATTATCACCGGTAGCGAACTTTGATTCCAGGTGGATGTAATATGCCGTAATTTCTTTGTTGTATAGTCTAGGTTTATTCTTTGGTCGGTATGCTATAATTTAGACCGGAAGGTTCAGTGGATCTCAGTGTTGTCGGTCTTCAGGCCGGCCCATTACTCATATGGGCCAAAACGTGGGCCTATAATCATCTTAGGCCATTAGCAGGTCTAAACCTATAGTAGTTTCCCGCCTTTAATAGGCCATGGGCTACATATTTACTATAGTGACACTTGGCTTCCTATGGGCCGTAGAAACAACGGGCCTTCTACGGTCCGTAGAAACAATGGGCCTTCTAAGGCTCGTAGAAAGAATGGTCCTTCTACGGGTCGTACCATCAATGGGCCTTAGACGGGCCGTATGATCGATTAGCCAAACCTGGGCCAAAAACAAACCGCATTATGGCCATAAATGGGCTAGAGTTGGAGTCGTCCGTTCATGGGCCGACCGTAACGGGCCGTCATTAATAGGTCGTATTTGATGACGCTATGAAAACGGCCCAACGTATTAACGGGCCACAAACGAGCCGACTGTAACCACGGGCTGAATTTGGCCCACAAGCAGAAAATGGCAGGAACGGGCTATAAGTAACCGAATGCTGGAAATGAGCCCAAGAATAAATGGGCCCTAAGAAGGCCGAAAGATAACATGGGCTGCAAACAGCCCAATGGATTAATGGGCCGTTAATGGGTATAAAGTGATACACTGTTCAGTACGGGCCAGTTTCACCATGGGCCGTTAATGGGCCAAGAGTTACAAAGGGCCTCATATGGGCCGAAAGACGTCATGGGCCATACATGGGTTGGAACTTAAAATGGGCTGGAATCATATTGGACGGCCCAGATGACGCTACTGGGCCTAATTCGGATAGGTCGTAACGGGCCCTTGGTTAGCAGGCTGTAAATGGGCTATATGCGAACATGCCGTTAACAGGCTTTCCATTGGCTGGCCCGCCTCCTTTTGACCAAGTCAAATGGGCCGGCCTTTTCACAGGAATGGGCCTCTGTTCGGCCATGCCACGTGTCGACGTATCATAGGCGCCTTCGATCCAATGAGTGGATGACATCTGTCCCAACGGTGAGCCGACACGTGTTTCCTCCAGCAAATGATGATTTTACATGTGGAAAATCCCCATTGGTCGGGGCTGTTAGCGGGTTATCGGATCCAAAATCGGACCCAATAACTTAATGGCGTTCCATTACGGTGGATGCCACGTGTCGGTCACCCTTGACGAAAGCACTTTTGTGACGCGCGATTTATCGTCCTGGAAGTGGACACTTCCGTGATGATAATTTTGGTAATTTCATGTAACACTTCTATGACAACACAGGTATGACTATCTTGATTCTGTCATAAAATTGTTATGGATGTACATCCATGACAGAAAACGTGACCTGCGGTGACAAACACGTATCATCACGGAAGTGTATTTTTTTGTAGTGTCTAGTCACCCACATGTACCAATCTGAGGTTCCGGTGCAAAGATTGCACACAAGAGATGAATTAGGGTTTTGACATGAGATGGTGTTGTTGGAGATGTTGATGAATATTGGCCTCCCAAAGATGAGAGGGTTGTTGGTGATGACGTTGGCTTTGATTTCCCCCTCCGGGAGGGAAGTTCCACCAACGGAATCGCTCCGCCGGAGGGCAAAAGTGCTCCTGCCCAAGTTCCACCTCGAGACAGTGGCGTTCCGTCCAGAAAGTCCTCTCATTATCTTTTCTATGTCCAAAGATCTTATATACCAGAAGATGGGCACCGGAGGTGGGCCGAGGATCCCAATACCCACCAAGGCGCGCCTTGTGGGGGTGCCATGCCCTGGTGCCTTGTGGGCACCTGGGTGGCCACCTCCGGTAGTTCTTTTCTCCAGTATTTTTTATTTATTCCAAAATTATTCTCCATAAAATTTCATCTCATTTGGAGACATGTAGAATAGGTATCTCTGACGTAGCTTTTTGAGGTCCAGAATTCTAGCTGCCAATATGCTCCCACTTTGTATAAACCTTGCATATTATGAGAAAAAAGGCATTAGAATTACTCCACAAAGTGTCATAATGAATAAAAACACTATAAATAATAGTAGGAAAACATTATGCAAAATGGACGTATCAGAGTTCGAAGAGCTTTTGCCAGTGGTAGTGGCCAGTAACTCGAACGCTACATCGACGCAGGACTTTGGGGTTGTCTCACTGTCTACAAGATTGTTGTTATCACCTTTCTTGGAGATTGTCGGTGTACACAAACAATGGTTTTTGTTTCCCCCTGACTTCTGCACAGACCGATGTGGATCCCGGGGCAGACATGCCTTGCCAGGCGTCCTAAGCTCAAGAACAAGAGGGCCAAGTCAACCAAAAGGAACCCAGGATAAACTCCCTTGGCGGACAGGTGAGTCCGGCAATGTCTAGGTGATACTTGGGGATGAACCTTAGCCCCTCCCCCGGCAGCAATTCCGGGGCTACCAAGGTCGAAGCAAGGCCACAAGACAGTGCCCGGCAAGCTCCGTGCCGGCAGGCCACCCTGCCAGGTCGCCACCGCTCCACCTCATCACACACACTAGTCACTAATCATCACGGTGTCAGGCTCTCAAGAGACTAGGTGGATCCTGTCATGCACATGTCAACCTGCGGTAGAAGAGATTAGACATAATGACACTCGTCCCAGAGGCGTGTCACACAAATAAGAGTTAGATAGGCAAGTGGTGGAGAAACCTTGCACGGGGTACCTCTCCATGTGACACCTAGCTGGCTGTAACATCCCAAATTTTCAATTTGGAATGTTATACATAGATCATTCTTGCATATCATATTTTATTGCATTTCGTCTTGTGATCCTCGAAATCCTAAGCAACTCAAGGACCCTTGGAGAGAGTTGGGGATTTCCCAGATTTCATATTTGATTTTTATTAAATATTGAACAAAGGACTTTTGGTTTTAATTATTTTTCTCTCCGAAAATATTTCATATTAAAATATATGAGAGGAGATAATATGACTTCTCCAAAATAATTGAAATATTGGAGGAAAAGTATTAAAATCAAATATTTTATTTTATTTGGATTTTATTTGCATTAGAAAAATTACACGTTTTCAAAATTGCATTTTAGGGCCAAGAAAATGTTCATCTCATTCTAAATATTTTATTTAGACGGAGAAAATTTGTTTTCGCATTTTTAGATTTTTATTTTTTTCTAGGATTTTTCTTAGTTTCGGCAGAAATATATTAAAAAAAAGGTTTTCGAACCTAGCTGCGCCGAAGCCCAGCCGGCCCGTCCTGGCCGTCTCCCTCGCGCGCGCGCCGCTGTGCGTAGCTCGGACGCCGAGGGGAGTCCGAGCCGGACTCCTCCCAGGGCGCCCCCTCATCCAAGCAAGCCGCCGCCCCCGCCACCTTTAAAGGACGCCGCCGAGCCCCGCCACCACCACCACCCCGCCGCCCTGCAGCCCGCTCCCGAGCCACGCCCCGCCGCCTCCCGCGAGTCGCCGCCGCTGCCGCTTCGCTGCCCCGCGCCGCCGCCGCCCCGCGAGCCTTGCCGCCCCGCCTCGCCGGAGCCACGCCGGAGGTACCTCGCTGCCGTTCATTTTTTAACCAATCCGGTTTTTTTAGAAAAACCCTAGCTTGTTTTTTTCGGTTCGCCGGGTTTTCTTTTTCGTGGACGTTCGTTTGGACGTTCATTTTAACGAACGGTTTTCGCCCGTTAGTTACACACAATGAACGCTCGTTCGTTAGCCTGTTCATTAGCTTCCTTTTTTCGGATTATTCCGCGATTATTTCTGATCATGATTTCTGATCCGATTTTCGTTCTAGTTTATCTTTTCGCTCGTTAATCGGGATCAGGTGATTCAAGCTCCTAGATCTTCGTCTCGAGACCTTCTTTCCGCTTAACCAACTTGCACAAGTTTTTGCTACTGTAAAATTTGACCTAGGTCCAGATTAGTAAATGAATCTTGTTTCTTTCGCCATTTGAGTTTCGTTGCTCCGTTTGATTTGATTCTTTTTGAAAACCGGAGTTCTTAAGTTGAACTTTCTAGTTAGATCTTCTTATTTGAGATTTACTCGTGTTTCTTAGCTTGATTGCTTATGTAAGTTATTGTTTGTTTACGATAGAATTCCCGGTGTGTGAAGCATGTTATTTGGAGTCTCTAGGTTACGCGGTTCGTCAGCAAGGCAAGTAACACTTTGATCATATCCCTTTATCACCCAGTTTTTATACATTAGTTCCAATCCCCAAACATTGCATGGTTAGGATGTCATTAACATGTGGGTTGGGAAGTAGCTGATGAGGTAGAACCTATTACCCTATTACATTCAAACCCCTGGGAGTTACTTCTACGCGTTGCTTATATTGCTATGCTATGCTTGTAGATGTGGTTTGGGTGAGTGAAATCCATGACAGATGTGAGATTGTTAATTAATGGTTCAACTTAAGGTGGCAACTTAAATACACATATGGGTGGATTGAGGCACCTGGAGTACCCAACGCTGCCTCTATTTTTGGAAATCCCGGAGTACTCGTGTGATCTTCCTATGGACCGCCACCCAGGCTCAAAGGGAGCTGAGATTATTCATGCTAGAAACTTATGTGTGCAGCCACAAGATATTATGGGCTCTAGCATAGTTGAGTAAGTTACGTGAAGCTCTTGAAGAGGTGGATCAGCAGGTAGTGGGTTTGTAGGTTTGGTATGGTCTGCCCGGAGTAGAGAGTTAATGTTTCTGAAAGACTGTGTCTCGGTCATCCATTTCTCAAACACCCTGTAGTGCGAGAAAACCAACGGAGGAGATCGAGTCTTGTGGGGAAAAGTGCGCAAACCTCTGCAGAGTGTATAAACTAATCATGGTTAGCCGTGTCCCCGGTTATGGACAATCTTGAGTATCTAGTACTTGGAGTATCTTAAGTATCTCATCACCCTAAAAATAATATTGTTGGGTTGTTAATCACCTTAATTGGGATTGAGTTGGAGGAACCTTCTCAATGATGTTTCAACTACCATGATAGTTAAATTAAAATCTATTCCTTTGTTGTAGGGAAAATTGGCTTTTCGCAAAACTATAACCATAGAGCTTTCCACCAGCCAAATATGCATGTAGTGATAGAATTATTCCGTTCCTGCTCTACTGTATTATTTTGCCAGCATATTCCATGTGCTGACCCGTTTTCGGGCAACGTATTATGTTGCAGACTTTTCAGACGAGGAGTAAGGTTCGTTAGGTCGTTGCCGTGCAGCTCAGCTATGCCGTTGGAGTTGATGGACCCACTTTATCTTCCAAGACTTCCGCTGTTATCGTATTAGATGGCCTTAAGACATATTTATTGTAATAAGTTATCTTTGGAGACATTCGATGTAATAAGTGTGTGATTGCTACTCTGTTATAAATCCTTGAGTACTGTGTGTGTTAGCATTACCGATCCAGGGATGACACTGAAGCACAGAGACTTGACCGTTTGAGGTCGGTTCACTACAAGATGGTATCAGAGCACACTCTGAGTGTAGGGCACGACCACTAAGCTAAAGCCATAGATCACTATTCTGGTCTAAATTCTGACTCCTCTCCATTTCCTACTCTTTAGGATGGCGGACGCAAGGAACAAGTTTGCACAACCAGATGAAGAAGGACCTTTTGGACGACAACTGAAGGAAGTCACTAGGTACCTGAACATAGGAATACCAAGCTTCACCTGGACCTACAACGCCACTTTGCCAGAAGAGGAGCGATGGATGATTCAAGTTCAAGTTCCAGGAAGGACCTTCATGCCAGTCACTAAACGTATAGAGTTTTCCTTCGACGCACCAACCTGGAGTTTAGGAAAGAGTATGGCAGGTCACATCACCATGGGACGCATTGGAGAAGTGTATCACAAGGATCTTAAGGACACTATCTACCAGATATGTGGGCGCCGAGACGAGCAATGGGAGATGATCAGTACCAAGAAGGATAGATCAATTGCAGCTTTCATCCAGGAGTTAAACCAGCACATTCGATGTCAGGAGAATCAGATGTGCTCTTACATGATAGATTTGAAGAAGGCAATGACTAGGATCGCGGAACTGGAGAAAGAACTCAAGGCTACACGTGGAGATTATGAAGACGAAATCACCGTACTAGTGGAGAAGAATGATGACCTGATTAAGAAGATCGGAATATTCATGGGAGACCCCACACCAGTAGAAGAAGATGAAGAACCCGAGGAGATTCGCTGGGAGGACTACATCATCATCGACGTCACCGACTCCGACCTTAGCGATGATGACTTTGAAGACGAAGCCGGAGCAGATATCATGGAGTCTGCAACCAAGGAATATTTTTAGTAGACCACCATATCAGTAGTAGTATTCCACCATGTAAATAAAGTAGTCCGAGCACTTTTGTGATAGTTAGATCAATTGTATGCCTTGGTTGATTGATTGAGTGAAATGTTTTTGTTCGTCTCATGTGCATATGGGTAGTGCTTTCTCATTAGACATCACTATTCTAATCTCTCCCCTCTAAACCCAACATATGCCTCCGAGACGTGACCCCAGATTTTCTTTCCCACCCGAGCTCACTCAGTTGATCCAGCAGCAGAATACCCTAATGCAGTTGTTAGTTCAGAACCAAGGCAACAACAACAACAACAACAACAATCCACCACCACGACCATGAGTTGACAACTTAGCCCGTTTTCTGAGGTTGCAGCCGCCGGTGTTTTCCAGTAGCACCGAGCCTATAGTAGCAGATGATTGGCTTCATAGGATTGGAAGGGAGTTAACCATTGCAGGATGTACTGATGCTGAGAAGGTGCATTTTGCCGCACATCAGTTGGATGGAGCAGCAGCATCATGGTGGGAGAATTACACTGTCACCTACCCTATAGCCACGGTGACATGGGACCAGTTTCAGCAAGCTTTTCGTAAAGCCCATGTCTCAACTGGAGCAATGAGTATGAAGAAGCGTGAGTTTCGCAACCTATGCCAGGGGAACCGTACTTGGCTCAGTACGCGGATGAGTTTAGCAAGTTATCTCGCTATGCCCCTGATGATGTGGCCACAGATGCCGCAAAGCAGGAGAAGTTTATGGAAGGGCTGAATGATGAGATGAGTATGCAGTTGATGGTGGCAACATTCACCAACTACCAAGAGTTGGTAGATAAGGCTCTTATGATTGAAGGGTAGCAGCAGCAGATTGAGAGCTGTAAGAGGAAGTATGGACAAGGGAGGTATAGCTCAGGAGCTCAGCAGAAGCCTCGCCTAACCCCGAACTCGGGAGGACTTGTTCATAACCGTGGAGGCCACACCCATAATGGAGGGAGTAACAATAATCATACTGGCCCTAGGAATGGGAATGGAGCAAGCAACAATCAGAACCGCCTAAATCCAGCCACACCCACCAATAGGGACCTAAGCCATGTTACTTGTTTCAAGTGCGGGAAGACTGGACACTATGCCACGGAGTGCCCTGAAGGGAAGAATGGAAATGGAAACGGGAGCGCTGGGAAGAAGGCCAACCCATTCAACAAAGGACAAGTAAACCACGGTAACGTGGAGGAGGTTGAAGAGCAGCCAGACGCGGTTATAGGTAAGTTTTTGGTTAAGTCATTTACCGCTCTTGTTCTTTTCGATACTGGTGCATCGCATTCATACATATCAAGGGAATTTGTGGATAAGTTTAAACTGCCGACCCAAACCCTTAGGACCCCTCTGTTAGTAAGTTCACCTAGAGTAGAGTATATGGCTAGTCGATGGTGCGATCAAATACCCTTAACCATTGCCAACCATGTTTTTCCGTCCAACCTAATTATCTTGGAGTCACAAGGGTCGTATGTGATATTAGGTAGGGACTGGATGTCAAGGTACGAAGGAAACATTGACTGTGTTAGTAAGTCAATTTGTCCCACCACCCCGGAGGGAAAAAGGAACAAGTATATATCTAGGCATGTGCCAAGAAGTAGCCAAGTAAATACCCTCACCGGAGTTGTTCAGGAGGAAGTGCCTGTAGTAAAGGATTATCCGGATGTTTTTCCAGAGGAGTTACCAGGCATGCCACCGGATCAAGATATCGAGTTTTTGATAGAGCTATTAGCAGGCACGGGGCCAATATCCAAGAGACCCTATAGGATGCCCGTGAATGATCTAGATGAGATTAAGAAACATATCAAGGAGTTATTAGAGAAAGGTTATATTTGACGGAGTTCATCACCATGGGGAGCTCCAGTGCTATTGGTTGAAAAGAAGGATAAATCCCTAAGAATGGTTGTTGATTATCGGGCATTGAATGAAGTGACAATTAAGTACAAGTACCCATTGCCGATGATCAATGATCTGTTTGACCAACTGCAAGGAGCTAAGGTGTTTTCGAAGATCGATCTACAATCAAGATATCATTAGTTAAAGATACAAGAGAAGGATATACCCAAGACAGCCTTCACCACACAGTACGAGTTATACGAGTATACGGTCATGTCGTTTGGACTGACTAATGTCCCTGCCTATTTCATGAGCATGATGAACAAGGTGTTCATGGAGTATTTGGATAAGTTTGTTGTGGTGTTCATTGATGATATAATGGTATATTCAAAGGATGAAGAGGAACACAAGGAGCATTTGCGATTAGTTCTCGAGAAACTCAGGGAACATCAGTTATATGCCAAGTTCAGCAAATGTGAGTTTTGGTTGAAGGAAGTCGGATTCCTTGGACATGTTATATCAGGAGAAGGTATAGCAGTAGATCCCACCAAGGTTCTGTCGGTCACTGAATGGTTGGCACCCACTTCAGTTAGCGAGATCCGCAGTTTTCTTAGACTCACAGGATACTATCAGAGATTCATTGAGAATTTTTCCAAGATTGCGAAGCCCATGACAGAATTATTGAAGAAGGATACCAAGTTTAAATGGATGGAAGATTGTGAGGCAAGTTTCTAGGAGCTGAAGTAACGTTTGACTACAGCCCCAGTGCTGACACTGTCGGATATACACAAGGATTTTCAAGTGTATTGCGACGCCTCTCGCTTAGGACTTGGAAGTGTGCTTATGCAGGATGGAAGAGTTATTTCGTATGCCTCGCGACAACTGAAACCACATGAGTTGAATTATGCCATGCATGATTTGGAGCTAGTAGCCGTGGTTCATGCGTTGAAGACTTGGATACATTACCTTATTGGAAATCATTGTGATGTGTATACGGATCATAAGAGTTTGAAGTATATTTTCACCCAGATGGAGCTAAACCTTAGGCAGAGAAGATGGTTGGAGCTTATAAAGGATTATGACATGAAGCTTCATTATCATCCAGGAAAGGCCAACATTGTAGCAGACCCCTTGAGCCAGAAGAACTATGCTAATACCCTAATAAGCACGGGATTGCCGAAGGAGTTAGCAGAGGATCTCCGGGAACTACGTTTGAAGATTGTTCCTAGAGGTTTTGTTGCAACAATGGAGGTGCAGTCTACATTGTTGGGAAAGATTCGAGAAGCTCAGAAGGATGACAAAGAGATTGCCAAGATAAAGGAGAAAATGAGTGAAGGAAAGGCCAATGGTTTTCGTGAGGATAAGCATGACACCTTATGGTTTGAGGACCGTGTTTATGTGCCCAATAACGCAGAGATTAGGAAATTAATACTTCAGGAGGCACATGACTCACCATACTCGATACACCCCGGGAACACCAAGATGTATTTTGATTTAAAGGAACATTTCTGGTGGACAGAGATGAAGAAGGATATCGCCAATTATGTGGCCGTATGTGATGTATGTCAGAGAGTGAAGGCAGAGCATCAAAAGCCAGCAGGATTGCTTCAGCCTATGCCGATACCCGAATGGAAGTGGGATAAACTTGGCATTGATTTTATCACCAGATTACCCAGGACCAAATCAGGATACAATTCTATATGGGTAGTAGTTGACCGTTTAAACAAAGTGGCACACTTTATCCAAGTGAAAACAACTTATACTAGTGCAAAGTTGGCAAAGATATATATAACTAGGATCGTATGTCTGAAATGAGTTCCGAGGACCATCGTATCGGATAGAGGGACACAGTTTACCTCAAAGTTTTGGCATCAGCTGCACCAGACCTTGGGAACCAGATTGGAGTTCAGTACAACATTTCACCCGCAGACAGATGGACAGACCGAGAAAGTCAACCAGATTCTGGAGGACATGTTGAGAGCCTGTGCGCTAGATTATGGATCTAGTTGGGATGACAATCTGCCTTACGCGGAGTTCTCATACAACAATACTTACGAAGCCAGTCTGAAGATGGCACCATTCGAAGCTCTATATGGCCGAAGGTGAAGAACGCCATTGATGTGGGATGAAGTTGGAGACCGACAGTTGTTTGGACCAGACTTGATCAAAGAGTCTGAGGAGAAGGTTAAACTGATCCGGGATAGACTGAAGATAGTCCAGTACAGGCAGAAGAGTTATGCATATTCGAAACGCAAGGAGGTAACCTATGAAATTGGAGACATAGCATATTTGCGAGTATCACCTTTGCAGGGAGTGAAACGTTTTGGAGTTAAGGGAAAGTTAGCCCCGAGATTTGTAGGACCATATCGTATTTCGGAACGGATGGGAGAAGTTCCATACAAGTTGGAGTTACCTGAAGAACTGTCAGGAGTTCACGATGTGTTTCACGTTTCCAAGTTGAAGAAGTGCCATGCTGAGATGGTCGACATACCACTAAGAGATACCGTACCCTTGGAGGCGATTCAGTTGGACAATGACTTGACTTATGAAGAGAAGCCAGTCAAGATTTTGGAGTTTGGCAGTCGAGTCACCCGCAGCAAGGTTATTAAGTTTTGCAAGGTTTAGTGGAGCCACCATACCGAGGACGAAGCCACGTGGGAACGAGAGGATGATCTCCGCAAGGACCACCCACACCTATTTTCTAGCCAACCCGAGTCTCGAGGGCGAGATTCATCTGGGGGGTAGGTTTGTAACATCCCAAATTTTCAATTTGGAATGTTATACATAGATCATTCTTGCATATCATATTTTATTGCATTTCGTCCCGTGATCCTCGAAATCCTAAGAAACTCAAGGACCCTTGGAGAGAGTTGGGGATTTCCCAGATTTCATATTTGATTTTTATCAAATATTGAAACAAGGACTTTTGGTTTTAATTATTTTTCTCTCCGAAAATATTTCATATTAAAATATATGAGAGGAGATAATATGACTTCTCCAAAATAATTGAAATATTGGAGGAAAAATATTAAAATCAAATATTTTATTTTATTTGGATTTTATTTGCATTAGAAAAATTGCATGTTTTCAAAATTGCATTTTAGGGCCAAGAAAATATTCATCTCGTTCTAAATATTTTATTTAGACGGAGAAAATTTGTTTTGGCATTTTTAGATTTTTATTTTATTTTCTAGGATTTTTCTTAGTTTTGGCGGAAATATATTAAAAAAAAGGTTTCCGGACCCAGCTGGGCCGAAGCCCAGCCGGCCCGTCCCGGCCGTCTCCCTCACGCGGGCGTCGCCGTGCGTAGCTCGGACGCCGAGGGGAGTCCGAGCCGGACTCCTCCCCGGGCGCCCCCTCGCCCAAGCAAGTCGCTGCCCCCGCCCCCTTTAAAGGCCACCGCCGAGCCCCGCCACCACCACCACCCCGCCGCCCCGCAACCCGCTCCCGAGCCGCGCCCCGCCGCCTCCCGCGAGCCGCCGTCGCCCCGCCTCGCCGAAGCCACGCCGGAGGTACCTCGCCGCCGTTCGTTTTTTATAAAAAACCAATACGGTTTTTTTAGAAAAACCCTAGCCTGTTTTTTTTCGGTTCGCCATTTTTTTCCGGATTTTCTTTTTCGCGGATGTTTGTCCGGACGTTCATTTTAACGAACGGCTTTCGCCTGTTAGTTACAGACAACGAATGCTCGTTCGTTAGCCTGTTCGCCAGTTTCCTTTTTTCGGATTATTCCGCAATTATTTCTGATCGCGATTTCTGATTCGATTTTCGTTCTAGTTTATCTTTTCGCCCGTTAATCGGAATCAGGCGATTCAAGCGCCTAGATCTTTGTCTCGAGACCTTCTTTCCGCTTAAACAACTTGCACAAGTTTTTGCTACTGTAAAATTTGACCTAGGTCCAGATTAGTAAACGGATCTTGTTTCTTTCGCTGTTTGAGTTTCTTTGCTCTGTTTGATTTGATTCTTTTTGCAAACCGGAGTTCTTAAGTTGAACTTTCTGGTTAGATCTTCTTATTTGAGATTTACCCGTGTATCTTAGCTTGATTCCTTATGTAAGTTATCATTTGTTTACGATAGAATTCTCGGAGTGCGAAGCGTGTTATTTGGAGTCTCTAGGTTACGCGGATCATCAGCAAGGCAAGTAACACTTTGATCATATCCCTTTATCACCCAGTTTTTATCCATTAGTTCCAATCCTTAAACATTGCATGGTTAGGATGTCATTAACATGTTGGTTGGGAAGTAGCTGATGAGGTAGAACCTATTACCCTATTACATTCAAACCCCTGGGAGTTACTTCTACGCGTTGCTTATACACCTATGCTATGCTCGTAGAAGTGGTTTGGGTGAGTGAAATCCATGACAGATTTGAGATTGTTAATTAATGGTTCAACTTAAGGTGGCAACTTAAATACACATCTGGGTGGATTGAGGCACCTGGGGTACCCAGTGCTGCCTGTATTTTTGGAAATCCCGGAGTACCCGTGTGATCTTCCTATTGACCGCCACCCAGGCTCAAAGGGAGCTGAGATTATTCATGCTAGAAACTTACGTGTGCAGCCACAAGCTATTATGGGCTCTAGCATAGTTGAGTAGGTTTGGTATGTCTGCCCGGAATAGAGAGTTAATGTTTCTGAAAGACTGTGTCTCGGTCATCCGTTGCTCAAACACCCTTTAGTGTGAGAAAACCAATGGAGGAGATCGAGTCTTGTGGGGAAAAGTGTGCAACCCTCTGCAGAGAGTATAAACTAATCATGGTTAGCCGTGTGCCCGGTTATGGACAATCTTGAGTATCTAGTACTTGGAGTATCTTAAGTATCTCATCACCCTAAAAATAATATTGTTGGGTTGTTAATCACCTTAATTGGGATTGGGTTGGAGGAACCTTCTCAATGATGTTTCAACTACCATGATAGTTAATTTAAAATCTATTCCTTTGTTGTAGGGAAAAATTGGCTTTTCGCAAAACTATAACCATAGAGCTTTCCACCAGCCAAATATGCATGTAGTGATAGCATTATTTCGTTCCTGCTCTACTGTGTTATTTTGCCAGCATATTCCATGTGCTGACCCATTTTCGGGCTGCAACGTATTATGTTGCAGACTTTTTAGCCGAGGAGTAAGGTTCATTAGGTCGTTGCCGTGCAGCTCAGCTATGCCGTTGGTGTTGATGGACTCACTTTATCTTCCAAGCCTTCCGCTGTAATCATATTAGATTGCCTTAAGCCATATTTATTGTAATAAGTTCTCTTTGGAGACATTCGATGTAATAAGTGTGTGATTGCTACTCTGTTATAAATCCTTGAGTACTGTGTGTGTCAGCATTACCGATCCAGGGATGACACTGAAGCACAGAGACTTGACCATTTGAGGTCGGGTCGCTACACTGGCACATTTAGTGCACTTTGTCCTAACTACCAGAGTTAGGTATGATAGCACTGTAGCTATCTAATCGATTTTTTGTCAGAAAGGAGCACATGCGTTTTTGTATTGACAGAAAGTACCACTTGTTCATCGTATCGACAGAAAAGTCGCCACGCCATGGCGGTAGGTCCAATAATGGCCCGCTTTGCAACCGTCCTGCTTACGACCCATAATGTTATTGGGTTAGCTATGGCCTAACACATTTTTTGGCCTGTTAATGGCCCGTTTTGTGGCTTGGCCAACCATGGGCCTCCGACACTGTTTAGGCCCAATATACTTTTCACACTATTTAAAGCCCATTCTATTTTCTTGCCCAATTTAGGAAACTGGTTTACTCGGCCTGTTAAAGGCCTGAAACTAATATTTGGTGAGTTTACATCTAGACCTGCTATTAACTTGACACGGTAGCAGGCCCATATACAGTGATTGGCGGGTCGGCCTGTTTTGGTACTGTGATTCTTTTTATATAATAAATTGAATGTTTAGGCCCGTTGTCAGGACCACGATCCTAAGTCACACTGATCTAGCATGTAACACATCATATCACTTTGCAGCCTCATGCACGGTATTCCCACGGGTGCCACCTTACCTGGGTCGGGACTGTTTGCGCCTTTTGGCTCACGTATATGATAGTGTCGCTAGCATCCATATGATAGAGAACCCAGGACGACATGACTAGTCGTAAACCCAAAGTGGCACTTAACTTACAGGGACATGCATACATGACCCAGCAACAAACGTGTCGGTCATCGACGTATGAACCCAAGTCGTAGCAAGCTAAAACGACTTAAAGGAACAACGCGTGACATTTCCCCAAAGGGACACACACAAGAACGAAGAAGGACACATGCCGGGCAGCCTTAGTGTTTCGAATCAGTAGCAAGCTACCATGGCTCAGTGGAAGCACTAGGAGACATTTCCCGGTAAGAGAGGCTACCAAGAATAAGCAAGTAGGTTGTCGAACCCCACACATAGCAATACATGTTACACGTACGCATAACATGCAAGTATGTGTTGTACAACATGGCATCACAACATAACTCAACAACTCATATAGATAAAGGCCTAGAAGAGCCACATAACATTTATTACAAACAGGGGTCATGTGACCCAAAATATAGAGCATACAAGCAACGGAAGCAGAACATGTCTGCGTATAGACATCTACAAATGAAAAAGGCTGAGAAGTCTGACTATCTACAAGACTCTCCCAAGGGTACAAGATCATAACTAAGGTAACAAGCTAAACGTCGAAGTCCACATGGAACTACTAGTAGTGAGACTGAAGTCTCTCTGCAAAAACATAAATTAAGAAAACATGAGTACAAATGTACCCAGCAAGACATACATAAGAACTATGTACATATGCATCAGTATCAACAAACGGGTGGTGGACTTTAACTGCAACAAGCCAGCTTTCACTCGAGGCTATCCTGTACTACGACTGCTGGTAACTCTTTTGAGGTGGCACACACGGGTCCACATATTCACCATATCAATACACCACTATGAATCCGCTCCTGTCTCCCTACAAGAAGGCCATCCATAGCACTCATGCTTATCTTGCGCATTTTAGAGTATCCACTTTCACTTGTCTATGAACTGTATAGCAACCAAGTAGTCCTTTACCGCGGACGCAACTATTCGAATAGATCATTTATAACCCTGCAGTGGTGTACGTCTTCACACATGCTTGAAGGAAATATGCCCTAGAGGAAATAATAAATTTGTTATTTATATTTCCTTATATCATGATAAATGTTTGTAATTCACGCTAGAATTGTATTAACCGGAAACTTAGTACATGTGTGAATACATAGATAAACAGAATGTCACTAGTATGCCTCTACTTGACTAGCTCGTTGAATCAATGATGGTTATGTTTCCTAACCATAGACATGAGTTGTCATTTGATTAACGGGGTCACATCATTAAAGAATGATGTGATTGACTTGAACCACCCGTTGTCTTAGCACGATGATCGTTTAGTTTGTTGCTATTGCTTTCTCCATAACTTATACATGTTCAGATGACTATGAGATCATGATACTCCCGAATACCAGAGGAACACTTAGTGTGCTACCAAACGTCACAATGTAACTGGGTGACTATAAAGATGTTCTACATGTGTCTCCGATGGTGTTTGTTGAGTTGGCATAGATCGATATTATGATTTGTCACTCCAAGTATCGGAGAGGTATCTCTGGGCCCTCTCGGTAATGCACATCACTATAAGCCTTGCAAGCAATATGACTAATGAGTTAGTTGCGGGATGATGCATTACGGAATGAGTAAAGAGACTTGCCAGTAACGAGATTGAACTAGGTATTGAGATACCGACGATCCAATCTCGGGCAAGAAACATACCGATGACAAAGGGAAGAACGTATATCATTATGCGGTTTGACCGATAAAGATCTTCGTAGAATATGTGGGAGCTAATATGAACATCCAAGTTCCACTATTGGTTATTGACCGGAGACGTGTCCCGGTCATGTCTACATAGTTATCGAACCCGTAGGGTCCGCACGCTTAACATTCGGTGACGATCGATATTATGAGTTTATGTCTTTTGATGTACCGAAGGTAGTTCAGAGTCCCGGATATGATCACGAACATGATGAGGAGTCTCGAAATGGTCGAGACATAAAGATTGACATATTGGACGGCTATATTCAGACACGGGAAGTGTTCCGGGTGATTTCGGAGTAAACCGGAGTGCCATAGGGTTACCGGAACTGCCCCAAGGAACTAATGGGCCACATGGGCCTTAGTGGAGAGAGAGAGGGACGGCCAGGGCAGGCCGCGCGTCCCTCCCCATCTAGTCCGAATTGGACTAGGGAAGGGGGGGACGCCCCCTTTCCTTCTCCCTTCTCCTCCTTCCTTTCCCCCTGCTAGTAGGATTAGGAAAGGGGAGTCCTATTCCTACTAGGAGGAGGAGGACTCCTCTCAGGGCGCGCCACAAGGGCCGGCCGGCCACCCCCCTTGCTCCATTATATATGGGGGCAGGGGGCACCCTAGAACACACAAGTTGATCATTGATCCGTTAGCCGTGTGCGGTGCCCCCTCCACCATAATCCACCTCGGTCATATCGTCGTAGTGCTTAGGCGAAGCCCTGCGCCGGTAGCTTCATCATCACCGTCATCACGCCGTCGTGCTGACGAAGCACTCCCTCGACACTCAACTAGATCGAGAGTTCATGGGACGTCACCGAGCCGAACGTGCGCAGATCGCGGAGGTGCCGTACTTTCAGTACTAGGATCGGTCGGATCGTGAAGACGTGCGACTACATCAACCGCGTTGTCATGACGCTTCCGCTTACGGTCTACGAGGGTATGTGGACAACACTCTTCCCCTCTCATTGCTATGCATCACCATGATAGTTCTTGTGTGTGCATAGTAATTTTTTTGAAATTACTGCATTCCCCAACAATGCTCCCAGCACTTACCACCATGTACACGTCGTGTATCTCGGCAACCTTCAAGCGGAAGCCTGGCGAGGGAGTCGGCCACGACCTGACTAACCACGCAAGTCTCTAGTCCAGGTTTATCGCCTATTCGGGTTCCATCCACATGGAGATCCGTCCGGGGTGTCGCTCACGGCCCCAAACAATGTTGTCGGATGTGGGGTTCCGGCAAACCCTTAAGGTTCAAACACTGGGGTGCGCACGAAGTCTTTCATTCCCACCAATCTACGCCCTAGCTTGCTAAGATCTCGCGGACAAACTTGATGAACTCGCAACACAAAAAGACACGAGGTTTATACTGGTTCGGGACACCGTTGTGGTGTAATACCCTACTCCAGTGTGGTGGTGGTGGATTGCCTCTAGGGCTGATGATGAACAGTACAAGGGGTGAACAGCCTCCTGAGGTTGAGGTGTTCTTGTGTGTAGGCTCTCGATTGGGTAGGATCGAGCTAAGGTGAGATGAAATGATGATCCAATCCCCCTACTATGGTGGCTAGCTCTACTTATATAGGCCATGGTCCTCTTCCCAAATATCGAGCGGGAAGGGAGCCAACAATGGCGGGCCGATTTGAAGGGGGACAACTAGTACAAGCTATCCTGACAAAACTGGTCTTCGCCTGGGAAAAGCTCTATGGTGACGCCGTCTTGGGCTCCATGATGACCTCCGTCTTGCCGTCCTCCTGGTCTTGGTCTTGTTGAACCAATATAGCAACCTTTGCCTGATGCCTCGGTACTCATCGCGTGCGCTGGCCTCCTTTGCACCAAAGAGGAAACAAGGACGCTGCGCGCGCTGGCGCCCGCCTGGTGTCGTGCGTCATGGCTCATGTCACGAGGGTCTCGTGAGGTTTGCCCCGCCTTGATATCTCCGCCCCTCGTGAGCCTCCTGGCTAGGCCACTCCCAAGGAGGCCTTGCACCGTCCGCCCCGTGAGGGTCTTGGATGCTTTGTTGGTGAAGATGGGTCGTACGGCCTGCTGGCTCAGCCATGCCGCGGGCCGCAGGCATGCAAGTCTTGGGATCCCCGTTCCCAGGACGCCGACAGTAGCCCCCGGGCCCAAGGTGCGCTCGGGCTTGGCTTCGCGGCGAAGCCAAGTGTCAAGTTTGGAGCATCATGGGCCCCAAAGCCTGCAGCCTCGATTGACGCATGGTGGATGACTGGACGTGGGCGTCTCCGCTTCCCCATGTTGCCTCGGCAACTACTTGACATGAAAAAAGGCTGGCACAGGCAGCACTTGACTTCGTTGCTTCTTCCTTGCCTCGCTCCAGATCCCCTTTCTCGCTCTTCGCTGTCGCTATCTCCCGATCTGCCCCAGCCTTGCTCTGTATCTGCTGCTCATGGTGTCGTGCAAGGTCAAGACTTCCTTGGCACCGGCTTGGTACGATCTCGCTCTTGAGGCGCCCACCGTCACGGAGAAGAGCCTCGCCTCCGTGCGCCTGCTCACAACAGGAGAGAGCAACGAGTGGGGGAAGACGGAGCTCCGGCTTGCATCCGACAAGCCGGAGCCCGAGGGGAGCACCTTCTTCCCCTTCTTATCGAGCAGCGTCGCCGTTGGGTTGGTTCCTCCCTTCTCTGATTTCTTTTATGAAGTCCTCGACCACTACGGGATACATGAATTACACCTCCATCCCAACTCTGTCCTCCTCCTGTCCATCTTTGCCTACTACTGTGAGGCGTACCTGGGCGTGATGCCGTCCGTGGCGCTCCTACGCCATTTCTTCTTCCTCCGCGTTAGTGGTGAGCATCCCTCCGGATGCGCTAATTTCGTTGCCTGTGGCAAGGCCAACTCGATCTCGAGCACCGGGAAGAGAGCCAACAACATTCGAACCAAGTGGGTCATGATGGACGCCAGGCATGCCCATCTGTGCCTGGTGTTGCCGACGGAGGCGCGCCGGCAAGGCAAGGGGTGGCTCAAGGCGGAGCTTGTCGATGAGCGTGCATCCTCAGTGTTGGAAGAGATGATGACCAACCTGAGGCCAGGCAACACGAGGGCGGCCAACATAACTGGGGCGATACTTCTGAGGGAGTTCTTGATGCTGCGGGTTGCCCCACTCCAGGCTCGCGCGCACCCCTTATGGGAGCTCGAACAAGAGGAAAACAAGACCCGCCTGAGACCAAGGGACCTGACTGGCGATGAACGGGACCCCGTCCTGTGCCTCATAGTCGGGGACAACCAGGAGTACCTTCCTAGCGCCTTCGTTCCCCTGTTCCAACGCAGGGACCGGGAGGAATTCGTCGCCTCCAGGCCAACTTTTGATACATGCGGGCTGGTGCCGCCAGCGCTTCCGGAAGCTCCTATGGCGCAGCAACCATTGGAGGTGTCTTCTGGTGAGTCCCGCGGAGAGGGGGAAGAGGAGGTGGACTCGGAGAAGACCCCGGAAGATGTGGGGGAGACTTCCCCTCTGAGCAAGGCCGAGATTCTCCGCGCCCTTCCTGATGATGCCGAAGCCGACACCTACCAAGGGGAGAGGGAGCAACCCCTCGTCTCAACGAAGGGTAGGTCGTCGCTGGTGGTCCGTGGTGCCGCCTCCAACCCTACACCTCCTGAGGATGGATCCGGTTCTCCCTCCGAACCGCCTGTCGCCGCCGGAGCCCGAATGCCTGCCCCTCAGGTCCCAACGCTGTCGGGCCTCAACCTTCAGAAGCGAAAGGTGGAGTACTTCCCGGTGGACCTGTAGGTGTTTCGAGCTTCGCTTTATCCCTGCCGGTACTTGTTATTTCCTGACACTCGCCCTTGGTTGATCAGGCCGGCATCTTCGGCGAAGAAGAGGAAGGAGAATACGGCGGCCATACCTCCCTCTGCAGAGAAAGGAGGCATAGCGCCCGCATCTCCCCAGTCCGGTCGTCCTCGTGGGGCCAAGAGGAACATCGCCGCATGGAATCAGCCCCCATGGCCCCGCTGGCTCCGGAGGTGCCGTTACTTGGCGTGGTTGACGAGGTCCCAGCTGCTCCGGAACCCGCGGTCTCCCAAGCCCTGGTGACGGTGTCGCTTCCTCCCACCGCAGCACCTCCACTCCCTGGTTCTTCTGCTCCTGGTGCTGTCTTGGAGCGTGCCCTTTCAGAGATGACCCTGCTGCAGGCGGATCTCCGGAGCGCGGACCCGCGCCTGGTGGCCGGGCGTCTGGAGTTGGCCTCTGGCTGGCTTCACTCCGACCTGGCGGTTCGCACGGCGCTGGGCCAGGATGCTGCGGCTTTCGAGGAGGAGAAGCGAGGAGCCGCCAGTGCTGCAGCCGATCGTGAGGCGGTGCTGAAAGACGCCAAGGCCGCCCGTGATCACTGCCAAGTGTTGGTGGGCGAGTTGCAAAGCCTGCACGACAAGTACGCCGTAGAGGTATGCTGCCGCCAAGCGAAGGAGGAGGGAATGAAGGACCAGGAGGAAGCGGTCAAGAACCATGATGCTGAGCTGGCGGAGCTGGGGAAGAAGCAGGCCGCCGAGCGCACCCGGTTGGAAGAGTTGGAGCGGAAGATGGGGACGAGGAAGGCTGATCTTGATGCCAAGGCGTGAGTCCTGACCGAAAACTGTGTGGCCTTCGTCGACCTCGAGAAGAGGTCTCGCAAGGCGCTGGAGACACTCTACGAGCACGGTCTGGAGAGGCCGCTGGACACCGATGAGGACGGCCCCGCCCAGCTGCTTCCTCTTGTGGTGAAGGCGCTTGAGGAGGTTGTTGATGGCCTTGGTCCCATGGAGGAGGCAGAAGCTCGCGTCCTGTCTTTAGCCGCACTGACTCGTCTCTTCAGCCATCTGTACCTCCGCGACCCCAGCGCTTGCCTTGACGAGCTGCTAGAGCCTGTGGCACTGCGATGTACAAGGTCAAGTGGAGGCCTTGCTGGGGAGGTTCCGTGGCTTTGTCTCCGATCCTTTGTCTGGCGACGTCGCGGGTCCTGTGAGTTGTGGTGAAGGTGAGAACGTCGTTGCCCACGAGGGAGCTCCTTCCGCAGGCGATGGCGATATCCAGGGGTGACCTGCAGCTACTCTTCTTGTTTCAATCCTACGAAACGTATCAGGCCTCGTGGAGGCGTTTAGACTTTTCATTTGGTATTGTGAGAACAATATGCTTGTAATATTTGCTTTGAGATTTGGTGATTTCCTTCCTATTTGCTTTGCGTTCTACGTCGTCAGAGCCTGGCCCCGCGCATACCTCAACCATCATTGGGCCAACCAGAGACCAGGACGGACCAAGGAGTGAGGAGCTACATGACCAGTTAGGCTCTTGAGTCACGATGCTCAAGAGTCCCCCTTGACGCGCAAACAACATATAGGGAGAGTTCGTGAGGATAGATTAATGTTCTACATCGGCAGAGCCCGGCCACGCGCATACCTCAACCGCCATTGGGCCGACCGGAGACCAGGACAGACCAAAGAGTGAGGGGCTATGTGACCAGTTAGGCTCCTGACTCGCGATGCTCAGGAGTCCCCCTTGACGTGCAAACAATTTCAATACCTGCCCTCGCCGAGGCCTCGGGAGGGGCGCGCGACGCCCAGGTCCGGGGGACCTGGTTGGGTGGCGTGCGCTTGGGCATGACCCGAGCACAGGCCCCGTGCCCAGCCCCCTCGTGCGGCTCTCCCGAGGGGAGGCGTTGTGGCGAGGCTGCGCGTTGAGCTCTGGGCTCCCTGATGTTGGTACCACCGTGGGGCCGCCCTCAGTTGTTTATCACCTGTGCGGAGCATAGTGCTTCCGCTTGTGCATGGGCATAGCTACTCCTCGGCAGTGTCGTCAGCCAGCCCGGAGCATGGTGCTTCCACTTGGGCGTGGGATGGGGGGCCCTCTGGGAGGAGCCCCCATGGCGTGTACAGCCCCACCCTGGCACGTGGCTTGCATGGCAGGGCTACGAGGTGTATCTGGGCACTCATGAGCCAACGCAGGACTCATGAGGCCCTAGCTCAAGGTGGGTTGCGCCTGGTCTTGAGTCTTGGTGACTGTATGTCCCTGCAAGGCGGTTAGATGCAAGCACTCTACGTCCTCAGGTCCCGGCCCTCAAGCGAGCTCAACCGCCGCTGGTATGCCAGGTCGCGATGCCGTGGTCAAGGCCAGGGGGTGAGGGCTGGAGAGCCAGTAAGAGCTCGTGAGTCACGATGCTCAGGAGCCCCCCTTTTAATGTGCAAGCGAATTGCATAGATGAACAGACCCATGGTGGGCAGCAATCGAGCAGGTGACAACAGTTGGCAGGTTGAGCATGGAGAGCAGGTCAACTTGGATAAATGCAGGAAGATACATGCCACCGGGTCCAGCCCGAGCGGCTTGGGGATGATGCAGCCCGAGGGGCGCCCCCAACAGGGTAAGCTAAAGACATAGGCAAAAGGGATGGACCCACGCGGCCTGGGAATAATGCATCTCGTGGGGCGCTCCCAGCTAAATAAGCTTGGAAGATGTCACTTGGTTCTGTAGACGAAGTAGAGTTGGTGCAGCTGAAGGCGTGCGTTGAAGAAATGACTCGTCATGAGCCGCCAGAACCCTGAGTCTCGGGAGGCTCTGGGGGCTCGGGAGGTTCCCTGAAGACCGTCTCCATCTCCTCCAGAACGACGTGGTACCTGGCTTCCTGAGCCGCCGGGACACGTCACATGTTGCGCTGATAGGCCAGCGCCATGCTCGGCAAGCCAAATGGCATACGAACGTACCTGCGTGGCGGGCCCTCGCAGCGGCCCACACGTGAAGGCCAGAAACGCTCCTGAGACGCGGCCCTGTTCAGCCCTGGGACGTCGATGCAGACACGTAGCCCAGCATCCTCGCCAAGATGCGGAGCTGCGCCCCGTGGGCGGCTGTCCCCGCACATGGCTCTTGCTTTTTGCAGTTCTTGGGTGGTCTTGGTGATGAACTCTTGAGTGGTGGGCACTCATTGCCCTGTGCTCTCTTGAGGGTCACGTGCCGCGAAGCACGCTTCCAAGTGGTGCCAAAGTGCCTCCCTCATGAGGTTGGCAGGGTCTGAGGCCCTCCAGAAGAGAGCCCCCGAGCCCTTCCTGAGGAGGGCACCGGGCGCGTCTTCCTACGTGACGGAGGGAGGCGCCCCAGGAGCGGGTGCTGCTCCTAACGTGGCTTCTGCCACGACGCCGTCCTCCTGAGGTCCTGCACAGCATGGCTGCTTCTTCTTGGGGATGGCCTTCGGAGGGCCTTCATTTCTGCTGTCAGGGTCGTCGATTGCTGCGGCTTGAAAGGCGCGCTCGAGGGAGCACACCGCATCCCTCTCTTCACACTGGACCGTGATGATTGCTCCGCGTCCTGGCATCTTGAGAACGTTGTAGCCGTGATGAGTGACTGCCATGAACTTGGCCCGGGCTGGATACCCGAGGATGGCATTGTACGACAGGCGGATGTGCGCGATGTCGAAGTCGATGAGCTCAGTGCGGTAGTTCTTGTGCTCCCCGAAGGTGACAGGCAGGTGGACCTGCCCTATCGGTGTGGTGGAGCCGTCGGTCACTCCTGAGAAAGGCTTGGTGGGTTGGAGCTGTTCATATGGCACTTGGAGGTTGTCGAACGTGTCGACGGACAGGACGTTGAGCCCTGCGCCACCGTCGATGAGGGTCTTGGTGACCTGCACATTGCTGATGACTGAGGAACATAGCATAGTGAGGGTGCCAGTGGTGGCTGCGCACTTGAGCTGATCCACCAAGTTGAAAGTGATGGCGCATTGGGACCACCTGAGCGGGCGCATGGCCTCGAGCTTGGGGAGGGTCGCGTTCACCTCGCGAGAAAATTTCTTGAAGATGCGCTGAGAGGCTGGGGCCTGGGCGCCGCCCAAAATGCAGGCGATCGCGCGCAGCTCCTGTAAGCCCCCAGCCCCCTCGTCCTGGTGGTGGTCGTCGTTCCTTCTTGGTGGCGGCAGCGGGGGAAGACGGGCGTTTCCCTGGGGGCAATCCTCACGCGGCGGGTCCCTCCAGGCGCCCTCACGAGGTTGGTCCTGCCAGCGGTCCTCGCGAGGTCGGTCATGCCACTCCTGGCGCGGGCCACGGTCGTCCCAGCGTCCGCCTCCACGTCCTCCTCCGTGGCCGTAGCCCTGGTCGTTGCGCTCGGGGCGTCGACCGTAGCGTCCTTCTCGTATGGCTCTGAGCTCTTGACAGTCGCTGGTGTTGTAGGTGTTCAGGTTGTGGAAGGCTCAGAACGGTCGGCCATTCTTGGACGACTCGGGCTGATCTCTGCCCCATTTGATGTTGGGCTCCGCTGCGAGCACAGCTACCTCCTTGCGCTTCACGTCCTTGGCATTGACCTTCTTTTCCTCCGCGCCCACGGCTGGCAGCTCAAGGAGAGAGAGGCGCCCCTCCTCAGCTCTTGCGCACTTGGTCGCTAGGTTGAACAGCTCCTGAGATGTGTAGAGCTCCTCGTGGATGGCGAGCTTTTCCTTCATCTTGACGTCGCGGATGTCATCGGAAAACGCAGAGATGATGCCCTCGTCCATGACCTTGGGGATCTTGAGGCGAGCGTTGTTGAAGCGTTGGATGTACTTCTAGAGGGTCTCTCCTGGTTGCTGCCAGATGCAACGTAGATCACCCACGGCCAGAGGGCGGTCGCGAGTGCCCTGGAAGTTGGCGACGAAGCGGTCGCGCATCTCGCCCGAGGAGGAGATCGAGTCGTGCTGCAGATTCAGGAGCCAGGAGCAAGCTCCATCCTTGAGAACCATCGAAAACCAGTTCGCCATGACCTTTTCATCGCCGTTGGCCCCTTCGATGCTCAGCTCATGGAGCTGCAGGAACTCCGCGGGGTCGGCGGTACCGTCGTAGTGAGGAGGCAGATCCGGCTTGAACTTGCTTGGCCAGGCGACACTACGCAGCTCGGGGGTGAAGGCGCGGCAGCCAGCCGTAGCTGCCGGGGCCTGCTTCGGAGGTGGAGCTTGGTCTTGACGAGGTCCGTGCTGCGCCGCTGCGGGTGGTGCGCGGTCTTGACGAGGTGGCGCGAGGAGCGCAGGTGCAGCTTCTCGCGGCCGTGGAATTTCTTGGCAGCTTCTCTCTTCGCCTTCGGGTGCCAGGCGCGGCGGATCGTCGTGGAGCCGCGCGCCTTGGTGCCAAGGCGACATCTTGGGGCTGAGGCAGTGGAGGTAGAGAGTGGGACGGCGCCGGAGAGCCCCTCGTGGCATGGACGAGATCGACGACACGTTCGAGCCACTCCTCGTAGAGGTCGTCGATGGGGCGGTAGCGCAGGAGCTCGTTCGTTGCGAGGAGCGCGGCCCATGCCTCTATGGGAGCGCGGCCCATGCCTCCATGGGAGCGTGGTGCGCGTGGGATGAAGAACCGGCATGGGTCAGCGATGGAGTGGCGGTGCAACCATCCGGCTGCACCGAAGGATGCAGCAAGGATGCCTGCTGCTTGTTCCCCGCCGGACCGGTGGCAGCGTTTGTGGAGAGGGACGGAGAACGGCGATGTGGCCCACCGACAGGAGCCGTCTGAGCGACGCGGGCGGTCAGGGCAGCCCGACGCTCAGCTCGAGCATGGCGTGCGTCCGCCTTGGAGACGACGGAGCGACGATCTAATGGAAGGGAAGCTACGGCGCACCCCTACCTGGCGCGCCAAATGTCGGATGTGGGGTTCCGGCAAACCCTTAAGGTTCGAACACTGGGGTGCGTGCGAAGTCTTTCCTTCCCACTAATCTACGCCCTAGCTCGCTAAGATCTCACGGACGAACTTGACGAACTCGCAACACAGAAGACACGAGGTTTATACTGGTTCAGGCCAACATTGTGGTGTAATACCCTACTCCAGTGTGGTGGTGGTGGATTGCCTCTAGGGCTGATGATGAACAGTACAAGGGGTGAACAGCCTCCTGAGGTTGAGGTGTTCTTGTGTGTAGGCTCTCGATCGGGTAGGATCGAGCTAAGGTGAGATGAGATGATGATCCGATCCCCCTACTATGGTGGCTAGCTCTACTTATATCGGCCCTGGCCCTCTTCCCAAATATCGAGTGGGAAGGGAGCCAATAATGGCGGGCCGATTTGAAGGGGGACAACTAGTACAAGCTATCCTGACAAAAGTGGTCTTCGCCTGCGAAAAGCTCTATGGTGACGCCGTCTTGGGCAACACGATGACCTCTGTCTTGCCGTCCTCCTGGTCTTGGTCTCGTTTCACAAATATAGCAACCTTTTCCTGATGCCTCGGTACTCTTCGCCTGCGCTGGCCTCCTTTGCACCAAAGAGGAAACAAGGACGCTGCGTGCACTGGCGCTCGCCTGGTGCCCGCCTGGTTTCATGCGTCATGGCTCACGTCACGAGGGTCTCGTGAGGTTTGCCCTGCCTTAATATCTTCGCTCCTCATGAGCCTGCCTAGCTAGGCCACTCCTGAGGAGGCCTTGCATCGTCCGCCCCGTGAGGCTTGGACCCTCGCGAGGGTCTTGGATGCTTTGTTGGTGAAGATGGGCCGTACGGCCTGCTGGCTCAGCCACGCCGCGGGCCGCAGGCAAGCAAGTCTGGGGACCCCCGTTCCTAGGACGCCGACAGATGCGTACAGGGTTCCCAAGCCCACCAAACGGGTGACGCTTGGTAAACCCGGCCATGGTGCCTAGTCTGTCCCAAGCCGACCTGTACCGGGTGTCGTCGGATTTTGGGTTCCGGCAGACCCTTGAGGTTCGAACACTGGGGTGCATGCGGATATCTCTCCCCTACCGATCTATGTCTGATCCTCTTGTGCAAACTAAGATGAAAATGATGAACAACACAAGAGACACGAGGTTTATACTGGTTCGGGCCACCGTTGTGGTGTAATACCCTACTCCAGTGTGTGGTGTCGTGGATTGCCTCTGGGGCTGATGATGGACAGTACAAGGGAAGAACAGCCTCGCGGGGGGTGTTCTTGAGCTGATGTGGTGTGTTCTACGTAGTCTCTACTGGGTTTTTCCCCTTTGACTTATACCTTCTTGAGGGAAGCGTGCTTGAAAGCACCCCTCCAAGTGGTGCCCGAGCGCCTCCCCTGCGACCTTGGCAACGTCGGCGGCTCTCCAAGAGAGAGAGAGCCCCCGAGCCATGCCTGAGGAGGGAGCCGGGCGCGCCTTCCTATGCGTGAGAGGGTGGTGCTCCCTGATCGGGCGTGGATCCTGATGCAATACCTCCGGTGGTGCCTGCCTCCTTGTGGCTCGGGCCAGGTGAGGTCTTCTTCTTCTTGAGGGTCGCCTCGGGAGGCCTCCCGCTCCTGTGATCTGGGTCTTCGATTGCTGCGGCTTGGAACGCACGCTCAAGCGAGCACACTGCGTCCCTTTCTTCACAGGGTACGGTGATGACTCCACCGCTTCCTGGCATCTTGAGGACATTGTAACCATGGTGACTCACTGCCATAAACCTGGCTAGGGCTGGGTACCCAAGGATGGCGTTGTATGGCAGGCGGATGTGAGCGACATAGAAGTCGATCAGCTCGGTGCGGTAGTTGTTGTGTTGCCCGAAGGTGACCGGAAGGCGAACCTGCCCAATTGGAACAGTGGAACCATCAGTGACTCCTGAGAAAGGCTTGGTCGGCTGAAGCTGGTCGTACGACACTTGGAGATTGTCGACCGTCTCGACGGACAGGACGTTGAGTCCTGCCCCGCCATCGATGAGGGTCCTGGTGACCTGCACGTTGCTGATGACTAGGGAGCAAAGCATCGGGAGGATTCCGGCCGTTGCCGCACACTTGAGCTAGTCTGCAGAATTGAATGTGATCGCGCACGTAGACCACCTGAGAGGGCGCGTGGCCTCAAGCTTGGGAAGGACTGCATTCACCTTGCGAGCAAACTGCTTGAAGATGTGCTGTGAGGCTGCGGCCTGGGCGCCACCCAAGATGCAAGCAATTGCACGCGGCTCTTGGAAGCCCCCAGCCCCATCGTCTTGGTGTTGGTCTTCGTTCCTCCTTGGTGGAGGCGGCAGAGGAGGGAGGCCTGCATTGCCGTGCGGGTGGCCCTCACGAGGCTGGTCCCTCTATCCTCCCTCGCGAGGCTGGTCCTACCAGCGGTCCTTGCGAGGGCGGTCATGCCATCCTTGGCGAAGGCCGCGGTCTTCCCATCGTCCGCCACCTCTTCCTCCTCCACGGTCATAGCCCTTGTCATTGCGCTCTGGGCATCGGCCGATTCGCCCATCTCGCACGGCTCTGAGCTCTTGACATTCGTTGGTGTTGTGGGTGTGGAGGTCGTGGTACACGCAGTACCGTCCGCCCTTGGATTACTCAGGCTGATCCCTGCCTCGCTTGGTGTCCGGTTCCGCTGCTAGCACGGCAGCCCCCTTGCGCTTCACGTCTTTGGCCTTGAGCTTCTTTTCTTCCGGGTCGGCTGCCGGGAGCTCGAGGAGGGAGATACGCCCTTCCTCAGCCCTGGCGCACTTGGTCGCCAAGTTGAACAGCTCCAGGGATGTGCACATGTCTTCATGGATTGCTAGCTCTTCCTTCATCTTGATGTCGCGCACGCCGTCAGAGAAGGCTGAGATGATAGCTTCTTCAGTCACCTTGGGGATCTTGAGGCGAGCGTAGTTGAAGCGCTGGATGTACTTCTGCAGGGTTTCTCCTGGTTGTTGCTTGATGAGGCGCAGGTCGCTCACGGCCGGGTGCCGGTCGCGAGTGCCCTGGAAGTTGGCGATGAAGCGGGTGCGGATCTCGCTCCAGGAGGAGATCGTGCCGGGAGCCAGGTTCAGGAGCCAGGTGCGGTCGCCGTCCTTGAGCGCCATGGGGAACCAATTCGCCATGACCTTTTCATCTCCGTTGGTGGCTACGATGCCTAGCTCGTAGAGCTGCAGGAACTCCGCGGCGTCCGCTGTGCCATCGTAGCGGGGAGGAAGGTCAGGCTTGAACTTGTCTGGCCATGTGACGCCGCGCAGCTCGAGGGTGAAGGCGAGGCAGCCCGCCGTGGCCACCGGCGCCCTTTGCTGGTGCTGGACTTGTTCTTGCGGGTCACCATGTGCCGCCACTGGGAGCAGCGCGGGGTCTCGTCGTGGGGGCGCTGGGGCGTGACCTTGGCGCACCGGCGCTGGGAGCGCGCGAGCACCTTCCCGGGGACGTGGGATCTCTTGGCAGCTACCTTCTTGCTGCGTAGGCGCCGAACATGGAGGGTCCCGCCCAGGGGCTGCGCGCCTTGGAGCCAAGGCACCTTCTTGGGGAGGAGGCAGCGGAGGCGCCTCCTGATCCTCGCCCCCTGCATGGGACGAAGGGCGAGGCAGCAAGAGGGACCGCAAGGGGGAGCCCCCTGCGGCACTAACGAGCTCGGTGATGTGGGCGAGCCAATCCTCGTAGAGGTCGTCGAAGGGCGATAGTGCAAGAGCTCCCACGCCAAGAGCAGTGAGGCGTGCGCATCCATGGGTGCGTGACGGGCATGGGACGACGAGCTAGCTGGAGTCAGCGACGGGGTGGCGGTGCAGCCATCCCGCCGCACCAAAGAATGCTGGGACTAGTCCTGCTGCTCATTCCCCGCCGGGCCGTTGGCGGCGTTGGCGGCGGGCGACGAGGAACGACGAGGGGGCCGCCGAAGGGCGCCGTCTGGGCGACGCGAGTGGCGCGAGCAGCCCGGCGCTCGGCGCAAGCCCGACGAGCGTTTGCCATGGACACGACAGAAGATCACACGCGAACAGCGGAAGAAAGATTCCGGCGCACCCCTACCTGGCACGCCAAATGTTGGATTTCGGGTTCCGGCAGACCCTTGAGGTTCGAACACTGGGGTGCACGCGGAGATCTCTCCCCTACCGATCTACGTCTGATCCTCTCGTGCGAACTAAGATGAAAATGATGAACAACACAAGAGACACGAGGTTTATACTGGTTCGGGCCACCGTTGTGGTGTAATACCCTACTCCAGTGTGTGGTGTGGTGGATTTCCTCTGGGCTGATGATGGACAGTACAAGGGAAGAACAACCTCGCGAGGGGTGTACTTGAGCTGATGTGGTGTGTTCTACTTAGTCTCTACTGGGTTTTTCCCCTTCTCTCTCTCCCCCTTTTCTGCCTCTCGCGCCCCTTCCCTTTGTGGAGGCTAGCTCTATTTATAGAGGCCCTGGGCCTCTCCCCAAATAATTGAGCGGGAAGGGCGCCAACAATTGGCCATTTTGAAGGGGAACATCTAGTACAAGTTATCCTGACCAAAGGTGCTCTTCGGCTCCCAAAAGCACTGGTGATGACGCCGTCTTGGGCTCCACGGTGACCTCCGTCCGGCCGTTCGGCTGGTCTTGGTCTCGTTGCACTGGAATGGTAACCTCTGCCTAATACCTTGGCATGTGCTTGCCCCCTTTGCACCAAAGGGGAAACAAGGACCCTGCGCAGGCCGGCGCCCGCCTGGCGCCCGCTTGGCCTTGATCGTCATGGCTTGCGTCATGGGATCCTCGCGAGGTATCCTTGCATTGATCTCTCCGCCTCCTCGCGAGCCTACCTGATGAGGCCGCTCTTGAGGAAGCTTCCTGTCGTCCGCCCCGCGAGGCTTGGCCCCTCGCGAGGGTCTTGAGCTTGGGCTGATGAAGATGGGCCGCGCTGGGCCCCCACCTGAGCCACGCCGCAGGCCACAGGAAGGCAAGTCTGGGGACCCCCGTTCCCAGAATGCCGATAGGTGCCACTTGGTAGACTAGTAACACAACCTACAAACACCAGAAACTAGTTGCAACTCCTAGACAAAGATCAGGTTAATTAATAAGTCGAGAGAGCTTGGAGTGCCCTGAGCCCAATGTGTGGTAGTAGATGTTCATGGATCACAAACATAGAACTCAGTTCCTGAGGACGGTTTCAATGAGACAAACCACCATGTACTCTTACATGGCCTCTCACCGCTACCTTTACCAAATCATGTTCGCACACTTAGCTCTCAACAGTAAGACATGTTGACCACATTCGAATTCATCCCCGATGAATCTGACCTGACTCAACTATAAGCAGTAGCAGGCATGACAACAAGCATGAATGAGTAGGCACATCAGGGCTCAAACAACTTCCTACTCATGCTAGTGGGTTTCAACTATTAACTATGGCAAACAGAGGTCATGTGGAGGAAAGGGGTTCAACTACCGCATCATGTAACAGTTGAATCGTTGTTGTCCTAATGCAGTAAAAGAGAGTAGGAGCGAGAGAGTGGGATTGTATCGGAATGAACAAGGGAGTTTTGCTTGCCTGGCACTTCTGAAAATAGTATAGCTCTTCATCGGTGTCATCAATCACATCGTCGAAACAACGTCTACTGAGAGGGGACAAACACCGGCAAACAAAATAGAACACAATCAATGCAATGCAATAGTATGATGCATGATCTTGACATGGCAATATGCTATGATTTGAGTTAATGCAACTAGCAACCTGATTAAATGAAGTTGGTTTGAACCAAAGGTTCAAATTCAAACTCCACATGTCGTTATTTAAATGCCATTCATTTTATTTGTCCTAAACAGTAGCCAAAAGTTGTTCTAGCAGGCCTGAAAATGGTACAGATGGATAGATTGGATTTTTGTGATAATTTTTCATATATAAATTATTTTGTTCTGAGTTGCTGTTGATTTTCTATGCATTTTAGAAGTTTTAAACACTTTGTGGAATAAATATATCATTTTTGATTTATTTAAAACTCCAGAAACATTTACTGCGTCAGCATTACATCACTGGGACGTCAGCATGTCAACTGGGCGGTCCAGGTCAAACCTGACTAGTGGGACCCGCGTGTTAGTGTCACATCTAGCTAATAGTGGTTGTTAGTGCTAATTTTGGTGGTTAACTTAATTAACCTGGGGGTGACGGGCCCACATGTCAGTGACTTCTGGGAGGTCAAACTTGCTAGAGTTGACCTGTGGCTCGTCGCCGGCGACACCAGAGATGGCAGAGGGCATCAGAACGCTCCTCCGGCGACCAAATCAATGGCGGGTGGCATGAACGCGAAGTCCAAGCTCTCATACATCCAGCGCAACGAGCGACAGCGGCTGGGGTGCACTATTGCGGTGGCAGCGGCAAGGTAGGCGGTGGCCGGAGCCCGGCCGCGGTGGGAACGGTGGCTAGAGGATGAATTCATCGATGGGGAAAGGGGCAAGGGGTGCAGGATCTCACAGTGAACACGCAGGGAGGGTCAGTGGGCTCGGGGGCGTCATCGATGGCGTGAATTGGGCAATGGCGAACACCGGCCGTGGTGGTGAAAACGGCGGTGATGGCGAGGCTTCAGGGAGTCTGGCGTTTCGTGGATCAGCAGAGGTGTGGTTGATGTCTGGATGGAGCTCGGGAACATGGCCACGGGGTAAGGGAACGGCTGTGGGTGCGGTGTTTTGCGGCGGGGCACTCTGGTGTGTTCGGTTGCCGAGAGAGAGAGAGAGGGAGCAGAGGAGGGGGATGAGCTCGAGGGAGAGTGAGAGAGGGTCAAGTGGGTCGTGTGGTGCTCGTAGGCGCGTCAGGGTAGCGGCGGGAAGCAGGAGGTGGCTGGCGCGTGCCGGCGTGCCACAGCCACACGCTCCCGTCCCTCTGGCAAGAGGTAGCGGACGACTGGCGTCTTGGTAGTGGGCTGGGCTGGCGAGCTACAGTGCTGGGCCGTGATAGTTAAACTCTCTCTGCTTTCTGTGTTTTTTTTATGTTTCCTATTTCTTTTGTTGTTTTTGATTTAGCTAAAATACTAAATCACTTTATAAGATTCTGCAAACTTTTGTGGGCACTATCTTATTTAAACCAAAGGCCCTCACTAAGTTCTAGAATATCTGGAGCTATCAAATATTTTATAGGAATTAATACCTCCAATTCAAATACAATGTGAGTTGATTCCAAAATCCAGAAATGTCTTAGAAATATGTGCACCATTTTTGGAAGAGGTGACCAACCAATTCAAAATGATGAACTTTTCTGAAGGCCATTATGGGTTCATTGAAAATATTTATGGTTGACCCTATTTGATTTAATTTTCGTGCTAGGGGTTTTCATCCCCATTTAAGGTTTAAAATAAAATTTAGACATGATGCACACATAAAGCTAGCCTAGTGCATTACAAGAAGCTAGGGATGTGACAACTCGCCCCCACTAAACAAGAATCTCGTCCCGAGATTCAAGACGTGAGGTAAGAAGACAGAGGGGACGCAAAGCTAACACAATCTTCATGATCCAGGTTGCACCTCATAAAAACATTTATTCGATCATCATCTTTGTCTCGACGTCTTGCTTTGAGAACTCCATCCAACACGAGGACAGAAGAGCGAGATAACTCTACAGGGATGGATCGTCTTAATGATCACATGATCAACTCATGGAACGAGACGCAGAAATATCTCTTGAGCTAAGGGACAAAACATATGTGAGGAGCGATGGAAAGAAGCAGGTGACAAAGGTTCAGATTAGTAGGCAACAATTCCATGCTTAGAAGATGGTGCATGGTTTCAAAGTAGCAAGGAATAATTGCCATGATTCCATAATGGGACACCCTAGAAGAGGCGACTCGTAGAATATTCCTTTAAATGGCAAAAAGAATTACTTTTGATATTTAGATCATTGAAACTCTCCATACTAGCCTAAGGCGTATCACAATCGATTGAAGGAGTTCAAAAGAAATGGCATACTCAGTTTGGAAAGAAAACTAGAGTTATAAGACAACTGAGCAAAGGGAAAGCACATTCCAGATGATGCCGAGGATATGACCCAGTGACTGGGCGTGCTCTCAAGAACTTGAGCATTTCCTTACTCATCAAGGTGTTACGAGCATCCGCAGCTAGGATCTTGGCATCATATCATACTACCATGATGAATAGTGATGGATGATGCAGAGGCAAAGGAAGACAGCACGTTCTCAGATCTCACCTTAGCGATGCCAAGGAAACAAAATCTTGATGATCGACCGAGAGGCATTTAGCACTCCGCTTCTAATGTTCTCCTTGATGTACCATCTTAACCCAATACCATTCGGTATCTGGAATATCAAGCAAAGGCCTAACATCAGGAGAACAAAGGATCCATAAGGAACAACTTCAAAAATAAGTCGCACAACATTCTCATGGAGAAGATGGACAAATTGATCAGTTAAGACACTACAATAATAGATCTTCAGGCCAGGTGTGTCGACCAAAACATCAACCTTGCTGGAGCCTACATCATAGATATTGAAAAGTTCCAAACATCATATCTGCCAGAGATTCAGATCTGGTTGGTAACAGGATAATTCAGACAATATGTCTGGAAATGTAAGTTTGCAACACAAACCAACGAGATGACGTTGCGAGATTTCTCGGGAAATGAACTACGATAGCAAGCTCCAAAACACGAATTGGTTCTGATACATACATGTGAACACGCTGTCTAAGACAAGCATGGCCACGTAGAAGTCTTACAACAAACACTATCGTGTTCTGGTTGGGAACCATCATCAAGGATAGCGGAGTCTTGTGCATGATCTAGAATTAACACAACAACTCCTTTTCCTTGAGAAAATCAATTAGTGGCTTGGTGTGCTAGGAAACACATATGCAGTGGAGGTGGACAACCTATCAAACCATAGAGTACTTTGCACATATGCATGACTAACTTGGGATGATTCGAGAGGAAGCAAAAACAATCTTTCTCGGATTCACGGTGGCAACTTGCATAGAATGCACATGAATCCGAGGAAGTCACTTCTTCCATCCAAGCATAAGCTTCATGAACGGAAGACGAAGTAAATGCTTACACATGTTTCCAGCACTAGCTTAATGTTCAACATGAATCAAGGAGATGATAACATGTTGCTGATGGGATCAACAACAAATCATCGAGTTTTCCATGAAGATGGAGTTCCACAACTATGTGAACAAAGTGATAGCATTGGTCAGACCCAGAAGATATAATGGTGTATGCTCGAGGAAAACACCCACGAGTAAGACAACACTACGAACATCGTTGGTTCTGATTTGATTTGACGATAGCCCACAGTCAAATCAAAGATTGGATAAGACAATAGGTCCAACAACTGATCACGAGGACCAATCGATGAAGATAGAATCTTACCTTCAGCACACACCCAAATGCAAAGATATCCCTTCGGAAAGAACTAGGTTAGGAAAGCTTTTATCTTCCAACTCTCCAAGTTATTGTTTATCTAAACCAACCAGCTCAGGGGTATCTAACATAGATTCTTGGAGAAGGGGTGGTTTACAAGAAACCAACTTGATCACGAGCTGAGCATAACAGTCAGGGAACAACCTTGTGACACTTCCGAGAAGATATTCTAAAAATCGCGAACCACCGATATGTTACTAAGCTCGAGAACAATCTTTGCTTTTCAAGGAAAGACAATATGATCAACAAAGTGAGGGGTTGACAGGACTCTAACTCATAGATCAAAGAGTGCACCGGGAAATATAGACTAGGTAGCACGATCAATCTTAGGGTGATGATTCAATAAACAACACGCTAAGAATGATAATATTGTGCAATAACTACCAAGGAACGGATTTGCTAGGAGTATTGATTTCGCACATCACGATTCACTTGTCGGCATTCCGGTTACAATAACACGGGAACAGAGGAATGAACAATGATGGCAAGAAATATTCACTTCATCAAGAATTCATAAGATGGTGTGCAATTCCTATATATTCTCGACATAAAGGGGGTAATACTCCACGGTAGAACAGACTAGAAGCTGGATTGACGTTCTTAATCTGCGGAATATCACTCTTTGACACAATCCTGGATATGGATGAGGTACCAAAGTTTGTTTCTCCTAGTCATTTCGGAATAGAATGGCTTGACAGACCACAAGGGTAAAAGGCATCGATGAACACGGATGCACAAATACTCTCGACTATCAATTGATAGACGATGGTCAGAATATAGGTGAAGAGGGACAACTCAATGGAACATATAACTTTCTGAGTTGTGGATGCATAGGTTAGTAGGTCGAGCAAGCTCAGCTTATTTCTTACGGATAACCCATGCCGAAAGGTAGAACTGGCAGAGTCACAATATAGAATGGAGAACTCATAAAGAGCACTCTCATTATGATCCTTTGGTTCATGAGAACTTTTGTCATGATGGTTCATGCTATTGGAAGAATGATATACCACAGACCTCAAAGACTATCACAAAGGTTACTAATATCCTAAAGGTACGAGCAAACACTGTCAACACGAAGTAGAGTGAATCTTGGCTTCAAGAACCCAAAGATGGAAGACCTACTAACTAAATGGCATCACAGGATGCTTTTGAGAATGACATCCAGAATCATCACACTAGGAATACAAATCAGAGCTAGATTACTGGGTGGTTCTCTAAGATACCCTGGTGTCATAATAATAGCTTCAACATATATGTCGAGGCAATGGAGTACCTCAAATCAGTAATTAGTGTGGCCAATCAGGCATAAAAGGATATCAGGAATAGGGAGGAAAGATTTGCAAATGCATCAGATTGCTTAGAAACCTGGGACAACTCGAACAACATAACGGCTGTAAATTCTCAAAAAGGTTTGAGACATCCTGCAAAATGGTGGCATAACCACTCAACATCACAATATCAAGGTTCCGAGATCAACTGTTAACACACGGAAGTATTAGAAACTGAACTAAGACTCGAATCCATCATACCTATAAGTCTCTAGCATAGTAACTCGTCATC
The DNA here is from genome assembly GCF_018294505.1 of Triticum aestivum. Lineage (NCBI taxonomy): Eukaryota > Viridiplantae > Streptophyta > Magnoliopsida > Poales > Poaceae > Triticum > Triticum aestivum. The sequence goes on from NC_057803.1 coordinate 239,035,453, forward strand.
CTGATAGATATTTGAGAAGGCCTAGTTTTTTAACCCCGTAGGAAAAGAGAGAGTGACTCAGATCAGAAGGACTGACGTAAAGGAGTAAAAAGAGCCTTACGTTCCCTTCCACAATCAATTCCCTTATATAACTAAAGCATTTCTAGACCAACTTTGATCAGTTTGTCTTGGTAATCCTATAGGAAGTCAAGCTCTTATACCAAAGCTGTCAGGACGCCGATCCTAAGTCACACCGATCTAGCATGTAACACATCATATCACTTTGCAGCCTCACGCACGGTATTCCCATGGGTGCCACCTTACCTGGCTCGGGACCGTTTGCGCCTTTTGGCTCACGTATATGATAGTTTCACTAGCATCCATATGATAGAGAACCCGAGCCGACATGACTAGTCGTAAACCCAAAGTGGCACTAACTTACAGGGAGAGGCATACATGACCCGGCAACGAATGTGTTGGTCATCAACGTATGAACCCAAGTCGTAGCAAGCTACAAGGACTTAAAGGAACAACGCGTGAAATTTTCCTGAAGGGACATGCATAGGAACAAAGGACACATGCCGGCCAGCCTAAGTGCTCCGGAGCACTAGCAAGCTACCATGGCACAGTGGAAGCACTAAGAGACATTTCCCGGTAAGAGAGGCTACAATAAACAACTAGGTTGTCGGATCCCACACGTATAAATACACATACACGTATGCAGAACATGCAAGTATGTGATGTACAACATGGCATCACAACATAACTCAACAACTCATATAGATAATGGCCCAGAAGAGCCACATAGCATTTATTACAAACAGGGGTCACATAACCCAACTTACAGATCTTACAAGCAACGGAATGAAAACATGTCTAGGTACAGACAACTACAAATGAAAAAGGCTAAGAAGCGTGACTATCTACAGGACCCTCCCAAGGGTACAAGATCGTAGCTGAGGTAACAAGCTAAACATCGAAGTCCATGTGGAACTACTAGTGAGACTGAAGTCTCTCTGCAGAAACATAAATTAAGCAAACGTGAGTACAAATGTACCCAACAAGACTTACATCAGAACTATCTACATATGCATCAGTATCAACAAAGGGGTGGTGGAGTTTAACTGCAGCAAGCCAACTTTGACTCAGTGGCTATCCTGTACTACGACAGCTGGTAACTCTTTTAAGGTGGCGCACACGAGTCGACATATTCACCATATCAATACACCACTATGGATCCACTCCCGTCTCCCTATGAGAAGGCCATCCATAGCACTCACGCTTACCTTGCTCCTTTTAGAGTATCCCCTTTCACTTCTATATGAACTGTATGCGCAACCAAGTAGTCCTTTACCCGGGACATGACTATTTGAATAGATCATTTAAAACCCTACAGGGGTGTACTTCTTCACACACGCTCCCGCCACTTACCACCATGTACACGTCATGTATCTCGGCAACCTTCAAGCGGAAGCCTTGTGACTAACCACGCAAGTCTCTAGTCCAGGTTTATCGCCTTTTCGGGTTCCATCCGCAAGGAGATCCGGCCGGGGTGTCGCTCACGGCCCCAAACGATGTGTACAGGGTTCCCAAGCCCACCAAACGGGTGACGCTTGTACACCCGGCCACGGTGCCTTGTCTGTCCCAAGCCCACCTGTACCGGGTGCCACTTGGTAGACTACTAACACAACCTACAAACACCAGAAACTAGTTGCAACTCCTAGACAGAGATCAGGTTGATTAATAAGTCGAGAGAGCTTGGAGTGCCCTGAGCCCAATGTGTGGTAGTAGATGTTCATGGATCACAAACATAGAACTCAGTTCCTGAGGACGGTTTCAATGAGACAAACCACCATGTACTCTTACATGGCCTCTCACCGCTACCTTTACCAAATCGTGTTCACACACTTAGCTCTCAACAGTAAGACATGTTGACCACATTCCAATTCATCCCCGATGAATCTGACCTCACTCAACTCTAAGCAGTAGCAGGCATGACAACAGGCATGAATGAGTAGGAACATCAGGGCTCAAACAACTCCTACTCATGCTAGTGGGTTTCAACTATTTACCGTGGCAAACACAGGTCATGTGGAGGAAAGGGGTTCAACTAACACAGCATGTAACAGTTGAATCATTGTTGTCCTAATGCAGTAAAAGAGAGTAGGAGCGAGAGAGTGGGATTGTATCAGAATGAACAAGGGGGTTTTGCTTGCCTGGCACTTCTGAAGATAACATAGCTCTTCATCGGCGTCATTGATCACATCGTCGAAACAACGTCTATTGAGAGGGGACAATCACCGGCAAACAAGAGAGAACACAATCAATGCAATGCAACACTATGATCCATGATCATGACATGGCCATATGCTATGATTTGAGCTAATGCAACTAGCAACCAAATAAATGAAGTTGGTTTGAACCAAAGGTTCAAATTCAAACTCAACATGTGGTTATTTAAATGCCATTCATTTGATTTGTCCTAAATAGTAGCCAAAAGTTGTTCTAACATGCGTGAAAATTGTACATATGTATAGATTGGATTATTCTGAGAAATTTTCATATACAAATTATTTCATTCTGAGTTACGGTTGATTTTCTATGAATTTTAGAAGTTTTAAACATTTTCTGGAATAAATAAATCATTTTTGATTTATTTAAATGTCCAGAAACATTTACTGCATCAGCATTATGTCACTGTGATGTCAGCGGGTCAATTGGGCGGTCCAGGTCAAACCTGACCAGTAGGACCCGCGTGTCAGTGTCACATCTAGCTAACAGTGGTTGTTAGTGCTAGTTTTGGTGGTTAACTTAATTAACTTGGGGGTGACGGGCCCACATGTCAAAATAACCGGAGTTGACCTGTGGCTCCTCGCCGGCGCCATCAGAGATGGCGAAGAGCGTCGGAAACGCTCCTTCGGCGACCAAATCAAAGGCGGATGGCATGAACGCGAAGTCCGGGCTCTGCCGCATCAAACACAACGAGCGGCAGTAGCTGGGGTGCACTGTGGCAGTAGCACCGACAAGCTAGGTGGCGTCTGGAGCTCGGCCATGGTGGGAACATCAGCTGAGGATGAATTCGTCGACAAGGAAAGGGGCAAGGGGTGCAGGAGCTCACAGAAAGCACGCAGGGAGGGTTGGTGGGCTCGGGGGCGTCCTCGACGGCGCGAATCGGGCAATGGCGAATGTCGAACATGACGATGAAGATGGCGGTGATGGCGAGGCTTCAGGAAGTCCGGCATTTCGTGGATCGGCGGAGGGGTGGTTGATGTCTGGACGGAGCTCGGGAACACGACCACGGGGCAAGGGGGCGGCTGTGGGCACGGTGTTTTGTGGCGGCGCACTTCGGTCTGTTTAGTTGTCGAAAGAGAGAGAGAGAGAGAGCAGAGGAGGGGGATGAGCTCGCGGGAGAGTGAGAGAGGGTCGAGGGGGTCGCGTGGTGCTCCTAGGCACGTCGTTGTAGCGGCGGGAAGCAGGAGGTGGCTGGCGCGTGCCGCAGCCAGGCGCTCCCATCCCTGTAGCACAAGGTAGCGGACGACTGGCGTCTCCGTAGTGGGCTGGGCCAGCCAGCTACAGTGTTGGGCCGTGACAGGTAAACTCTCTCTGCTTTGTGTATTTGTTTATGTTTCCTATTTCTTTTGTTGTTTTTGATTTAGCTAAAATACTAAATCACTTTATAAGATTCTGCAAACTTTTGTGGGCACTATGTTATTTAAAGCAGAGGCCCACACTAAGTTCTAGGATATTTGGAGCTATCAAATATTTTATAGGAATTAATAGCTCCAATTCAAATACAATATGAGTTAATTAAAAAAATCCAAAAATGTCTTAGAAATATGTGCACTATTTTTGGAAGAGGTGTCCAACCAATTCAAAAATGATGAACTTTTCTGAAGGCCATTTGGGTTCATTGAAAATATTTATGGTTGACCCTATTTGATCTAATTTTGTGCTAGGGGTTGTCATCCCCATTTCAGGTTTAAAATAAAATTTAGACATTATGCACACATAAAGCTAGCCTAGTGCATTACGAGAAGCTAGGGATGTGACACCCGTTGCGCTCCGTCAAAGCTTACGGCCTTTTCAGGGAGCGACAAAAGCATATACAGAAATTAAATTACAACATCGTGACAAAAATATACCTAGACTATACAACAAAGAAATTGTTGCATATTACATGCACTTGGCATAAAAGTTCCCCGCCAGCGATAATAAAGCGCAACCAGACAACAGATTACATACACTGGGCCAGAAAGGTCACAACCAGTTCAAATAAACACGTCGCCTAAAATAATATACAGAACTGGCAGTGCTTCAACACAGTTCTAGAAAGGTTAGCCCTGCCTGGGAGCTCAGCGCAAGCAGCTGAGTGAGTTGATGACTGCACTTGTATGACGCTCATATCCAACTCTAGTTGTGTAACATTAATGGCAGCTCTTGGCGTCAGTGATATCACCCTGAAAGAGAAAAAACAGACATATAACATGCTTTGCACATATAAGCAACAATATTGTCGATTCATCCCATTTCTTAGTGGCAAATAAAGAGACCTGGATTAAAATAGAATACAAATTGTTCACGGTTAAGATATGGCAGGAAATGGCATTATGCAGGAGTGGCCACCTTCACCATGTCACTGGATTACAGATGAAGAACACAAGCATACATGCAGTGCTAAAGAATGTATAAGCACCAATGGTGAATGTACTGTCAATTTATCCCATTTCAGATTGGTAAATCAAGAGACACGATTTAAATAACATGAACATAAGGTGCATTGTTCATAGTTAAGACATAGCAGGATATGACATTGTCCTAGAGTTGGTAGTTTGACCACACCACTGGATTACAGATCAACAACACAACAATACATGCAGTGCTAAGGAAGATCACTTGCTACATTTAGTTTAATTTACATTATATGAATAAGAAAGTTGGTTGTACAATGAAAAACTTAAATTAAGAAGGATAAACTTTTGTTTTTTAACTTATTAATAATAAAACTTAAACATGCAATTTGATGCAAGTGACAAAAATAAACAGCAGTTGCAGTCATTGCTATCCAAATATACAAAACAACTTTGAAGGCTCGAGAAGGAAAAACTTATGTTAGTAACGAAGACCGGCTCTATAAAGCCCTTTTCCATGTTGGGGGGGGGGGAATTCAAGAAGTTTACCACAAAGTCTTCTTCATAAGGATTTCCTTTATTCTACATTTTGTTAAGACTAAATATAGAAGTGATAATATAGGAACAACTGGAGATTATTTAAGCAAAGATGTAGAGTGATTCTACATAATCAACTAGCTATAAATGTAGGTACAACATACATCCAAAAGGTACTGACAAGAGTAATGTAGAGCTAAACATCTTCTGTGGCATTGGTTTTATTCAAAATTTTGGTAAGAGTAAACATAGATATGATGTGTAGAAAATGGATACCAAGGGAAAATAAGCTGCAAAGTGATGGTACATGAACAACTAGCTGACAGTATAAGTACAATGATAAACCACAACAGATACTTGCAAGAACAATGTAGAGCTAAACTTCTTCATGAGCATTGGGTTTATTCTACATTAATGTAAGCATTAATATTGATCTGATAATTACGAGAGAACAGTGGGTATGTAGGTTATCATGTACACTGATGTCACACAATCAACCAGGTACGAATGTAAGTACAGCGATACAAGACAACATGTACTAACAAGAGCAAAGCAGTGAGCAGCATAGTTGAGATATCCTAGGTTATGTGGCTCTGGTTCTATCACCAATATAAGTGCGGTGTTGTCCGATTTCTGCAATACTACCACCTTTTTCAACGACTTTGCTACTACTCCTTTAGGTTCTGCAATCACTCTGATTTCTGCGATATCCTTTTGGATGTCTGATACATAAGACCAACATTTGAATGGAAAAAACATGGTATGATGACAAATGGAATGCGTATTGATAATGGGCGGGCATAGAAACTTCACATATATGATGACTAAACTAAGAAGATGGCGGTTTAAAGAAGCAGAAGAAACACAGGACAGCTTATGCAAGCTACATGCAACCAATAAAACCTTGCCAAATTAGAATAGGCATCTTGTAGGGTGAGCCGAATATGACATTTGCTTTGAATCCTTGAGCTCAGAATAGTCATTAGGATCATATTCTGAACACAAATCTATAAGTGCGGAGAGTGTGGGCTTTATTCCATCCAAAATGGAACTCGATGCCTTGATGCCATGTTTGTTAGTCATTGCACTGTTCCATGATACTCTTATGATGTGTGCATTCTCATATTCATTACGATTTTGTTCAATTTCTGAGAAGCATGACAACATAAATAGTAGTGAGATTATCTTTGTAATGCAGAGGATATTCTAATATAATAGGGGCTCCTTGTAAAGCCTTGTGCGCTATCACTGGATTTGGATGAGAGAGCCCTTGTGTGTTGTAATTTGGTGCGTACAATGATATAATCTAGCACAATTACACAAAAAACAGGCTTCCTATTGGGACCTCCAGAAGTAAGGGTAGTTGGCAGATGATAGGTTCATACTATACTGTATTGAGATTTTATTGTGAAACCATGACAACGAGAGTGCACAGAGAAATAGTATTCCAACATGTCTCTATATGTGGTGCACATGCATTTCAAAACTCACGTAGTAACATTTGCTGACCAATTAAATGTAAGCTTTGGAAATATGAGTGGCATGTAGTTTTGCTTGAAGGATGGAGTGCTGCTATTATGACACAAAGCCACTACGTAGATTGTTTTGCCGTTAAAAGGGGGACACCATAAGCAGCATAAATAAATCGGGGACGTGGAACTGACTGGAAAATATGGGGTTATATTGCCGCTACTAATAGAAAGCCTATCGATCACCGTATAGGATAGCTCTATTCACCTGATGGTGCACTACTATTACTATCAGTCTAGTCTCTCAAAGGCTGCACAGCTCCCAGCATTTCCTAGATGTTATGGCAGACCAACTCGAATTGCTGAAAGCAACTTGTGGAAGCGGCCAAATATACCCGTTGACTACAGATGTCCCTTCTTTCCTTCTTGATGAGGAACATATTGTACTTACTAAAGAAGAATAGAAGAGGAACATTTTAAAGAATACAAGAGGAAGCATATTATGGAGATTCCGTTTCTTTCTATTCAATGTTCATTGCCCACCCATGATGAATCAGAACATCGAAAGAAATGCAATTCCATGCTGCCTCTCTCTATGTTGCCACAGGCATTTGGAAACTCAAGTGGGACCATTAGCTGACCAATTAAATGTATGTCTGTTAACTAATATGAATATCATGTCACATTCTTATTGAAACAACTAAGCTTTGGAATTATCATTCGTGTGTTATTTAGCTTTAAAGGGTGGGCTACTAGTAGGACACAAAGCACCTACGCAGATCATAGTGTAGATATAATGGGAAAAACCCTAAACATCAGCAGTAAAACCAGGAGAGTGGAACTCGCTGAAAAAATGTGCTAGTATTGCCGATATGGCCATAAAGGCTTCGGATACCAACTCTCTACAACTGATGGCGCATTACTGTTACTATCAGTCGAACTCTCAAAGGAGACACATGCGACTGAATGTGAAGAGTTGAAAGCATCCATGACAAGCGACATGAAGACCAACACGACGATTTGAAAGCGTCCATGACAAGCGACCGAATAGACCAGTACACTGCAAATGTCCCTGGTCCTCTTGACTACAAGGAACATAATGTACTACTATTATACTCCCTCTGTTCCTAAATACAATTCTTTGTAGATATTCCACTATGGATCACATACGGATGTATATAGATACATTTGAGAGTGCAGATTCACTCATTTTGCTCCGTATGTAGTCCATGGAGGAATTTCTGCAAAGACTTATATTTAGGAATGGAGAGATTACCTGTAAAAGAAGAGTAGAAGCGGAGCATGCTAAAGAAGAGCAAGCAAAATTTGGATAATAAAATATTGGTTGCCCACACATGGTGAACGAGAGCACATAAAAATGCAACTCCCTGTTGTCCCTCAATATGTGGCGCATGTGTTTTTTGAAAGTAAAGTAGGAACATTAGCTGACCAAATAAACATTTTCCGTTTTATTACATGTCATTATCATATCATATTCGTAGTTGAGCAACTAAGTTTGGAATTATGAGTGGCATGTTGTTTAGTTTGATCGGTTAAGGAGCACTGCTTGCACATACGTCTCGAAGAACCTATGGTGATGGTACAGAATATATGGGAATGTCTACATACAAGTCGCCTGACTTTCGTCATTTGGGTCAGTCAACCATTTCAGGCGGTTGGATGAAGATCCCATGTCTCCTAACCCTTCTTCTTCCTTGCCTCTGATTCTTCCCCTAAAGACCATCGCATCGCCCGCCAGCCGAACCACCGGCCTCCGCCCTCCCTTGAACCACCCACCACCTCCGGTCTTCCTCAGCCCCCAGTAATCCCCCTAGCTAACCCACCCCCACCAGCGTCGAGTTTTGCCTCCGGTGAGGCCCCACCATAGCCCGACGATAGCCCCCGACGACCAGTGTCCCCACCCAAAACCCGAAGATAGATAATGGGGCAGCCCTCCAGCGAGCCCCTTCCTTCCTTCCAGCAAACTCCCAAAAATGGACTGACCCCAATTTGAAATTCAGTCGATAATCATTTAAGTTAATATGGAATATGAAAGGGGAAAACCATAAGCATTGCGAGTATAGTGGTGAGCATGCCATGGCGGATCTGAAGGTGCAAACCGAACAAAGGTCACTTCATAACCAATGTTTGGTTTCAACTAACAAGTAAGATTCTAAGTGATGGACAATAAATCACAGTAAAGCAAAGGAGATCTATTTTCTTGCTGAGATAAATAACTTGAGGGTGCTCCCGTAGTTATGGCTGTCGGCAGCGTGGAAGCAGATCTAGGAGGGTGGATGGTGGTGGCAGGGGAAATATCCCGGCATGGTGGACAAGACGGTCGTACAAGCGGCCTCGGCAAGGTGGACGACGGCGCGGATGAAGCGAGAGGACGCGATGCAAGGATCCTAGCCCGAATCCGTGGATGAGAGAGGTCAACTCTTGTAATGGACGACGACGTTGGGGTATCAGCTCCGGCATGGTGGAGGAGGATGGCGGTGGATGGGGTGGCAGACGGAGGAGCCTGCGATGGAGAGGGTGCTTTGGCGCCCACGAATTACGAATGGGGAAGTGGAGGGAGAGAGGTAGGGGGAACTATTTCTTCAAGGCGCGCTTGTTTCAAATGTGAGGAAATTTAGAAACTTAGCCCCCGTTTAGAATTTCCTACATCACATCGATATTATTCAGTTGGGGATAGGACGGTAATCTTGCATACATCAAATATTTGACGATGGAGATTTCGGCCGAGGAGAGTTTGTTTTGGTGCCCACCGTGTATGAATCGAGAGGTGAGAGGCGATTTCGGTTGAGGAGAAACTGTGTTTAGGCGCCCATCGTGTATGAATCCACGGAGGTGAGAGGAGGAGGCGGTTATGTCATGTTTGAGTGAAATTACAAGACTACCCCTATCGAAACCTATAGAAATCGAGCAGATAGGCTTTGTGTGTCACGGATAGGCAGTAATTTCTATCTCGTAGATTTGGGTTTCGGGCGGTTAGTACGAGTTTCCCTGTTTCATTCATTTTTTTGAAGAAAATGTGTGCATGTTAACGGTGCCAACTCACTTCGAATCAATTTTGTATTTTTATCAGGCAGGATCCATTTTTATTCAAATACAAATTTATATGCATCATTTTTAATATATACTTTCAAAAGCACAACAAAGAATTTTGCTCCTATATATATAAAATATGATTTACAAATGCAATGATCTCAAAATCATAAGGTTGAATTCAAATTTTTTAAACCAAATTATGTTCAACATTGAATTCAAAATTTTAAAACCAAATTATGTTCAGCTCAAATGTATGGATCGGTAATATCAATATATTAAATAATATATGTGCATGCATATTCAAATTAGTATGCATGTTTGATAGATCAATTTTGGTTCGAGTATGAATTACATGTACCATCATCTGGAATTCAAATTTTTTACTCCCTTTTATGTTGACATCTTCTATACACACAACTAAATATTTGAATCTTGTTTCATGCCCATTTCCCTCTAGGTCTCTCCCACGTGCTCCTTCATGTAGCTATCACTCTCGTTTCTCTATATCACCCGCACGCTCACTACATGATTCTTCCTTTTTTGCAAACAGAGTCTCTCTCCATCTCCCTCGAGAAGTGTCACACTCTCTCTATCTTCATAGATTACACGGTTTTCATTATCTCTCACGTCTCTATCTTTTTCTGGTATGACTATAGCTGCCTAAGCTTTCATTCTCACCTCCATACATGCACTCACTCGTCCTTCACTTTGCCTTTCTCTCCAGGGTGCTCGCACGCACCCTATATCTTTCTATATACGACTCCTACCACTAAAATGAGCTCCCCCGCACACACACCATTTGTTGGGGTTTCCTTTCCATCTGCATCTCTGTTCCAAAATAACATTATTCATTTGTTTACTAACCAGACAAACTCTCTTTCCCCCCTCTCTCTCCTCTCTCTCTCACACTCACAACTCCCGCTTTGGATCCCCCTACTTAGTACCGTCTCTCTCTCACACACACACAGAGAACTCTCGCTTTCGCACCCCCGACTCATATATCTCACAAACATTGATCGACCAGCCTCTAGATAGGTTTATCCATCTACCGCACATTTTCGCTGCTTGTATCTATGTAGATATTTCATCCCTTCTTGAGACACGCCCTCTCGATCATGCACACGCACACTATCGCCTCATTTTATGGTAATATGGTGGCGACTTGAAGCTGCGTTGGTATTTCCCCAAAGAGCAAGGGGTGATGCAGCACGGCGATGGTAGGTATTTCTCTCAGTTATGAGACCAATGTTATCGAACCAGTAGGAGAACCAAGCAACACAACGTAAACAACCCCTACACACAAATAACAAATACTCACAACCCGACATGTAAAAGGGGTTGTCAATCCCTTTCGGGTAGCAGCGCCCAAGATGGGCAAACTAACGTGAATAAAAAAGTAGTAGATTGATAGATAGAACGACAAATAAAATAATTAAGAATAAATTGCAGCAAGGTATTTCTGGGTTTAATAGATCTGAAAATAAAAGCAAAGGAAAAGTAGATTGCAAAGGAAAATAATATGAGAAAGAGACCCAGGGGCCGTAGGTTTCACTAGTGGCTTCTCTCGAAAAAAATAGCAAACGGTGGGTAAACAAATTACTGTTGGGAAATTGATAGAACTTCAAATAATCATGATGATATCCAGGCAATGATCATTACATAGTCACAGGCTAACTCCATGGCTCACACTCATGTATTGAGTGGGGTTGTAAATGTTGAAGCGAGAAAAAGTATGATACAATTGCTTGGTTTGGCACTGGGGTGTTCAGGATTTATACTTTATGCTAGGAAGACCAAGCTATGCCATGCTTACATGATTAAATGAGTAGGAATAGCATTCCTTAGCATTGTTTATTTTAAAGAGCGATGAATATTTTCTAGCATTCTTGCATATTATCGTCTTGATATCTATTAAGTTATCGCTTCCCAACATTCATATCCAAATGATTACATGAATACGAACCATGAGTGTGAGTCATGGAATTAGCACTTTGGATGGCAATCTTCATCGACCTTGCTGCCTCCATGATAGTGTGTGAGTAGTTCCTACAAGACCTATGGGTCCATAGCAGTAGCTATATGGCTTTGTCTCTCTCTTTTGATCTTCAATACAATGATCTCATCGAAGATCAATCCGATGTAAAAAATTTGCAGTGTGTTCGTTGGGATCCAATGAAATGTGAGTTTATGATCAGATTATTCTAAGATTTATCTTCCTAAAGGAAATTTTGCAGTACTTGAATCTTTACTAAGATTTATCTGAAGGAAATATGCCCTAGAGGCAATAATAAAGTTGTTATTTTATATTTCCTTGTTCATGATAAAAGTTCATTATTCATGCTAGAATTATATTGATCGAAAACCTTAATACATGTGTGAATACATAAACAAACACTGTGTCCCTAGTGAGCCTCTACTAGACTAGCTTGTTGGTCAAAGATGGTTACGGTTTCCTGACCATGGACATGAGTTGTCATTTGATAACGAGATCACATCATTAGGTGAATGATGTGATGGACAAGGCCCATCCATTAGCTTAGCATAATGATCATTTAGTTTTACTGCTATTGCTTTCTTCAAGCCAAATACATATTCCTTCGACTTTATGATTATGCAACTCCCGGATACAAGAGGAATGCCTTGTGTGCTATCAGAAGTCAGAATGTAACTAGGGGATTATAAAGATGCTCTGTAGGTATCTCCAAAGGTGTTTGTTGAGTTGGCATAGATCGAGATTAGGATTTGTCACTCCAAGTATCGGAGAGGTATCTGGGCCCTCTCGGTAATACACATCATAAGCTTGCAAGCAAACAACTAAGGAGTTAGTCACGAGGTGGTGTATTATGTTACGAGTAAAGAGGCTTGCCGATAACGAGATTGAACTAGGTATGAAGATATCGAAGATACCGACGATCGGGCAAGTAACATCCCATGGACAAAAGGAATTATGTATGTTGTCATAACAGCTCGACCAACAAAGATCTTCATAGAATATGTAGGAGGCAATATGGGCATCCATGTTCCACTATTGGTAATTTACCAAAGAGGTCTCTCGATCGTGCCTACATAGTTCTCGAACCCGTAGGGTCCGCACGCTTAACATTCGATGACGATATAGTATTATATGAGTTATGTGATTTCATGAACGAATGTTGTTTGGAGTCCTCTATGAGATCACAGACATGACGAGGAGTCTCGAAATGGATGAGAGGTAAAGATTGAAATATAGGACGAGGGTATTCAGACACGGAAGTGTTTCGGGGGGTACCGGTTACTTATCGGGTCACCGGAAGGGGTTTCGGGCACCCCCGGCAAAAGATATGGGCCTTATTGGCCAAGAGGTGAAATGCACCAGCCACAAGTGGCTGGTGCGCCCCTCATATGGGCCGGCCTAAGGAGGGGAAGGAAAAGGGGAGAAGGGAAAGGAAAGTGTTGATTAGGATTCCCACTTCCTTCCCTCCCCCCTCTTCCCTTCTCCCTCGGTTAAATATCGCAGGGGGGCACTTTGGGAGGATCCCATGTAATATTCGGCCTACTTGGGGCGCCTCCAGGTACCCTCCCCTCTCCCTGCCACCTATATAAATGTGGGCGGTGCCCTAGCACACACCAGATCAATTGTTAGCCGTGTGCAGCGCCCCCCTCCACCGTTTACTCCCCTGGTCATATTTTCGTAGTGCCTAGGCAAAGCACTGCAGAGATCACTTCACCATCACTGTCACCACGCCGTCATGCTAACGGAACTCATCTACTACCTCGATATCTTCCTGGATCAATAAGGCAAGGAACGTCACCGAGCTGCACGTGTGAAGAACGCGAAGGTGTCGTGTGTTCGGTACTTGATCAGTTGAAGCACGAAGAAGATCGACTACATTAACCGCGTTGTGAAACGCTTCCGCTTACGGTCTACGAGGGTACGTAGTGGTGTTAGGGGGGTGAATAGGCGATTTTTATGAATTATTCACTAAGGAATTTGCTGGTGAGGAAATTCCTTAGCGAAGAACTACTAGCAGCGGAATAAGTACTCAAAAGTAAAAAAACAGAACACAAGGATAGTCATCATGATGAAATGAAGACAAGCACAGAGTACAGAAGGCGTAAACACAGGATAACACAGGATGAAGACAAACAGACTGAAGAAATTGAACTGAGGAAATTGAGAAAGTCTTCAGTCAAAGTCTTCAAACACAGATACGAACAAGCACTCGACATAGTTATGAGGAAATGAAAGAGTTGAGGAAATAGAACTAGTGAGCTTGGTGAAGACAATGATTTGGTAGACCAGTTCCAACTGTTGTCTCAGCTGTACATCTGGTTGGAGCGGCTAGGTATTTAAACCTGAGGACACACAGTCCTCACCGTATTCTCCTTGAGCTAAGGTCACACAGACCTCTCCCAATCACTCGTGGTAAGTCTTCAGGTGACTTCCGTACCTTCACAAACTTGGTCACTCGGCGATCCACAATTCCTCTTGGATGCTCTAGACCATGACGCCTAACCATCTGGAAGAAGCATAGTCTTCAAAGGTAACAAGCGTCGGATCCACACAGGATCAATCTCTTCAGTGATGCTCAATCACTTTGGGTTTGTAGGTGTTTGCGTTTGGGTTTTCCTCACTTGATGATTTTCGCTCAAAGTCCTCGGAGGATGGGATGCTCTCAAATGACAAGTGTCAGTTTCTCTCGGAGTAGCCAACCAGCTAGTGGTTGCAGGGGGCGGCTATTTATAGCCTAGGGAGTTGCCCGACATGATAAGACATAAATGTCCTTCAATGATATGACCCTTAGGTGGGTACACATTTTGGGACAGCTGGCGCATGGCACAGCAACGGTCGGAAATTTGAGTATCAAATTCCTCAGGGCTATCATGTTCCTAACTATGTAGGCAATCCGCACTGGCAAATTCCTAACTCCTCAGTCAGAACAAATTCCTCAGAGACCGGAAGAACTTCGTCTCTGTCACTGAAGAATATGACTGAACTGTATGAGATTTCCAATGGCTTCACTCGAAGGTATTGGTAGGTGTAGGATTTTGAGTTGAGCATCACATGGAAATTTTTCCTTAGTATTTCCTCGACCCCCTTTAACAATACGGTGTTTCCTATGACTCAAGAAAGAGAACATGAAACTACAAAAACAAAAGTCTTCACGCTTCATGTTCCTCGAATGAATGCCAAGTCTTCAAAGGTCACACCAATTTCTTCACTTTCAAAGTCTTTAGAAAGTCTACAGAAATTCAAAGTCTTCAGTCAAAGAACTTCATTTTTAGGGGTCGACTTTTTCTGTAAATATCAAACTCCTCATAGACTTATAGACCCGTGTACACTCATAAACACATTAGTCCCTTAACCTATAAGTCTTCAATACACCAAAATCACTAAGGGACACTAGATGCACTTACACTTGGGAATACCCAAGCTCAGGCGCTTGCCACTCCTTATTCCATAGTCCATCAAAACATCACCAAAAACTTGGAAACTTCACAACACAAAATTCAACAGAAAACTCGTAAGCTTTGTTAGTATAAGAAAGCAAATCACCACTTAGGTACTGTTGTGAACTCATTCTAAATTTATATCTGTGTTATATCTACTATATTCCAACTCCTCCATCGTTCATATCCTCCGGTACTACTCATAGATTCAACAAAATAAGCAAACAACACATAGAAAACAGAATCTGTCAAAAACAGAATAGTCTGTAGTAATATGTAACTCTCGAATACTTCTGTAACTCCAAAAATTCTGAATAATTAGGACAACCTAGGAAATTCATTTGTTAATCTTCTGCAAAAACAATCAATATTTTATTATGCGTCTGTTTGAAACGACAATTATATTACTGAGTGCAAAAGTTTCTGTTTTTCCGCAAGATCAAATAAACTATCACCGTAAGCCACCCCAAATGTCTTACTTGGCACTTTATTGAAACAAAAACTATAAAACATGTTTACTACAGTAGCTTAATCATGTGAACATGCAAAAACAATAGGGGTAAATATTGGATTGTCTCCCAACAAGTGCTTTTCTTTAATGTCTTTCTAGCTAGACATGATGATTTGAATGATGCTCGTATAAAAGATAAGAATTGAAACATAAAGAGAGCATCATGAAGAATATGACTAGCACATCTAAGTCTAACCCACTTCCTATGCATAGGGATTTGTGAGAAAACAACTTATGGGAACAAGAATCGACTAGCATAGGAAGGTAAAACAAGCGAAACTTCAAAACTTTCAACACATAGAGAGGAAACTTGATATTATTGCAATATGTAGAGGCATAAGTTCCTATATCATAATAATTTTTAGTAGCATCATGAATGAATTCAACAATATAACCATCACAATATGTAGAAGCATTATTTTCATGATGCACAAGCATAGAAATTTTATTACTCTCCACATAATCAAATTTATTCTCGTGAATAGTAGTGGGAGCAAACTCAACAACATAACTATCATGTGAGGCATAATCCAATTGAAAATTAAAATCATGATGACAAGTTTCATGGTTATCATTATTCTTTATAGCATACATGTCATCACAATAATCATCATAGATAGGAGGCATGCTTTCATCATAATAACTTTTCTCATGAAAACTTGGGGGACAAAAAATATCATCTTCATTAAACATAGCATCCCCAAGCTTATGGCTTTGCATATCATTAGCATCATGGATAATCAAGGAATTCGTACTAACACTGTTGCAATCATGCTCATCATTCAAATATTTAGTGCCAAACATTTTATTGACTTCTTCTTCTAGCACTTGAGCACAATTTTCCTTTCCATCATTTTCATGAAAGATATTAAAAAGATGAAGCATATGAGGCAACCTCAATTCCACATTTTTTTAGTTTTATTTTATAGACTGAACTAGTGATAAAACAAGAAACAAAAAGATTCAATTGCAAGATCTAAAGATATACATTCAAGCACTAACCTCCCTGGCAACGTCGCTAGAAAAGAGCTTGATGTCTACTATGCAACCTTCTTCTTGTAGACTCGTGTTGGGCCTCCAAGCGCAAAGTTTTGTAGGACAGTAACAAATTTTCCTCAAGTGGATGACCTAAGGTTTATCAATCCGTGGGAGGCGTAGGATGAAGATGGTCTCTCTCAAACAACCCTGCAACCAAATAACAAAGAGTCTCTTGTGTCCCCAACACACACAATACAATGGTAAATTGTGTAGGTGCACTAGTTCGGCGAAGAGATGGTGATACAAGTGCAATACGGATGGCAGATATAGATTTTTATAATCTGAAAATATAAAAACAGCAAGGTAACTAATGATAAGAATGAGCACAAACGGTATTGCAATGCTTCGAAACAAGGCCTAGGGTTTACACTTTCACTAGTGCAAGTTCTCTCAATAATAATAACGCAATTAGATCATATCACAATCCCTCAACATGCAACAAACAGTCACTCCAAAGTCACTAATAGCGGAGAATAAAGGAACAAATTATTGTAGGTTACGAAACCACCTCAAAGTTATTGTTTCTGATAGATCTATTGGGCTATTCCAGTAAGTATCACAAACAACCCTAGAGTTTGTACTAAAATAACACCTTAAGACACACATCAACCAAAACCCTAATGTCACCAAGATAGTCCAATGTCACCACAAGTATCCGCGGGTTTGATTATACGATATGTATCACACAATCTCAGATTCATCTATTCAAACCAACACAAAGAACTTCAAAGAGTGCCACAAAGTTTCTACCGGAGAGTCAAGACGAAAATGAGTGTCAACCCCTATGCATAAGTTCACAAGGTCACAGAACCCGCAAGTTGATCACCAAAACATACATCAAGTATATCACGTGAATATCCCATTGTCACCACAGATAAGGACATTCAAGACATACATCAAGTGTTCTCAAATACTTAAAGACTCAACCCGATAAGATAACTTCACAGGGAAAACTTAATCCATTACAAGAAGGTAGAGGGGGAGAAACATCATAAGATCCAACTATAATAGCAAAGCTCGCGGTACATCAAGATCGTGCCAAATCAAGAACACTAGAGAGAGATCAAACACATAGCTACTGGTACATACCCTCAGCCCCGACGGTGAACTACTGCCTCCTCTTCATGGAGACCACCGGGATGATGAAGATGGCCATCGGTGATGGTTTCCCCCTCCGGCAGGGTTCTGAAGCGGGCTCCCGATTGGTTTTTCATGGCTACAGAGGCTTGCGCCGCCGGAACTCACGATCTTGGTTTATTTCTGGGGGTTTCTATATTTATAGGATTTTTTAGTGTCGAGAACAAGTCAGGGGATCCACGAGTCAACGATAAGGATGGAGGACGCACCCGGGAGCAGTGGGGGGGGGGGTAGGGCGCACCCTCCAACCTTGTGGTTGGCCCACGACTCTTCTGCCCAACTCTTTTGCTTCGGGGGCTTCTTTTGTTCCATAAAAGATCACCGTAAATTTTCAGCTCGTTTGGACTCCGTTTGATATTCCTTTTCTGTGAAACTCAAAAACAAGGAAAAAACAGAAACTAACACTGGGCTCTAGGTTAATAGGTTAGTCCCACAAATCATATAAAATAGCATATAAATGTCGGATTCGGGGTTCCGCAGACCCTTGAGAGGTTCTAACTCTGGGTGTGTGCGAAGAACTCGTCCTCCCCAGTCTGCCTACTCGCTAATCTCACTGCCTAGCTTGATGAACTAGATGAACAAAAGACACAACAGTTTACCCAGGTTCGGGCCACCTTTCGGTGTAAAACCCTACTCCTGCTTTGTGGTGGATTGGCCTTGATGGGCTCGGGATGAACTAGTACAGTGGAGAACAGCCTTAGGAGGAGAGGTGTTCTTGTGGTCATTAAGCTGGTGGGTGAGAGGATGATCTGGATGATCCCCCTTTCTATGGTGGTGGCTAAGTCCTATTTATAGTGGCCTTGGTCCTCTTCCAAAATGTAAGGCAGGAAGGGATCCCACAAGGGCCAAATTTGAAGGGAGACAACTAGTACATGCTATCCTGACAAAAGTATTCTTCGCCTGCCAAAGGCTCCTAGTCGTGACGTTGTAGTGGGCTCGACGATAACTTCCGCTCTGTCGTCCTGGCAGTCTTGGTCTTGTTGAACCAAAATGGAAACCTTTGTTTGATTCCTCGGGACTCCGCACCTGCGCTTGCCTACTTAGCACCAACGAGGAAACTGGTACGGTGCGCCCGCTGGCACCCTCCTGGCCTTGGTCGTCACGGCTCACGTCATCAGAACCTCACGAGGTGCATCTTGCATAGATATCTTCGCTTCTCGGGAGCTACCCTGGGGAGGCCACCCTTTGAGGAGGTCCTGGTGTCATCCGCCTCGCGAGGCTTGGCCCCTCGTGAGGGTCTTGGGTTGTTGATCCTGAAGCTGGGCCGTACCAGGCCGCCAATGGAGGCATGTCATGGGTCACAGACAGGCAAGTCTGGGCACCCCTGGTCCTAGGACGCTGACAATAGCCCCCGGGCCCAAGGCATGCTCGAACTTGGCTTCCAGGCAAAGCAACGAGGAAAGTGCGGAGAGCCGTAGGCCCTAACCACCTGTGGCCTTGGTTGACACGTGGCGATTGATGAGACGCGGGCGTCTCTGTTTCCCCATGCTGCCTCAGCAACTGTTCGCCTTGACAAGACTCTACTGCATGGAGAGGAAAACCATCATTGTGCGCGACCGTGGAGGCTGGCGATTAGCCTCCTTCTAGCTATAAATGGGGAGAGGCCGAAGCCCCCTTTGCCCATTTCCATATTCTCGCCTCCCGCTCCTTCTTCTTGTTCCTCGTCCCATCGTCTTGCCATAGCTCACATGGCACCGATCAGGAGGTTCTCCATGGCGGAAAAGGGAAAGGCCCCTCGGGGGGAGCCCGAACCGCTTCCGTCGAAGAAAAGGTTCAACCACCCTCGCGATGCCGGTGAAAGGCAGGACGTTATGCGGCCTTGGTACGAGCGGCCACCGCCTGGCTTCCCGCTCCCTCTGTACGCCCGTGCCTAGGCTCCGGAGAAGGCGGCAGCGCCCCGTGCCATGCGAGCCACGGCCATGGCGGCCAAGCTAAGGTTTGATACGTCTCCAACATATCTATAATTTTTGACTGTTTCATGTTGTTATATTATCAATCTTGGATGGTTTATAATCATTTTATTGTCATTTTATATCATTTTTTGATACTAACCTATTGACATAGTGCCAAGTGCGAGTTCTTATTTTTTCCGTGTTTTTTACATCACAGAAAATGAATATCAGATAGAATCCAAATGCCACGAAACTTTACAAAGATTTTTTATCGACCAGAAGGAATAAGTTGGACCCTCGTAGCACCTGGGGGGAGTCCCGAGGAGGGGACTACTAACTAGGGCGCGCTAGGAGGCCCAGGCACGCCCTGGTGGGTTGTGCCCACCTCGGGTGCCCCCGGACCTCCTCTTTGCTCTATAAATACCCAAATATTCCCAAAACCCTAGGGGAGTCGATGAAATATTCATCCAACCGCCACAGAGTCCAGAACCACCAGATCCAATATAGACACTATCTCGGATGGGGTTCACCACCTCCATTGGTGCCTCTCCGATGATGCGTGAGTAGTTCTTTGTAGACCTTCGGGTCCGTAGTTAGTAGCTAGATGGCTTCATCTCTCTCTCTTGATTCTCAATACAATGGTCTCTTGGAGATCCATATGATGTAACTCTTTTTGCGATGTGTTTGTTGGGATCTGATGAACTTTGAGTTTATGATCAGTCATATCTTTTTATATCCATGAAATTTATTTGAGTTTCTTTGATCTCTTATATGCATGATCTCTTATAGCCTCGTATTTCTTCTCCGATATTTGGGTTTTTTTGGCCAACTTGATCTATTTATCTTGCAACGGGAAGAGGTTCCCGGTAGAGGGTTCGATCTTACGGTGCCTGATCCCAGTGACAGAAAAGGGAACCGAGACATATCTATCATTGCTAAAAAGGATAAAAAGATGGGATCGATATCTACACAATAGATAGATGGATCTGGTCTACATCATGTCTTATTGCATTACTCCATTGTTCCATGAACTTAATACACTAGATGCATGCTGGATAGCGGTCGATGTGTGGAGTAATAGTAGTAGATGCAGGCAGGAGTCCGTCTATTAATCTTGGACGTGATGCCTATGTAATGATCATTGCCTGGATATCGTCATAATTATTTGAGATTCTATCAATTGCAAAACAGTAATTTGTTTACCCACCGTTTGCTATCTTTTCTCGAGAGAAGCCACTAGTGAAACCTATGTCCTCGGGTCTTCTTCCTCATATATTTGCTTGTGATCCACTTTTCCTTTGCATTTTTATTCATATCTATTAAACCAAAAATATATAATACTTTGCTGAAATGTATTTGCTATTTATTATTTCAATCTACTACAATTTTCTGGTATCGTTACCCGAAAGGGATTGACACCCCTTTAACACGTCGGGTTGCGAGGTGTTATTATTTGTGTGCAGGTGTTGTTTATGTTGTGTTGCTTGGTTCTCCTACTGGTTCGATAACCTTGGTTTCTTCACTAAGGGAAATACCTACCGTCGCTGTGCTGCATCATCCCTTCCTTTTTGGGGAAATACCGACGTACTCCTAGTAGACAGGAGCTTTTCTGGCGCTATAACCAGAGAGCAATCAAAAGGAATTTCTGGCGCCGTTGCCGGGGAGGATCTTCTTCATCACCAGGTTCCTAATCACAAATCTCATCTCCTCGCAGTTTACATCATTTTCCATTTTCCTCTCGTTTTCCTCTCCCCCAATTCACAAAATTTGACATTTTATTCACCTCTCTTTCTCGTTCGCCGTTTTCTTGTCGAATTTGTTTTTTCATGCATCTTTGTTTGCCGTTATGGATAGTTCTACTTCTATTACTTGCACTCCCGAGGACGAAGTCCTCAGCTTTAAACAAAGGGGAGGAGAAAATTTAAAAGATGCTTGGTATAGAATTTGCAATGCTCATAATAGATCTATACGTAAGCAATCTACCGTTGTGCTTTTGCGTTGTTCTTATGTTGGCATTACCACTTGGTATAGATTCGTCCTTGATATGATTACCGGTGGCAATTTCTTAATGAGTCCTCCTTTTGATGCCCTTAATGCTATGGGAAATTTAGTGGGTTCACTGCCTCTTATGGTTAATGAAACAATTTTGACTCTTGGGCACGTTATGGAAAGGTTAGATGCTATCGAAAAGAAAATACTCACCAAAGATCAAATGGAAATAATATATAAAAAGATGAACTACTCATCTTGGGTCAAAAGCAGGAGATATTTTTAAGTTGTTAAAAGAGAGGGGTACCTTAATCCATGAAAGCATAGAAGAATGTCCGTCTCAGATCGATAAATTGGAAGAAATCTTTAGTAATCTAAGCACGACTTCTACTACCACTAAAATTTACTAAGGAAACTCCCATAAAGAGTAGGAGATCAAAGAACAAGGGTGCAACTACTAGTAATAGTAATAATGGAGATCTTAAGATGATTAGTGTTCACCCGGATTTTGTTGAAGTGATAAGAGATCCTTGGAGTATTGTTATTGAAAATCTTTATGCTAAATCCTTGAAGGATTCTAAGTGTTTGATTGAAGAGTTGAACAAGGATGACAAAACTTAGATCCTTGCTTTATGCCTAGCTAAGGGCGTAAAACTATACTGCTTGTTGGGAGGCAACCCAATGAATAAAATTTTATTTTTGCTTTTTTGCTTCCTGTTCTTGTGTGTTAGCACAATTATGCTACTCTTATAATTGTGTTTTTTGTGTTTTAGTTAGTGTTTGTGCCATGTAAAGCCTTTAGGATCTTCTTGGGTGATAGTTGTTTGATCTTGCTGAAAAAACAGAAACTTTTACGCTCAAAAATTAATTTTCATCTTTTACTAGAGAGCTATAAAATACCCATTCCACCTGCAGTAGATCACTATACAAATTTCTCAGGTCGTCCTAATTTTTCAGAATTTTTGGAGTTATAGAATTATTTGAAATAGTCATATTGCTACAGATTGTTCTGTTTTGTTAGATTCTGTTTTCTTTGTGTTGTGTGCTTATTTTGATGGCTCTATGGTTTTCCTTGATGAGTTTTTGCCATAGAAAAGTTGGAATACAGTAATACAAAAACAAAATATGAGTTGGTTTGATACATCACTTATAGTAGTTGTTTATTATTCTTATACTAACGGATCTCACGAAGGTATTGTTGAGTTTTGTGTGATTGAAGTTTTCAAGTTTTGGGTTGTCTTACGATGGATGAAGGAAGGATGGAAGAGCCTAATCTTGGGGATGCCCTGGCATCCCGAGCTATTATCCAAAAATGAGCAACCAACTAAGCTTGGGGATGCCCCCGAGTGGCATCCCCGCTTTCTTCCAACAACTATCGGTATTTTACTCGAGACTATATTTTTATTCGTCACATGATATGTGTTTTGCTTGGAGCGTCTTGTATGATATGAGTCTTTGCTTGTTTTATTTTTTGTTTTAAGTCATCAATCCTTGCTGGACACACCTATTCGAGAGAGCCAAAATTATGTCATGACTTGTTAGAATTGCTCTTTGTGGACCAATGGACTTCCTCTAGTGCTTCACTTATATCTTTTTGAGCAAGGTGTGCTTAATATTTTTGAAGAAATGCTCTCTTGCTTCACTCAGATTTATTTGAGAGTTAGTAAATTTTTTAAGAAATTCTCTCTTGCTTCACTTAGATTATTTTGAGAGAAAGAAATATTATGCTCATGATCTTCACTTATATTTGTTGGAGCTTGTCAAAAGTAAAGTAACACATGAAAATTAGTCCCAAAGTGATAGATATCCAAGAAGGATAAAGAAAAGAAAATGTCATGAAGATCATTGGACAAAATAAACTTGATTCTTAGTAATAGTTTTGAGATATGATGATGTGATATGTTTTTTTGAGAAATTGTACAGTGGGAGAGGCTCCCACTGTGTTTTTATTACTCAAAAAGTAGGATACATTGTACAACTCATATTTACAAGCAACTCATCCTCCACTTTGGGGGAGAGTGTGATCTAACCAAGTCCTGGACTAACTAGTGGCGTGAAAGGTTGTTTACAAAAGAGAGAATAAAGTCTCTCAAGTCTACTTTGGTTCTGTATTGAAGGAGGGTGAAATCTTGTTTGAACCTATCAAGCCAGCCACGGTAGGTTGGAGGGATGCCTCTAAAGTGTTTGTTATTCATTTCTTTCCATATGCTCTAGTAATTATGTGATATGTGAGTTATGTTGATGAGTAATTATGCTCTAGTAAGAATATTGGTGTTAAGGTTTGTGATTCCCGAAGCATGCATGTGTAGTCTCTCGTTATTCTATGATGTTGGATCATGATTTATTTTTGATTGTCTTCCTTATGAGTGGCGGCCGGGGACGAGCGATGGTCTTTTCCTACCAATCTATCCTCCTAGGGGCATGCATAGTAGTACTCTGCTTCGAGGGCTAATAAACTTTTGCAATAAGTATATGAGTTCTTTATTACTAATGTGAGTCCATAGATTATACGCACTCTTACCTTTTCGCAATTTGCTAGCCTCTACGGTACCATGCATTGCCCTTTCTCACTTTGGGACATGGTGCAAACTTCGCAGGTGCATCCAAACCCCGTGATATGATACGCTCTATCACACATAAGCCTCATTATATCTTCCTCAAAACAGCCACCATACCTACCTATTAAGGCTTTTCCATGGCCATTCCGAGATATATTACCATGCAACTTCCACCGTTTTTGTTTGATGACTTGAGCATTTATTGTCATATTGGTTTGCATGATCATATCGCTGACATAGTGTTTGTGGCTCAGCCACCGTTCATCATTTTTCATACATGTTACACTAGATCATCGCTAAAGGCATTTATACAGAGTCATATTTTCTCGTAGGTATCGAGTTTAATTATTATTTCTTTTGAGTTATAAGTAAAAAGAAGTGTGATGATCATCACTATTCATTTTTAGAGCAGTGCCCCAGTAAGGAAAGGATGATGGAAAATATGATTCCCCCGCAAGTCGGGATGAGACTCCGGACAATGAGAGAAAAGGAAAAAGAAAAAAAAACAAAGAGAGAAGGGGCATTGCTAGTGTCCTTTACCACACTTGTGCTTCAAAGTAGCACCATGTTTTTCATATGGAGAGTCTCCTATGTTGTCACTTTCATATACTAGTGGGAATTTTTCATTATAGGATTAGATTCACACCCCCACTTAGTTTTCATATTGAGCTTTCATACACTTATAGCTCTTAGTGCATTCGTTGCATGGCAATCCCTACTCCTCACGTTGATATCGATTGATGGTCATCTCCATAGCCCGTTGGTTAGCCGCATTGATGTGAGAGCTTCTTAATTATTTTTCTTCTCTATATTTACCCCTATCATCATACTCTATTCCACCCGTAGTGCTATATCCATGGCTTGCGCTCATGTATTGCATAAGACTTGAAAAGGCTTAAGCGTGTTAAAAACTACGAACCAATTGCTCGGCTTGTCACCGGAGTTGTGCATGATAAATACTTTATGTTAGGAAGACAAAGCATGACAAGACTATACGATTTTGTAGGGATGACTTATTTTAGCATTGATATTGTGAAAGACATGGTTGCCTTGTTGATATGCTTGTGTATCTAAATTATTATGTCAACACTAGAATATTGCCTTAAATCAAATAAAAGTCCAATTGTCCATGGTATAAAGAAAAGAATATGATATGACATGACATGTTAAATAACACTCCACATCAAAAATTCTGTTTTTGTCACTTACCTACTCGAGGACGAGTAGGAGTTAAGCTCGGGCATGCTGATACGTCTCCAACATATCTATATATTTTTATTGTTTCATGATATTATATTATCAATCTTGGATGTTTTATAATCATTTTATAGTAATTTTATATCATTTTTGGGTACTAACCTATTGACATAGTGCCAAGTGCCAGTTCCTATTTTTTCCGTGTTTTTTTACATCACAGAAAATCAATATCAGATGGATTCCAAATGCCACGAAACTTTACGGAGATTTTTTATGGACCAGAAGGAACAAGTTGGGCCTTGGTAGCACCTGGGGGATGTCCCGAGGATGGACAACCTACCAGGGTGCGCCAGGAGGCCCAGGCGTGCTCTGGTAGGTTCTGCCCACCTCGGGAGCCCACGGACCGCCTCTTTGCTCTATAAATACCCAAATATTCCCAAAACCCTAGGGGAGTCGACGAAATATTCATCTAGCCGCCGCAGAGTCCAGAACCACCAGATTCAATCTAGACACCATCTCGGATGGGGTTCAACACCTCCATTGGTGCCTCTCCGATGATGTGTGAGTAGTTCTTTGTAGACCTTCGGGTCTGTAGTTAGTAGCTAAATGGCTTCATCTCTCTCTCTTGATTTTCAACACAATGGTCTCTTGGAGATCCTTATGATGTAACTCTTTTTGCGGTGTGTTTGTTGGGATCTGATGAACTTTGAGTTTATGATCAGTCATATCTTTTTATATCCATGAATGTTATTTGAGTTTCTTTTATCTCTTATATGTATTACCTCTTATAGCCTCATATTTCTTCTCCAATATTTGGGTTTTGTTTGGCCAACTTGATCTATTTATCTTGCAATGGGAATAGGTGCCCGATAGTTGGTTCGATCTTAAGGTGCTTAATCCCAGTGAAAGAAAAGGGAACTGACACATATGTTGTCAACATCATGTCATCGTTCTACGCAATAGATAAACGGATCTATATCTACGCAATAGATAAATGGATCTTGTCAACATCATGTCATTGTTCTTATTGCATTAATCCATTTTTCCATGAACTTAATACACTAGATGCATGCTGGATAGCGGTCGATGTGTGGAGTAATAGTAGTAGATGCAGGCAGGAGTTGGTCTACTAATCTTGGACATGATGCCTATGTAATGATCATTTCCTGGATATCGTCATAATTATTTGAGGTTCTATCAATTGCCCAACAATAATTTGTTTACCCACCGTTTGCTATCTTTTCTCGAGCGAAGCCACTAGTGAAACCTACGGCCCCCGAGTCTTCTTCCTCATATATTTGCTTGCGATCCACTTTTCCTTTGCATTTCTATTCAGATCTATTAAACCAAAAATACAAAAATACTTTGCTGAAATTTATTTTATCTGTGATCTATTATTTCAATCTACTACAATTTTCTGGCATCGTTACCTGAAAGGGATTGACACCCCCTTTAACACGTGGGTTGCGACGTGTTGTTATTTGTGTGCAGGTGTTGTTTACGTTGTGTTGCTTGGTTCTCCTATTGGTTCAATAACCTTGGTTTCTTGACTGAGGGAAATACCTACCGTCGCTATGTTGCATCATCCCTTCCTCTTTGGGGAAATACCGACGTAGTTCTAGCAGACAGGAGCTTTTCTGGCGCTATAACCAGAGAGCAATCAAGGTTGCATGGTCTGCCGGCCCGCGAATTCATGCCGAGGGCTCCTCGCGCGAGTTCGTGATGTGGGAGGCAATGCCTCCATGCATGTGGATCCAACTTCAGTGATCTTCGATGAAGAGATGCTGTCGAGGGGGGCACTTGAGCTGTGGCTGCAGCATGCCGGGTGTTGCAGTCTGGCCATGGGGGCGGAACTCGAGATAGTCCCCCCGGGCAAAATCTTCATGACTCGAGGATCGGGCGAGGTCACCCGCGCCTGCCGCATGGAGGGGGGTCCTCGCTATCCATTTTGAGTATGATGGTGCCTCTACATTATTCTTCAAGGTCTTCGACGAGAAGGACCACTGCTTGGAGTGTTGCCCTGAGGGAAGCGGCCTCCATGGCGCAGCTACGAGCGTCGGGCCCACCCCCGTCCTAGCGAATAGCTCCTCCAGCAACAGCGGTGACTCCTGGGAGTCAAGCAACTCTCCCGAGCCTAGCGGCACTCCGGAATCAAGCGACGACAGCTGCGTGCCATCGAGCTCTCGCCGTGCCCGGAGCACAGCAGCAGTGTCCGCTCGGCGCCGTCAGTGATGCCCAACAGCCGGGGTTCCTCGAAGATTCTTTTTGTTTCCATGCGAGGAATAGAGACAGACCCCGTGGGGGTATGTAAAAACTGTAATGCTTTTGCTCGGAAGTTTATTATTCCTAGTATGAGCTTGCGACTGTGCATTCTTGCTACGGCATCGTCCCCCCTTTTCCTTCCCATGGTAGCTTTGCGCTCTACGCTGATAGGTCCGAGTCCCCAGGCGGGCTTTAGCCGTTGCTAGTATGCCAGGTCGCGATGTCGTGGACAAGGCCACGAGGTGAGCGGCCCGAGGTTCGGTGAGAGCTCCTAAGGCGCGATGCCCAGGAGGTCCCCTTTGGTGTGGAAGCAACTTCCTAGGGGGCGAAAAGGAAAGTGGGGTTGCTGAAGCGAGATTGCGAGAGACGAGAATCCTAGGCACGGGTTTATACTGATACGCATAGGCGACTTATCTTATTGAGCCTGAGGTGATTCCTTCACGTGGTGCTTGATTGTTCTTTAGTGGTGATGCTGCAAGGTGGGGCTCACGCCGGCCTCCCCTTTCTTTGCTCTTCTGACTGCTCTACGTCCTTGGGTTCGGCCCCTCGAGCAAGGCTCAGCCGCCGCTGGTATGCCAGGTCGTGATGCCATGGTCAAGGCCAGGGGGTGATGGCTAGAGAGTTAGTAGGAGCTCTTGAGATGCGATGCTCAAGAGCCCCCCGTTTAACATGCAAGCGAATTGTGCCGAAAGAGGGCGGCCAGCGGGGCCGCCTATAGCCAAACTCCAGGAATCTCTGTGGGTTAGTCCGAGAAGAGAGTATCACTCGTGATCGCGCCCGCTGTCCTACCGCTGATCTTTCCACGGGAAGATGAAGGCACTGAGGACCCGGTGAGGTGATGTGTGCGGGGCGGGCCGCGAGTCAGAGTTCAATCTCTCAGATTTCTCAGTGTTGCAGGGACGAACCCAAGCACAAGTTCCGTGCCAGCATATGAGCCTCTGCCGCGGGATGGATAAGATAACAGTCAGCAACTCGGGAGACCGCGAAGGGCCATACAATAGGCGAGTGTGTTATAACATAAATCATGGCATGGATAGGGCAGAGCTAGTTCCGATAGATGCATACGATAAATGCCACAGGGACGGACCCGTGTGGCATGGGGATGATGCATCCTAAGGGGCGCTCCTAGCTGAATGACTAGAAGATGCAAGAAAGATACATGTCGCAGGGACAGACCCAAGCAAGCTGGGGATAAAGCAGCCCGAGGGGCGCCCCAACTGAATAAATCGGAAGATGTCACCTGGCACCATTGCTGAAGAGACGTTGGAGTAGCTGAAAACGTGTGCTGAAGAAGTCACTCCTCACGAGAAACCTTTGCCTTGAACCTCAGGTGGCTCCGGAGGCCCGGTAGGCTCGTGAAGGACCGTCACCATCTCCATCAGGACCGCCTGGTGCCTGGCCTCCTAAGCCGCCAGGATGCTCCACATGTGGCGCTCGAGGGTAACAACCGCGTTCGGCAGGCCGAAAGGCATGCAAATGTAGTTGTGAGGGGGGCCCTCACAGCGACGAACGAGAGATGGCTAGAAGCGCTCCTAAGATGCGGCCCTGTTGAGCCCTAGGATGTTGACGCAGGCGTGTAGCCCACTGTCCTCGCCAGGTCGAGGAGCTGCGCCAGGTGGCGGGCGGCGGTCGCCGCACATGGCTCTTCCCTCTTGAGACTCCTCGGTTGCCTGGGTGATGAACTCCTGAGCGGCTGGTGCTTCGTGCCTCGTGCTCTCCTGGCAGAAGCGCGCGCTGAAACACGCCTCCACTTGGTGCCCGAGCGCCTCCCTCCTGACGTTGACTAGGTTAAAGGCCCTCCAGTGGGGAGCCCCCCAGCCTAGCCTGAGAGGGGCGCCGGGCGCACCTTCCTATGCGAGAGAGGCGCCCCGGTCGTGGGCGCAGGTCCTAAGGTGGCGCCGCCGTTCTCCTGAGGCCCTTGGTGGAGCAGCTACTTCTTCCTCTTGGGGATAGCCTCAAGAGGGCAGACAGTGCCTTTGTCGTCGGGGTTCTCAACTGCCGCAGCCTGGTAGACACGCTCGAGAGAGCACACTGCATCCTTTTCCTCGCAGGCAATTGTGATGATGTCGCAGTTCCCTGGCATCTAGAGGACGTTGTAACCACGATGAGTCACTGCCATGAACTTGGCCAGGGCTGGATATCTGAGGATGGCGTTGTATGGAAGGCGGATGTGGGCGACGTCGACGTCGATGAGCTCAATGTGGTAGTTACCACGCTTGCCAAAGGTGACAGGGACGTGGAACTACCCTATCGGGGTGCTCGAGCCGTCGGTTACTCCTAAGAATGGCTTGGTGGGCTGCAGCTGGTCATAGGGCACTTGGAGACGGTCGAATGTCTCAACGGAAAGAACGTTGAGCCCCGCACCACCATCAATGAGAGTATTGGTGACGAGGACGTTGCTGATGACAGGCGAGCAGAGCATCGGGAGGGCACCAGCAGTTGTCGTGCACTTGAACTGGTCGGTTGAGCTAAAGGTGATGGTGCACTTTGACCACCTGAGCGGTCGCGTGGCCTCGAGCCTGGGGTGGACCGCGTTCACTTCACGAGCAAACTGCTTGAAGATGCGATGAGAGGCTGGGGCTTGAGCACCGCCTAGGATGCAGGCAATGGTGCGAGGCTCCTGGAAGCCCCCAGCCCCCTAGTCTTGGTGGTGGTTGAGGGAGTCCTAGATTAGGGGGTCCTCAGACAGCCGGACTATATACTTTGGCTGGACTATTGGACTATGAAGATACAAGATTGAAGACTTCTTCCCGTGTTCGGGTGGG